>NC_090656.1:17777084-18123151 GCF_040937935.1 Hyperolius riggenbachi | reverse complement strand
CTCTATCTCTTGCTGATCTTGTACCTTTGCCTATCTGATCCTTGTTGCCGACCTCTGCCCGTTTACCGATTACTCTTCTGTCTTCTGCTCCTGTACCGTTGCCGTCATCTCTGTTGCCGAACCCTTGCCTGTCTGACCCTTCTCCCTTCAGTGGAACGTCTCCCACTGGAGGGTTATCTCTGAGGCTTGCCTCTCCGAGACGCCTGCCCCAAGCAGACGATTACTGCTAGGGGTCGAGATTCCTCACATTGCCTGGTTAGAGGATCTCACTCACGGGGTTCCCATTCAGAGGTAACCACACCTCTGAGGAATTACTCTGAGGTGGATATTTCCACACTTCTGTTATTTTACTGTCTTTATTGTGTTACCTTTGCTG
Source organism: Hyperolius riggenbachi (assembly GCF_040937935.1). Classification (NCBI taxonomy): domain Eukaryota; kingdom Metazoa; phylum Chordata; class Amphibia; order Anura; family Hyperoliidae; genus Hyperolius; species Hyperolius riggenbachi. Next base: position 18,122,775 of record NC_090656.1, on the reverse strand, counting down.
TTGTGCCCAGAGGTTAGCAATATATCGGTATTATCAGTGATTCTGCAGATCACCAATAATCGGGTATATATCTGCATTCTTGGTGATACTGCAGATCACCAATAATCAGATTCTCTCTGTGTGCTAACATATATCATGACATAAAATCTATTTTCTAAATTATAATAATAAATAGCAGTCTTCAGCTGCATGATAACAAATATATAAAATATTGTACATTTATTGGAGGAACCCCTCCCTTCCTTTCATATTGCCGGGACAGAATCCGGTAGACAGACTGGTGCAGTAGGAGATGACCAGCAAAGGAGTAATTGCTAATGGCTGTCACCTGTATAACCATACCTCCCAACTTTTTGAGATGAGAAAGAGGGACAATTAAGCCACACCCCTGATCCCACCCCGACACACCCCCTAGTCACGCATACCATAAAGATTTTATAAGAAAAATATGTTGTTTTATAACTCAAACCACACTGGTCCTTTCCATCCTGGTTCATTTTCCTTCATATTAACATTTTCAGATTAGTAATATATCAGTTTAAAGGATGGGAATAACGTTTACAGTCAATTTAGAGTAATTTTTAGTAGATAAACATAAAAATGTACTTAGAAAGAGGGACAAAGTCCTGAAAGAGGGACAAATGAGGAGGAAAGAGGGACAGAGGTACAAGGCTCCCAAAGAGGGACTGTTGGGAGCTATGTGTATAACCCTAGTTATGAAGAGAAGGGTGAAAAGCATGCACTGAAATGCTCACAGGGTTGAAGGAGTGTTTATTTATCTTTGTATGTGTCAGAGTGGTGCAACTAAATATTTTGAATTAAAAAAAGGTTTGGTTTGGGTCCGCTTAAAGAACCAACCTACAGTCCCTATCTCATGAGTTAACCAGGGACTGCCTGTATTTCTTATTTTTAAATGTTCATTTCACGGGGAAACCAGCGATAATAGAAAGGACTGGTCTGGTTTTAATTATGAAACTATTGTACATCTTTTTATTATGAGTTCTTTGTGATATGCGTAATTAGGTGTGTAGTGGGCGCAGGGTAATAGGTTTGGCCTGGGTGTATCTTACAGGCGTCTCCCTTTCTTGTCTCAAAAAGTTGAGGGTGAGGTCCACGCTCCTCTCCTATGTTCACTGCAGCTGGACGCTGTGCAGGTTTACACCTCCATACGGTTCCCAGATGTTACACCTGCATGTCACGTGAGCTGCATGAGAGCCATTCGGAACTATGAGGCTGCATGGTAGCCCAGCCGCAGTGAACAGAGTGGAGGAGTATGGACCTACCCACCCCGCCGCCAGAAGCAGGTATCATACGATCTCCCTTGGCTGCTCTGCAATTTGAGAAAGGGCCAGTGCACACCAAAAAGCGCTAGCGTAATCACAAACACTCCGCTGTTAGGTGATTTTTCAGAGTGATTCTAGGCATGTGCCTAGCGAATTTCTAAACATGCCTAGCGATTTTTAGAGCATTTTGGTGTAGCGCTTTTTCTTTTTTGTTACAGTAGAGCTGGAACTGAGCAGCTTCTGTAACAAAAACGCTCTGATCTAGCACTTTTCAGAGCAATTTTCTACTTTCCTATACTTAACATTGAGGCTGAATTATACCTGGTACACACCATGCAATTTCTCACCAGATAGATGGTCCAATAGATAATTTCCGACAGGGTGGATCTGATTTCCGATCGTTTTTCTGATCGATTTTGTATAGAAGTGATCAGAAAATCCATTAGAAAAATGATCTGAAAGATCGAACCTGTCTGAAGTTGGATCATCTATCTAGCAAGAAATTGCATGGTGTGTATCGGGGGCATTACACCTCTGATACTGTGGTTGTCCTTGATTGGTTTTGGTGCGTATCATTGGTTATGTATAGAGTGCTGGGGGGGAGGGGGGGGGGGGTTCCAGCGTAAAACTTGCACTGGGGCTCAAAGCTCCTTTGCTAAGCCACTGCCCCTGCATGTTTATTAGACTCTGCTGAGATCATGCAACTGTAATTTTGGGGGCACCAAACTGTGTGCCTTTTTTTGTTAAATCTCAGTTTCTCAAACCTACAGCAGCCGAATGTAGTTGGGGAGGGAAGCATAAAAATCTGGGCACCTGTCCATACATTTTAAGATGCGGAAAGTCACAATTTTAGAAATCGTACTGCTTTACTGATTGGTGGGTTCGATCCCTCTGGTTGCCATGTCAACAGACACTGAGCTCATACGAGGCTTCTTGTACCAATATTGGGTATATAAGCAGATGTGTTCTGTGTGAGGTTCCAGCATAGATTTTCTCAGCAATGACAATCCGCAGTGTGCTATGCTGATTATTCTGTTTCTTTGTGTTTTTCAGCAGTTATCAAAAATCTTCTCCCAAAACAGCCTTTTAGGACATTTTTATTATTATAATTAATGTGTCCAGGAGACGAGAAGCATCTCAGGTTCCATACTTACCTGGGGATTCCTTAACCCTCCTGGCGGTATGAAAAATCCCGCCAGGAGGCAGCGCGGCAGTTTTTTTTTGTTTTGTTAAATCATGTAGCGAGCCCAGGGCTCGCTACATGATAGCCGCTACTCAGCGGCATCCCCCCGCCCGCTTCGATTGCCTTCGGCGATCTCCGATCAGGAAATCCCGTTCAAAGAGCGGGATTTCCTGGAGGGCTTCCCCAGTCGCCATGGCGACGGGCGGGATGACGTCAGCGACGTCATTGGGAGTCCCGATCCACCCCTCGGCGCTGCTTGGCACTGATTGGTCAGGCAGCGCACAGGGCTGGGGGGGCACGCGCCGCAACGGATAGCGGCGATCGGGCGTGGGGCGGCGGCGATCGGTGTGCTGGCGCAGCTAGCAAAGTGCTAGCTGCGTCCAGCAAAGAAATAAATTAAGAAAATCCGCTGAGCAGGGTCGGAGAAAACCTCCTGCGCGGCTTACCCCGAACTACGTTCGGGGTTACCGCCAGGAAGGTTAATTAAAGTGAACCAGAGAGGAAGCACCCTCCTGTATTTTACCATATATATCGATGGGAACATGACAGTAAACACCTACCCTGCTCTCTGTTTCATTCTTCTCTGCTAAATCTGCCTGTAATCAGCTCTGATAAGAATCCCAGACTGAGCATTCAATCTAGCTTTTCCTGGAATAATTATAGCTAAGTCAGTCTTCTGTGATGTCTTTTCAGCCTATGTCTGTCCCCTTGTGGCTCTGCCTTCCTGCTATTTATCCTCGAAGCAGCAAAGCAGAGCCACAAGGGGGCAGGCTTGGGCTGAAAAGACATCACAGAAGACTGGCTCAGCTATAACATTCCGGGGCAAAGCTAGACTTAATGCTCGGTCGGGGATTCTTATCAGAGCTGATAACAAGCAGATTTAGCAGAGAAGAATGAAACAGAGAGCAGGGTAGGTGTTTACTGTCATGTTCCCACTGATATATATGGTAAAATACAGGAGGGTGCTTCCTCTCTGGTTCTCTTTAAGCCCCCTTGAGGCCGCTCGTCCCTCGCCGTCGGTTTGACCCGGCCCCTATACTCCATCATTAGGGTCAACTTTGACCCTCTACATCACAGTCAGCAGGCACAGGGTAGCCAATCAGGCTACACTCCCTCCTGGAGCTTCCCCCCCCCCCCCCCCGCCTCCTTATAAATGGGGTCACCCATTTCACTCACTTGTGTGGCTGCAGTAATTAGAGAAGGGACAGAACCTTGCTGCTGCTGCTGACATAGGGAAAGCTTATGCTGGGCATACACGTTTCGTTTTTGCCTTCGTTTTAGCCTTTGATTCGTTTGGTAAACGAATCGAGTGTTGAAAACGTATGTGAAAATAGTCATCATCTCATTATAGTTTCGATTAATAGACCCCAAAAACGAACGACTAGTGATCGAACATGTTTGATATTATCTCTCTTTATCCATCTAATCGAACCATTGGTAGGCTTGATGGCTGTTCAGATCGATTATATATTCGTTTATGCCGTCCGTCCCTGTACTACGTTTCGTTTCTTTGCAGCCTTCGATCATTGGAAAAACGAAACCACCAGAATCGAAAAAAAAAAACCGAAACCGTGGGTGGTGATATTAACCGTACGATCGATTATTTCGGGATCGAAAAGGACAAAAGGCACAATCGAAACGAAGGTTTAAACGAAGGCAAAAACGAAACGTGTATTCCCAGCATTAGTTAGGCTCTTGTGTTAGGCTTGTTAGGTTGCTCCTTCTTGCTGATCTTATTGCTAAAAATCACTCCTCATCCTCAACAGCTCTTTTGAGAGCTAATGTTGTTCTTATGATCTATTTTTGTGTGTGTGTGTCCCACAGACACTTGTGTTGCATATACAGCCTTGGTAATTCCTACTGTGCCACAGCCAGGCCCAGGACATTCAGTGATTACCTGCATGTGTGACAGGCAGCTGCACATTTGTAATACCAATCACTGCATACCCACCTGCTGTTGTTCAGCGCACCTACCTACCTACGTGACCACACGCGTCACTGCACCTGTTCACGGTACGTGTGTGTGTGTGTGTACGTGTGTGTACGTGTGTACGTGCGTGTGTCAGGTGAACATTTGTAATACCAAACCAATCACTGCATACCCACCTGTTGTTCAGTGCACCTACCTATCTATGTGACTGCACCTGTTCACGGTACCTGTGTGTGTGTGACAGGTGCACATTTGTAATACCAATCACTGTATACCCACCTGTTCTTCAGTGCACCTACCTACCTACGTACGTGACCGCACGCAGTGTCACTGCACCTGTTCACGGTACGTGTGTGTGTGTGTGTGACAGCTGCACATTTGTAATACCAGTCACTGCATACCTGTTCACTGCACCTGTGTGACCGCACACTGTTTTATATACCAGTCCATGCATATCTGTTAACTGCACCTATGTAACTGCACATTGTTGTACCAGCAGTCACTGCAACCTGTTCACTGAACCTGTGTAACCACACATTGTTGTACCAGCAGTCACTGCAACCTGTTCACTGCACCTGTGTAACTGCACATTGTTGTACCAGCAGTCACTGCAACCTGTTCGCTGCACCTGTGTAACCGTACATTGTATTAGTCAAGTCAGTGCACACCTTTCACTTCATCACCCCCAATATGGACAAAACAAGAGGCAGAGCCAGAGGCAGGCAACCTGGCAGGTCTGTTCGAGGACGCGCTGTCGTGACTTCGTGCAGCCCTCGACCAAAGTACAGTGTTCAGAAGAAGGCACGTGCTATCAACCCCCAATATTGTCAGGACGTAGTTGACTATTTAACACAAAACACCTCATCTTCCTCAGCTTCCGCACGGAAGCGTGACATACTTCCTCCTCCTGCTCTGATTCTGGCACCCCACTTAACAATCCGTCGGCAGCCATCACCAAAGTGCCATCATCACAGGCCTCAGCGGTGTGGACATTTTTGTGTGTCTGCCTCAGATGAGAGCAATGCCATCTGTACTCTCTGCCACCGAAAACGTGGAAAGACCAAGACCCACGTAGGCACAACTACCTTACGAAGGCACATGATTGCAAAGCACAAACTGCAATGGGATGACCACCTGAGAAAAAGCAGCACACAAAAGCAAAGCCACACACAGCAGTGGAAGATACCAGGCCACAATTATTTCTCAAAAAAGGCGATACCTAAACTGTACCGTGATGTTGAAAGGCAAGTGGTGACATCTCTGGCACACAGCGTTGGGTCAAGGGTCCATCTGACCACGGATGCCTGGTCTGCAAAGCACGGTCAGGCCTGCCCCAAGACTAAGTCAGTCCCCCACACAGCATCTCTGCCTGCAGGCCGCTTGACTGCCTTCTCCGCCACTACCAACAGGGTCCAGGACTCAAGGCGGATTCCTGAATTTTTAAGGCCACTGCTAGCAGCGGCCGCTATAATAATTTTTCTGGTGCGTATACGTGCCTGCCTAATTTTTATGGCTGCACTGCAGCTGCAACAACAAAACAAAAAGGTATGTACATGTGTCAACTCCCCTTCATGATTGTTACCTTGCCGCGGTGAAGGGGCTTGCGTATCATAATGAAGCAATGACCGCCGGCTATGAGTGTCTTAGGGGGGAGGGGGCACACCCAAGGTCGTTGCTTCATTGTGGACAGAGAAAATTCGATCAGCTGGACAGTCACTGTTGTTCTGTCATTGAGCTACCTCAGCCCGGCGACCATATGGGCTTGCAAACCGCCATCACCTGCACTCTCACCATGGTGAGCACCAGTCCAGCACGGCCGTCACTACACAAACAGCTGTGTGCGGTGCGTTACACAGTGAGTTTGGTGTGTCAGTGTGAAGCAGTACTCTAATTACACTCCCTGATTGATGTATACACATGCAAGATGTTTTAAAGCACTTTAGGCCTGCAATTAAGCATGTAATGCGATTTCTGCCCTTAAAACGCTGCTTTGTGTCAAATCAAGATTTTTTCCCCGGGACTTTTGTCGTTTATCCCACTCATCCATGCAAAAAACCAGGATGTTAGAACCCTTGAAACATATTTTCCATCACTTTTCTGGCCAGCATAAGTGTTTCTAGCTTTCAAAGTTCGCCTCCCCATTAAAGTCTATTGCGGTTCGCGAAAGTTCACCCAAACCAAACTTTTGCGGAAGTTCGCGTTCGAGGTTTCGCAAACCGAAAATCGGAGGTTCGAGCCATCTCTAAACAGGAGCTCCATTGCTCCAATCAGTTGTGGGTAGTGGTGAGCTCAGGATTATATGCCTATATATAGGCAGGGCTCCACAAAGGGGGACGGAAGGAGGCAGGAGGGTCAGAAAAAGTCACACAAGGGGACAGAATGAGACACAAAGGAAGACAGAAGGAGGCACAGGAGGACAGAAGGAGGTACATGTGGAGTGATGAGCAACAGATTAAATCCGGATCAAATCTGAATGAATTTCATTCGGATTTCATCCGGATAATTAATGCAGAGGAGCGGGTGGGTGAGGGGGGGTTAAACTTACCCAGCAGCCTTCTTCTTTCATCCGTCCCCACGGCGCCTCCCACGCTGCGTTCCAAGCCGCGTCACGTGACTACAAACACTTCCTCCTTCAACCCGGAAGGAAGAAGTGTAGTCACGTGACCACCACTTGGAACGATTTAATCCGGAGCTCATCCCTAGTTCTGGGACGAGCGGCGGACAAAGCGGATGGGTGGAGATGCAAGTTATGTGAATGACGCGGTGTGGAAGTCAGCGCCTCCGGAGTGGATGCATTTACCATGTCGTTTCTGCATCCACTGCGTTTGCGTTGCAGTGCAAGCCGGGCCTTATTGTGACAGTAAAGTAATACTCTATTGGTGAATGTTACCCCGGCAGCTGTAAATGTTATGCTTGATATGGGAACACATTTGATGGGCAATCTGTAATGACAGATAGAGATGAGATGACGGCTGGCTGTATATCAGGTAACAAATGCTGAAATGTTGCATTTTACAGGCAGCTATCACTGCTCATCTACAGCAGGAGGGCACCCATGGGAGAGCTCTGCCACTTACACAGCATGGCACCCCGGGGGACGTCTCTCCGTATGTCACTGTTTATTACCACTCGGCTCTGTTCAGATAAATAGCACAGGGAGGTTCCATTACCAATCTAATTATTACCAAGTGGCTCTTTCTTCCCGCTGCCTGATATACAGCACCCCTGCGGCTGCCTGACTGCGCTGTGCTGGGATTTCTGCTCCCACCAAAGGTGGAGATGCCAGACAGCGGGCCAAGGGGGAGATTAGGGGGAAGGGGGTTGGCGTAGGAGCTAGAGGCATAACTGAGCCTCATTAACTGAAGGAAAACATATAGAAAAAGGTTACCGGCAGCCTGGCCCAGGACTATTATGTATTTATATAGCACTGACATATTCTGCAGCACTGTACATAGTACATAGTCCCGTTACTGTCTGTCCTCAGAGGAGCTCACACTCTAATCCTACCATAGTCATAGTCTAATGTCCTCCTACCATATTATTATTATGTATTTATATAGCATTGGCATCTTCTGCAGCACTTTACAGAGTACATAGTCATGTCACTGACTGCCCTCAGAGGAGCTCACACTCTAATCCTAGCATAGTCCACCTAGTCTAATGTCCTACCATATAATTATTATGTATTTATAGAGCACTGAAATCTTCTGCAGCACTGTACAGAGTACATAGTCATGTCACTGACTGTCCTCAGAGGAGCTCACACTCTAATCCCTACCATAGTCATAGTCTAATGTCCTACCATATTATTATTATGTATTTATATAGCACTGACATCTTCTGCAGCACATTACAGAGTACATAGTCATGTCACTAACTGTCCTCAGAGGAGCTCACAATCTAATCCTACCATAGTCCTAGTCTAATGTCCTACCATATAATTATTATGTTTTTATAGAGCACTGAAATCTTCTGCAGCACATTACAGAGTACATAGTCATGTCACTGACTGTCCTCAGAGGAGCTCACAATCGAATCCTACCATAGTCATAGTCTAATGTCCTACCATAGTATTATGTATTGTATTTATTTAGCACTGACATCTTCTGCCGCCCTTTACAGAGTACATAGCCATATCACTGACTGTCCTCATAATCTAATCCCTGCCACAGTCATAAACTGCCATATTATTAATATTATGTATTTATATAGCACTGATATCTGCCACAGCACTTTAGTTAGTCATGTCTCAGAGGAGCTCACACTTTAATCCCTGCCATGGTCATAGACTGCCATATCATTATTATGTATTTATATAGCACTGACTTCTGCAGCACTTTACAGAGCACAGTCATGTCACTGACTGTCCTCAGAGGAGCTCACAATCTAATCATACCATAGTCATACCCTAATGTCCTACCATATTACTATTATGTATTTATACAGCACTGACCAGAGTCGGGACAAGGTGCTCCAGCACCCAAGGCTGAGACATCAAAAACCGCCCCTCCATCCCTCCCACCCCAGCTGTCACACACTGATTGCTATTAGACTAAGAGGCGCCCCAGGGCCCCCAACACCTTAATCTGTAGTTATCTGGCTTGCAGTCACTGCCTTGTATCCCGTTCTTATTTCTCTCTGTTTCAAACACAATAGGAGAATGATAGCTGAGTGAGTTGTGCGCCCCCCTCCTACACTGCGCCCTGAGGCTGGAGCCTCTCTTGCCTCTGCCTCGGTCCGGCCCTGCCACTGCCATCTTCTGCAGCACTTTACAGAGTACATAGTCATGTCATTGACTGTCCTCAGAGGAGCTCACAATCTAATCCCCACCATATGGATGTAGCAAAACATCGCTCAAGCGCCCTCACCATAACGAGAGGTGCCGGACACCAGATTGCTGTAGATATGGTTTCCGAAGATGTAGTCCGCAGACTGCAGGGTGTACAAGAGTCCCAAAACTTTTATTAGACAATCACAGGTACAGCATATAAAATGGCTATTATGTTTCGGACCGTCCATCCTTAATCATAGCCCCAACTATGATTAACGTAAACCTATAATAGAAAAAAGTGCCCCTGGGGGAGTACTCACCTTGGGAGGGGGAAGCCTCTGGATCCTAAAAAGGCTTCCTCCATCTTTCTAAGCACCACCATTCCAGCCACGGCATCTCCCAAAAATACGCCACAAGCCTGTGACGCGCCTCGCGCAGGTGCACTAGCGGCTTTCCATTCGGGCTCCAGCGGAAATAGCCACGAGGTGTCTGCGCCTGTGCAGTAGAGCGCATCCAATCAGGCTTGGCCATTTCCGTGGCATCCCAGTGCATCTCACTTGAAGCTGTTTTCACCATCGAGATAAAAACAGACAGCAGTGAAGCACTGGGAGCATTTTCTCTATCAATTACATTAGCTTCTGTGATAAAACATGCATGTTTTTACACATACAGACACACATGGTGTGCAGAAAACATACAGAAAACTGACAGACGAGTGTACTCCCAGCCTCAGCTTATTACACTCACTCTGTCCACCTCTAATGGAGCATAACTGACTCTGCAGACTCTTCCAGCACCACTACAGTACTTAGCACTTGGGGAGGGGTAGAGAGGTTGGGGCTGGACATTGTACACGAGATCCTACTGCACACTGAATAGGGACTGTCTACAAATCTTTGTACGATTCCTTATCAGTGGCTGTGCAGATGCAGTCATTAGAATAATTGTGCAGAGAGCAGAAAGCTTTTTCTCTCTGTGCCCTTAGTTGTCAGTCTCTGAGGACAGGTAAAATAACCTTCTGCCCCCATGGGGCCCCCTGCGGCTTCTGGAGCCCCCCGCAGCCTGCATCCCTTGCAGGGTCTATTATTACGCCCCTGGGTACCTGTTCCCTTTTTTCTGTTTATATGAACCGTTTCTCCTTTGTACTTGCTAAAAAAAATGCATTACAGGACTGCTTTGAAAGCCATAATAGGTTTACAAATAAAATGATAGCTGGACCCGTTCTACTGTCGTCACTGACTGTTCCTGCGGCCAGAATAACAAGGAGAAAGCGTCTTCTGCAGAAATCCGGTAAATCTGTTTGTTGACTGCAGTGGAGGCAGCTCGGTAAGTGCCAATAAAAGCAGCTGGGATTAGCCACTAGCCAGACTGCAGCCGATATAATGGATATGTCAGCAATGTGCTGAGATCAGGATTCCCGCAGGCCCGGGGTGGATGTTTTCCCGCTAATCCTGTTGTGCTGAGATGGAGATTGTAACAGGGACAGATCATGTTGTTTGGGGCGATGACGGAACAGTTTGTGTCATCCCTGCGATCTCCAGTGCTGTGGATTGTACATAATACACAGGAGGGCTTAGTATCACTACAGGGCTTATTTATAAAGAACCGCCAAACGTTTAACCGAGGACCGATCCTTCACCGCCTCTGAAAGGGATGATCACTACGAGACACATGGAGCACCAGGCACCGCCATAGACTTTAAAGAACAAGTGACACCCATGCTAACCTAGAAATAAAAAACACACATATAAGTAGATAAATACTACTTCTACATACATAACAGATGTATTGCACTGTCCTTGTTATCATTCCTGTGAATATTATGAAGGAGAAGCAGAGAATACTATTTCTAGACAGTTTCCATCTTGGTTACCTTTGAATGAAACTAATCCGGACATTTCCTCCCTCACTTTTTTCTCCTCTTGCTAATTGATTGATTTGTTACCTGCCCTCCTCCAAGAGTCTTCAGACACTCCCATTGAGGTCTATACTAGGAAGTGCACTGTCTTATGTCATTAGGAGGGGAAAATAAAGAGAATTATAGATAAAAAAGACCCCCCCAGCATGCAACTGTTTTGCCAGCCGATGGCAATGGCAATTAAAGGGTCAGTGCTCCTAAAGTATGCGATAACTACAAAACATAACAGAAGAAAAAGTTTTGAAAGCAGGATTAGCATCTTTATAACTTAATACACGCAGACCAGTTGCTGTTGAAATGGGGGAGAGGATAGTAATTAACGCCATTAATTTCAGCTTCACCCTGCACCCACATTTCTCAACGCCATTTTTGTATGTATGCGGTCATTACCAGTGGCGTAGCTAAGGAGCTTTGGGCCCCAGAGCAAGTATTACATTGGGTTCCCCCAAGCACTCTATACATAATTAATAGGGTGCACCTAAAGCTACCAAGGACAACAATAGTGTCAGAGGTGCCAGAAGGGGATGGGGATCAGCTTGTTAATGATCACTACTATTTAAAGCATCTGTAGAAGTGATGATTACCAGCACAGGACTAATATAGAGCTAATACAGCAGTTAAGGGAGGGCCTCTCAGAGCCAAGGCCGGTTCTCTCATAAAGCAAGGTGAAACATTTGCATCAGGTGCAGAGATTACAGGGGCAGCAGGTTTGTACTGTGTTTACACTAACAGCATGCAGTCAGAATAGGAGGAGAAGTGAGAGGAGAGCAAGCTGAAGAGGTCATCATTGGGGAAAAGCAGCTTGTTGTGCTGTGTGAGGAGTCTGACAGTGAGTGAGGAGAGGGAGGCAGGAGAGCGACAGTGTTTCATCACTACTGAATAAAATAAGATTGCACTTTCCAGGTCATCATACTTATAAATAGGTGTTCTGTTTCATATGGTTGAGATCGCTGCTATAACCACCAACCATAATTACCCTAAAGTTGTGATTATAAGCTGCATTGACTTGAATCGATTAACAAATTGGCAGCCAGAATTGTCACTTCTTTGCAGAAGAAACTGTGAGACGCATTGCAGCCACAAGCTGCTACTTTTTAAAGGACACCTTAAAAAATACCACAGCCCGAAAACAGATGAGCAACGGGGGGAGCAGGCATGTATGGTGAGCTGTCTTGATGCTCACTGCTCCCCCATTCTCCTTCCTGTCCCCCTACTGTACCTGTATTTGCTCCATGACACTCTTCTGGTCGGCCGGGTTGGGAAGCATTGAGGTTTTCTGGCCGGGTTGCACGCGTTCTACAGCAGCAACCGCAGCCAGAACGCATACTACAGTACGGAACCCAGGCCAGGAGCGCTATACGGTGCTTCTATTGTGGGATCTTCTAAAATGGCACCGCAACACTCGAGAACGCTGGAGTAAGCCCTGCAATGCTAGTGTGAGCTGCTAGACTTCCCCCTGTTGCTTCCGGACGCTGATACGCTGCCTACTGGTGTGCGGTTGTCCGCAAGTCTCCTCTGAGGTCTGTGTTCCAAACTTCCTATTGGCAAAACCTGGCAAAAGATGTGTACAGTGGATCTGTCAGATGTACATCTGCATATCCTGTGGGCAGCATGGCAAGAGCGCTAACCACGTAGTGGTTAGCGCTCTCGCCTTGCAACATTGGGTGCCTTGTTCAAATCCCAGCCAGGTTAACATCTGCAAGGAGTTTGTATGTTCTCCCTGTGTCTGTGTGGGTTTCCTCCGGGCACCCCGGTTTCCTCCCACATCCCAAAAACATACAGATAAATTAATTGGCTTCCCTCTAAATCGGCCCTAGACTACGATATATACACTACAGGATACATACATAGGCATATTACTATGGTAAGATTAGATTGTGAGCCCCTCTGAGGGACAGTTAGTGAAAAGACAATATATACTCTGTACAGCTCTGCGTAAGATGTCAGCGCAGAAGAAATTCGGCATGTCACGGGAACTGCTTACCAGCTTTGTCACGGGAGCTGCTTACCAGCTTTTACACCGCGACCATCGAATCCAATCTCTGCTGCTCCATCATCATGTGGTATGCAGGAGCAACCACCAACGACAAATACAAACTCCACCGAGTGATAAATGCAGCAGAAAAGATTATCGGCGCCCACCTGCCCTCGCTAGATCTCCTCTACTCCACGAGGATGAAGACAAGGGCCTCCAAGATCTTACTCGACGCTTCCCACCCGGGCAGACGCTACTTCGAGACCCTTCCACTGGGACGCCGTTTCAGATCCATCCCCTCCAAAACCACTAGGCGCATGAACACCTTCTTCCCCCAAGCAGTTCTCCTGTTGAACTCACTGAACTCAGGACGCTCTGGCCCCCAGAGCAACCCTCTATCACAGCTGTAAACTCTTACAAGAAACATGTACTGTCACACCTGTAAACTCTGACCTCCCAAGACTCTAATCGTTGCTCTATACATTTGCTGTTTGTTGTTATATGTTCCTGAACTGCCATTTGCCATGTGAACCACAAGCAATTCCGGGCACACCTAGCGGTGTGCTTGGCGATAATAAAGATGATTCTGATTCTAATATCCCCATCGCAAAGACATACAAAAAATGCCTAGGATTTACAATGGAAAGTCAACACTTTCAATTCCAGTGTCTCCCCTTTGGCCTATCCACTGCTCCAAGAACTTTTTCAAAAGTGTTACTGCCAGCGATTGCTACTCTAAGGCTAAAAGGCCTCAGAGAGATACCACTTATCTCGAGTCGAGAGTCTCGACGTCATACTTTTTCTACATCATTAAGCATGTTTTGTCCGATCACACACCAATATGTGCCTTTTATTCCCAGTTGTGTACTCCTACCCTTACTGCCTGATGAATCGGGTTTAGACCTGCGAAACGCGTTGTGATAAACCCCTGGAGTGTACCAATAAATATACCTTTGTCGAATTACACAGCTTGTTGTGTCTGCTTGAGGAAGGTAAGTCCACCACTACCTCCTAAGCAATTTTAAATATTTTAAATACTGTTTTTATCCTTTTGGTGCCTCTGTTCAGTTTATAATACTTTATACACCCACCCTTGGTGGAGGGGGATACCCCATCTTTTTTCACATCTACAGAGAGTGACTTCTTAATCCTGAGTGGGGACAGGTTAATCTCCTCACCTGACTACACAGTGGTTGCCTGGAGGTAACCCTGGTTTGTGAGTATACATTTTACTCTCTCTCATCATACCAATTGCCTTGACTTACTACACCATATTGGGCTCTCGGTTCTCCCTTTTATATATTTTTCTACATCAAGATCAAGAAACATGGTTTAAGTCAACAAAGAATACTGTTAGAAACTGTACAAGCTCTAGGATGGTCAAAACAAACTTTCAGAAAAGCCAGCTAGTGCCTGCCCAAGACATGATATTTCTGGAAGCGAGGTTAATAACCTTTCAAAATAAGACCTGTCAGCCAGAGTCAATAACGTTTTTACTATAATGGATCAGATGGTTTCTATCCTACAGGTACCTATAGAGTGTCTGCGTGTTCTGAGATCACTACCAGCAACCATTCCAGTGGTGAAGTAGGCCAATTGGAACTTGTGCAAAGTTTATTCTTGAAGCTGTGCAAAGGTTCTTCTTACACAAATGGAACGAGGAAAGTCTTTCACAGAAGATTATTCTTTTTGAGGACATAAAGACATCCCTGACTTGGTGGCTTCAGCTAGTTCATCTGAAGGATTGGCATTAGATCCAGCAAGACTCTCCAATACTAATATCCTTGGACACCAGTCTGGAGGGTTGGGGTGCACACTACAGAGACATGTGGGTCCAGAACAGGTAGAGCGTTCCAAAGCAGGGAGTGCTGTAATAACATCGCAGGAGATTTGGGCACAGACGGCGCTTACCATAGACCGTAATAGGAATTAGGAATAGTGGCGAACTGCGAGTAACTTCAGTGCTGTTGGAAGACGGAGCTGAAGTTGTATTTAAAACACTGTAATTTTGCTCCAGCAATAGTTGAAAGCCAAATTAGATCATTCCCCACCATCCACGTAGACCTGGAGGGGAAATATTAATTAATGCTGCCCGGACTTGTGCAGAAGCAGGATCAGCCATATACCAACTGTATCCTGCGCCCAAGTCTACCGGCGGCAATTTCATATGTATGCCCAGTGGTGGGCCGAAATTTCGCATGTGCAAAATTTCACATCGAAATTTGCCGTTTTCCATTGTAATCGTAATGCGAAATTTACGGGAGAATGCGTAATAAATTACGTGTGAACCGTAATTATGTATCGATATTTCGCATAAGTTTGTAATTTCACGGAATTACGGTTCATTACGAAATTAGTCATTTAGCATCTTTTGATGTGTATTTTGATTGATGTACGCTTACAAATTTCCGCATGCGGACATGGTATTGTATATACGCATTATAAGCATGATTATACGCATTAATATACAGTGTATAATATGCGCATTGGCAAGTTTAACGCAGATTTTCAGGTGTAAGTAACGCGTTATTACGTTGCGCAATTTGGTTTACAAGCATAGTACCATAGCTGTAATTACGTTATACCCGTAATTTCGTAAAATACTATGCGAAGTTTTACGATGCAAAGAACTTCGCGAAATTTGTGAAACGCAGTTTTTGTCCATTACGAGCACCACTGTGTATGCCTAAGCAGAACGTACCATTGAACATATTGGAACTTCGAGCAGCATTCCTGGCATAAAAATCATTTCATTATCAAATTAGGGGAAATCGTTCTTCTCAGAATAGGCAATACAACAGCAGTCTCCAGGCACAACAAGAATATAATATAATAAGATGGGGTCAGAAACATCTGAAGAATTTGTCAGCCCCTCCCAGGTCCCTAGAATCTGTTGACTGATTTATTATGTGGACTGTCCTATCGGGTTGAGGGCGGAGCTACAACCCATAGGTATACTGCCATCATTTGTACCAGGAGAGGAAAATCACTGAAGGTGAGTATACAATTTTCTGTTATCCTGTATAGACTCAATTTGACAAACAGATTATGTTTTTAAAATGTTACTGCTGCCTGCAAAACTAATTAACCTTCCTGGCGGTAAGCCCGAGCTGAGCTCGGGGTAAGCCGCCGGAAGGCACTGCTCAGGCCCCGCTGGGCCGATTTGCATAATTTTTTTTTTTGCTGCACGCAGCTAGCACTTTGCTAGCTGCGTGCAGTGCCCGATCGCCGCCGCTACCCGCCGATTCGCCGCTATCCGTCACGCCGCAGCCGCCCCCCCCCCCCCCCCCAGACCCCGTGCGCTGCCTGGCCAATCAGTGCCAGGCAGCTCTATGGGGTGGATCGGAATCCCCTTTGACGTCGATGACGTCGGTGACGTCATCCCGCCCCGTCGCCATGGCGACGGGGGAAGCCCTCCGGGAGATCCCGTTCTTTGAACGGGATCTCCGGATCTCCGATCGCCGGCGGCGATCGGAGGGGCTGGGGGGATGCCGCTGAGCAGCGGCTATCATGTAGCGAGACTTTGTCTCGCTACATGAAAAAAAAAAAAAAAAAAAATTTAAAAAAAAGATTTGCTGCCCCCTGGCGATTTTTTTGCAAACCGCCAGGAGGGTTAATGTAGACTTTGATCTTCCAATTCAGAAGATGTGGTCGTATCCTTGCCTGGGTCACCAACGTGGCCAGAAAACACCCTTGAGGTAAGTTTGAGGTGCACATCTCTTGCCATCCAAGACCTGCAGTCTCTTCTCATCTCAGCCTGAAGCAAGCGCTCCATTGTAGGACCTGCCCGCCACTTGTCCTCTGCACTGAGCTAGCAGCAGTACACAGAGGTGACGATGAGGTGACATGACAGGGGCCCCTTTTGTGAAAGTGTCGCTGGACTGTTTCTAAAGAGAAAAAAAATAAATCACCATGAGTGTCACAATGGGGACGGAGCTTTCATCTCCTTACTGGACTCAGGCATCAGGATCATACAATGTCCACAGTACCCATACAAGATCTCTCCTGGCAGACAGGAAAACGGTTTTGCTGAATATATTATTAGTGAATCAGTTGTTTTAGCAGACTTTAGTATCATTTATGAGACCGGGTGATAGGAAGGCTGGCTAAGACTTATAGGTTCATAACAGACTGAGGCTTCATTTCCTAAAGACCTGTTTGGTAAAAAATAATAAGTTGTTAAAATTAATTTATTCACTAAGCAACAGCAGCGCAGCTTAAAGAGACTCTGTAACAAAAAAAACATCCCCTGGGGGTACTCACCTCGGTAGGGGGAAGCCTCAGGGTCCCAATGAGGCTTCCCTCATCCCTGTAGCTGCATGCGCCGGCTCCCCTGAAGTGTCCCGGAATCCTTCCCAGACAGCCTGACAAGCGCTGATTTATTTACCTTCCCTGGCTCCAGCGGGGGCGCTGTTCCGGCTCTCAGCACGGAGATAGGCGGAAATACCCGATCTCCGTCGAGTTCGCTATACTACGCAGGTGCAGGAGACTTACGCCTGCGCAGTAGAGCGGACCGACAGCGATCGGCTATTTCCGCCCATCTCCGAGCGGAGAGCCAATACTGCGCCTGCGCTAGAGCCGGGAAGATAAATATTTACATCCTCGCTATTCAAAGGGGCACAGCGAGACCGCCGTGGGACACAGGACGGGGAAGTCTCGATCGGATCCGGAGGCTTCCCCCACCCGAGATGAGTACCCCCCAGGAAAACTTTTATTTACAGGTTTTCTCTAAATTAAGCTCGGCTCTGACAATTTAGCGAGTGCTTCATTACACTTAACGTGCGCTCCACTGAACCAGCCCTGAGCCCCACAGCAGGTCCAGTGCCTTCAAAGAACAATATTCCTGCACACTGATTGGCCCAGTAGGCTGTCTGTCACTTGACACTTGTATAGGCACCCAGTATAACAAGTTAGAACTCTTTACTTAAAAAAAAAAGTGCAGAGACTCGTACACTACCATCAGGTAATGCAGTTTTTGCTTAGAACAGAGAGGAACACAGAATGAATACAGGAAATTACAATACCATAGAGATCATAGCCTCACATTAGACAGTGACATCTTGTGGTTGCTTTACTGTATTGCAGTTTACATAATATTGTTATATCTCTAACAACCTCAGCGGAAATGGAAAGGAGACAGGAGGAGTGCACCATTGGAAAAGGGGAGACTACGCTCCGCCAACACTCTGCACAGCTCGCGGGTAGCAAATAGATGGGGGAGGAGGGGCCGGTTGTCCATCAGTGCACTTGAAATAGAACGCTGCTACCGCCAATCACCTGCCCAGCTTCTTTCTAGCAAAATCTTTCCAGCCAGTGCGATTGATAGTTTCAATCATTTTCAGTCGGAATGCCATTGAAATTACAATCAGGCAGCCATGTTGCGGCATTGATCTCTAGCAGATTTGATTCATAATGTGCGAATCTGCCGGGAAAATCAAGGAAGTGTATGGGCACTTTTAGTCGTCCTCTAGACTGATGAAGAGTCGTATTCCCAAGTCGCCCTGTGGCGGTATGGCAGTACTGATGAGCGCCGTGTAATTAGAGGAAGCTGCGTCTGATACATCACATGTGGGTCAGAGATAAGGAAGGATGACCACACCATTGCTTAATCTGCTCCTTAGCAAATGTTTCCTCTTGTGAAACAGAAGTGGTGTACTACTGCCCCACAGTGGCCAGAAGCGGGTAAAGCAAGGGAGCCGGCAACTCTTCTAAATGCTGCTCATCTATACTAAAATATTATTTATATAGTGCCAACATCTTCCACAGCGCTGTACAGAGTATATGGTCTTGCAACTTAACTGTCCCTTGGAGGAGCTCACAATCTACTACCTACCATAGTCATATGTCTATGTATGTATCATGTAGTGTAGTGTATCGTAGTCTAGCACCAATTTAGGGGGAAGCCAATTAACTTATCTGTATGCATGGGAGGACTGGCCAGGGGGGAAGATTTCCCCCCAGGCTGCCTCTCACTTAAAGAGACACTGATGCGAGACTAAATCTCGCTTCAGGTCTTATATATAGCAGGGGCACGTGTGCCCCTGCTAAAACGCCGCTATCCCGCGGCTAAACGGGGGTCCCTTCACCCCCAACCCACCCCCCGCAAAAGATGGTCGGCAAGTTGGTCATGGGGATTGTCTTCCTGGAGGCAGGGCTAACGGCTGCAGCCCTGCCTCCAGTCGCGTCTATCAGACGCGCATCGCCGCCTCTCCCCCGCCCCTCTCAGTGAAGGAAGACTGAGAGGGGCGGGGGAGAGGCGGAGATACGCGTCTGACAGACGCGCATGGGGCAGGGCTGCGGCGGTTAGCCCTGCCCCAACCAGGAAGCGCTCCCCCGCTGCACGGAGGGGGTTTGGGGGGATAGGGACCCCCGTTAAGCCGCGCTATGGCGGCGTTTTAGCAGGGGCACGCATGCCCCTGCTAGCTATGAGGTCTGAAGCGAGATCTATTCTCGCTTCAGACTCTCTTTAATGATTTAGGGCTGGTACAGTGCCTGGCGCTTTCATGTTTCAGGCAATGTGAACCACTAGGCTGGATAAGGGAAATAAAAGCCAAATCACAGAGCAATTAGAGGGCAGGCAAGCTGGTAAATATACACAGCATGATGCAGAGCAGAGGCTTGCCTGCAGGGTCCATGGAAAAAAAAAATCTGCCTAGCCTCTCACCTTTGTTAAAATGACTGCATGTGCACAGCTGCATAGGGTATTGTCTAGGTTGAAAAGTTTTTAACAGTCACTAGACTCCAGAAGGGCTGATAAATTCTAAACGCGACAGAAACGTAACTCAAAATCTATTATGTACCACCCGGTTCCAGTGCATTATACTTTACCTGTCACGCTGTCCCTCAAGTGTTTTTACTGTATTTCCCATGTGACTACTGGCATATAGCACGAGGGGCACATGTGTGAGGTCATTTGGGCTGCCGTGATAACAGGCCTCTAGTTTGTATTTTCCCTCCAGGCCAAAAGGTCCCAGTCCTCCCGTCTGTATGTTTCTTTGGATGTGGGGGGGGAACCCATGGAGACATGGGGAGAACATACAAACTCCATTCAGGGACCCAGGTGAGATTGTTAACTACTACGCCACTATGCTGTCCACAAAATATAAGTAATTACTGGTATTATTATTGTGCCAACATATTATGCAACGCTGAACAAAAGATGAATAGGGAGACAGACAACGTATACGATAAAAGATCATGTCATGGAGTTTAAGTCTTAGGCTGCTCACAGTACGTCAGTCTGCAGGAAAAGTACACAAAGAAGGGGTGCATGATAAACCAGTGGGGAAGATTCTGCTAGAGGCTTACAATCTAAAGGGAGGAAGGTAGGGAAACACTAGGTATGGGTGGCATAACATGCTCAACAGATCAAGTTATGGCATCATTGAAGAGGGGGAGGTAGGCATTCCTGAAACATTGCGTTTCGAGGGCTTGTCTGAATGTGTTGAAGGATAGGGTAAGCCTGATGGGAGAGAGTTCTAGAGAGTGGAGAGTCCTGCAGTTGCACATGGGATTGGGAAATGCGCAGGTCATTGGAGGGGGTGGCTTGTGCCTGTGGACAAGTTCAGAGATGTAGGTAGGGCAGGTCTTGTGCACAGCGCAGGATTTAGAAGGTGATCCTGGAGTGGATAGGGAGCCAGTGGAGGGATTTACAGAGTAGTCGTGGAGGCGGAGTGATGGAAAGGATGGATCACTCTGGCTGCCGCAATTTACGGTGGTTTGTAGAGGGATGATGCAGTTCAAAGGGAGGCCTGAAAGAAGGGAGTTGAATGTAGTTGCAGTAGTCAAGGCGGGAGGCAGGGGCATAGCAATAGGGGTTGCAGAGGTAGCCAACGCATCGGGGCCCTTGGGCCAGAGGGGCCCTCCCTCAACTACAGTATTAGCTTTCTATTGGTCCTGTGCTCCTAATAATCCCTTCCATAGATACTTTGAATAGTGGTAATCATTAACTAACTGTTCCCCATCCCCTTCTTGCACCTCTGACACTGTAGTTGCCATTGGCAGGTTTTGGTGCGCCGTATCAATTGTTATGTAGAGTGCTTGGGGGCCCCATTGTAAAACTTGCATCAGGGCCCAAAGCTCCTTAGCTACGCCACTGGCAGGAGATAAGAGCAAGAATGAGTTTAGTGGTGTCCACAGGTCTGTATTTACCTCACAGGAGCCTATAGGCACAGATGACACCATAGACTTCGCCTTCCATGAACTTACAAACCTCCATTGAACTGCATCGCAAGTGTGCTGGCTGGCCCAGCTGTCACTTCTCCCTTATTTTCCTCGCCTGTCATAGGTAGCTACAGGTGTCCCTTAGTATTAGGTAGCCAGAGGTGCCCCCAAGGTAGCTAGAGTGACCTCAGCATTAGGACTGCTATCCAGATATCTCCCAGTAAACCTGTGCGGGCTGGGCGGGGGTCAATCTTACCTGTATGACGTCTTCTTCGTCCGTCCCTCGGCACCTCCCACGATGTGGTCCAAGCAGCGGTCACGTTATTACAAACACTTTCTCCTTCCAGGTTGAAGGAGGAAGTGTTTGTAATCACGTGACGCGCGTGGAGCGCATCGTGGGAGGCGCTGAGGGACGGACGAAGAAGACATCATACAGGTAAGATTGACCCCCTCCCAGGTTTACTGGGAGATGGCAACTATCCAGGTATCTCCCGGATCGGATTTGAGCAGCTCTACTCAGCATTAAGCAGATAGAGGTGCCCCTGACATAAGGAAGATCTCGTCAGTGGAATGCAGAGACCCAGGTGAGGAAGCTCTCATTTACACTCTCATCAGGACTCTGCATAGGGAAGGAGAAGCTTGGGGAAGCGAGTGAGCCACCTTTCCATTACCAGGAGCCTCTAGGCATGTACCTACAGTTCCTTGTGGTAAATATGGCCCTGGGTGTCCAGGGTTAATAATGGGCAGATCCTGGAGAAATTGTGGAGGTGGGAGTTGCAGGATTGAGTGACGTTTTGGCTGTGGGGTGTAAAGTAGAGGGCCAAGTCCAGGGTGATAACCCAGGCAGCGGGCTTAGGGGAGTAGGTCCTATAGGGTCATGTGATCCGAACACAGTGAATCCAGCGCAGGAGACCTGGGCGCAGCCGGCACCACCATAGGCCGTAATAGGAATTACAGCTATAGCAGGCACAGGGAGTAACTTTGGCACCATCAGAAGACGGAGCTGGTTAGTTTTAAAGCAATAATTATTTCATTCCACCACCATCCATGGCGGCCTGGAGGGGGAATAGTATTTAACACGGCTGGGACTTGTGCAGCAGCAGGATCAGCCATATACCGGCTGTATCCTGCGCCCAAGTCTCCCGCGCCGATTCCTCTCATGTGATCAACTGTGACATAAATGTCAGGGACAGGTGGTGCCGTGCAGGACAAAAACATCAGGATATAAGGGAAGACGCCGAGAGCCCAGTATAGTGTCGTATGTACTGTAAATTGGGTATGGAAGGTAAGTATAGGTAGGTTATACGCACAAACAAGGGTTACCTTCCAGGTAACCACTATGAAGGCAGGTGAGGAGATTAGACCTGTTCCCACTCAGGATTAAGAAGTCGCTCTCTGTAGATCGGGAAAAAGGAAGAATTCCCCTCCACCAGGCGTGGAAACAATTGCAATAGTAACACAGAAGCGCTAACAGGGTAAAAACAATATTTCTTTAAAATGGATAAAATGAAGTAGGTAGCGGTGGATTTACCCCTCCAAAACAGACACAAAAAATGCTGTTTTAAGCAAAAATCTGTTTATTTACATACTCCGAACAAGGTGCAACGCGTTTCACAGGTATATCCCACTTCCTCAGGAAATAAATAGATTACCACCAATGCAGTCCGGTACACAGCCAGGATATGTACCGGACTGCATTGGTGGTAAGCTCCTATTTATTGCCTGAGGAAGTGGGATATACCCACGAAACGCGTTGCACCTTGTTCGGAGTATGTAAATAAACAGATTTTTGCTTTAAACAGCATTTTTTTTGTGTCTGTTTTGGAGGGGTAAGTCCACCGCTACCTACTTCATTTTATCCATTTTAAAGAAATATTGTTTTTACCCTGTTGGCGCCTCTGTATTACTATTGCAGAAACATCAGGAGCTCAGTTTTGTCCAGGTTTAGATTCAAGAGTCTGTCAGACATCCAAGAGGAAAGTCATGTCAAATAATGCAAGCTAGCGTACAGCAAAGTCACATCATTTTAAGCAGATTTATCTACCAAGTCATATAATGAAACATTTGCTATTCATCTGTATGAAATGACTATGGCAGGGAACACACTTACTGGAATCGTGCATGATTTGCCACGGACGGCAAAATGTGCATGGCTGCACTGGCCATTCATTGGCAAGTCAATGACCCTACTCAGGAAATCCACGTTGTTGGGGTTAGCTTGTAATTTTGCCAGCAATAATAAATCACAGTTTTCTGCTTTTTTTTTCCCCATGATACGCACATTCAGAATTACAAGTAGGCATGATCAATGAGATGCAAAGGATTCCAAGTTCATGCAGGATGATGTAAATTCTGGATGCAAATCTATGTGTCTTGAATTTAAACCTTGGTGGGATTCGATTGGTTCATTTTCAAGCTGAAATACATCATTTACATAATGCTGCAGGAACTGGGAATTATCTGCATCACATTGATCATCCCTAATTCTAATGTATTTCGCCGCAACCGTAATTTCGTGGAACGAATGCAAACAATTGCAGAAACCGCAATCCCAAACACACTAACAGAAACCCGGGAATTGCAGGAGGAAGCGTGCAAGTAAGTGTTTTGCGCTATGGAGATGCAGTGATGTCTGATACACCCCCACTATAAGGGTGCACAAAGGTAGCCATTAATGATACGTGCCGAACGATCGTTTATTAACAATTATTCGTATGAATGATCGGAAATGATCGTTTGGGACCACTAAGGGACAAAAGTCTCCTAACCAATCCGATCAGCGTGACGGGATTGATCTGAAAATCGGATCAAATTAAAGAGACACCGAGCACGTCATAAAAATGAAATTTCCACTTACCTGGGGCTTCCTCCAGCCCACCGTAGGCCGGAAGGTCCTCCGGCGGTCCATTCCCAGTCCCCGGCTGGTGTCTCCGTTAGCATACGACTTCGGCCTGAAGTCGTCCGGTCTGCTTCCCTCTTCCTGATGAGCGTACTCACGCCGGCCACACAGCATCACGCCGGCGTGAGAGTCCTGCGCATGCGCGGTTCTCTAATATTGAGCCGCACATGCACAGGACTCACGCCGGGTGGCATGAGTACACTCATCAGGAAGAAAGAAGCAGACCGGACAACTTCAGGCTGAAGTCGTCTGCTAACAGGAGCCGCAAGCCGGGGATCGGGAGAGGAGCCAGGAGGATGCTGGGGACCTTGCAGCCTACAGTGGACTGGAGGAAGCCCCAGGTAAAGTGGAAATTTCATTTTTATGAAGTGGTTGGTGTCCCTTCAATCTGATTGGTTAGGAGGAGAAGGGGAGAATAAGATCAGGTGTGTTTAGAGGGGAAACAGGAGATCAGAATCATGGGTGGTGGGAGGGGACAGGGTTAGGCAGGAAGTGTTGAGAGCACTGGGAGAAGACATGGAAGAGCAGGATCACACGTACAAGAGTGAGTGTGCTTGGAGAGATATCCAGCAGACATAGCCGGGTGTAAGCGGTCAGAAGGAAGATGTGTAAGCTTTGTTGTTATGTGTAACATCAGAACAGCAATACCACTATTATAGCCTGACCAATGGTTTTCACAGGGCCGGTTATGGCTACAATGGGGTCCCAGGGCAAAAGTAACCTTAAACCACCCCCCAACTCCACATTCCCAGTGATAGCCAGTACCTGGGACCCCCACATCCCCAGTGATAGCCAGTACCTGGGGACCCCTGACCCCTCCCCCCCCACATCCCCAGTGATAGCCAGATGTGCTCCCTCCTAATTTTCCCCAGAAACTAGCCAGATGTCCCCCCCCCCCCCCAGTATAGTAGCCCGATATCACCCCCATCCCACTAAATTAGCCCTGCTCCCCCATGGACCCCTGCAGTGTAAAGGAGTCAGTGGGAGAGACACACTCACCTCCCCAAGTTCCAGGAGGAGTCTCCGCTGTAGTGACTCTGTTCTGCACTTCCTGCTTCTCCGGCACTAGAGCTCAAACAGGGTAGCAGGAAGTGCAGGACAGAGTCACTACAGGGGAGGCGGAGGGAGCTGCACTGCCTGGAACTTGGGGGAGGTGAGTGGATGCGGGGGCCCTGAGGCAATTGCCCCCTACGCCTATATGGAAGTGCCAGCCCTGGGTATGCAGAATATGGAAGACATGACATCAAGTAGAGAAAATGTTAAACCCGTCTTGCTTTAGGTTTCCTGGCGAAGGGAGAAGAATATGGCCTTATTAGCATTCAGATGCTCTTTCATTGTCCAATCAACA
Organism: Hyperolius riggenbachi; assembly: GCF_040937935.1. Taxonomy (NCBI): domain Eukaryota; kingdom Metazoa; phylum Chordata; class Amphibia; order Anura; family Hyperoliidae; genus Hyperolius; species Hyperolius riggenbachi. The sequence continues at coordinate 18,097,305 of NC_090656.1, read as the reverse complement.
GGCAAGGGGCGGACCTTCAAACAAACTATACTGCTTCACTACGGTGGTGAAAATCGAGGACACGTCTTCACAAATAACGTATTTACACACGGGAGAAAAATCCTGTACACAAAACATTGTTTACCAAACTTTTTTTAATTCAAAATATTCTCTTCTTTAAGCACCTAACATTGAAAAAAAACCTAAGAGGACAACACCCTAAAAATATTCACATCCTATAAACAGAACACAGAAAGCACGACTGTGTGAATACAACTGAACACATCCGGATTAGTGTTGGATATTTTCTGGGGCCTTGTTCCAATACGCAGAGCCTCAACCTGAAATGGCTGCAGCACTTCAGGACAAGCTCCTGGGCTTGTTGGTACATTTTAAATTTAAAGTGAACCAGAGATGGTTCACTAGCGTATTTATACTTACCCAAGGCTCTCTCCAGCCCCATGAGCAGCACTGAGTCCCTCGCCGTCCTCCTTGGCCCCTCCGTTAAGTCGATATGAATCCCAGTAATCTGGGCAGTTGCAGGCTTATGCGCATGCAAGGCCGCGCACGCACCCCTCGTCGTGCTCCTGTTCCCTGGAGCGTTCTCTGTCTGCCAAGTAGTACTGCACAGGTGCAGAGCGTTCCAGGGGATGAGCGCAGCCAAGTCATGCATGCCGACTGGCAGCGACTGACCGGATTACCGGCAGTAGTAATGCCAGAACAGAGGGGCCGAGGAGGACGGCGAGGGGCTCAGAGCTGTTCATGGGTCTAGAGCAGCCTTTCTCAACCTTTTTACCCTGGAGGAACCCTGCAAAAAAACTTTTGGATCGCAAGGAACCCCTGCAAACAATTTTTTGATCTTGAGGAACCCCTGCATTTATTTAGCAGGAGGCATGATCTTTAAAAGTATGTGTAGCTGTTTATTTCACTACTCCCTATTACACTGCCACTCATTATACTGTCTCCTGAGCCCCCAATTTAGTGCTTCTTGTTACAGTACCACCTATTATAGTGTGCTCTATTATACTTCCCCCACGATGGGGAAAAATGCCAAGGAACCCCTGCAAAGTACTCAAGGAACCCTGGGGTTCCTGGGAACCCTGGTTGAGAAAGCCTGGTCTAGAGGAAGCCCCGGGTAAGTATAAATTAAGCCTAGAGTACCACATCTGGTACACTAAAAAAAAAAAAAAATTGTCCAAAATCATTTGTTGTTTTTGCAAGTTCTTCCCAGCATTCTGGAAATCTGCTACCAGAATTTCACAGTAACCAGTCGCTTCCTTTTATCTGCTGCATGGGGAGAAGCACATAATTGTGAGTTGATTCAGCATTAGGCTAATTTTGTATGCAAAGGTATGCAGTTTGAACATGCACCAATCAAATCCTGCTGAGGTAAAATTCAATTGGTCCATTTTCACACTGCATGAATTTGCATACAAAATGTGCATAATCCTGCATCAACTCAAAATTATTTTCACCTCATTGGCCAACGCTGGAAGCCTCCGTAAACCTCCTTAGCGTGAGCCCGAAAAAAAAAAAGTGTTGGAAAAAAAAAAAGCTGCTTTTACTAATTTCATGCCTCGGTGGCCAACTGGAAGGGTGTGCAGAGAACACAGCGGCATTCAGAGTTTGCCTCTCCTGACTGCAGGCATTCGCAGACCGTCTTTTTCGGGTCCTCCGAGGCTCCCCATCCCTCAGTTGAGATCGCTATTTGTCACATGACTATCTGTGATCTTACAGAGATATAGCACCCCCTGGAGTATAGGAGGAAGAAATGCTGCGCTGGTCTGGATCCCGTAGTGACAAATTCTGTGGGGAGGCTACCTAAAGCAGGGGGATCTCTCTCAAATATAGTTATTTCTGCATTTTAGAGTCTAAAAGCAGAAAGAAATGACGCTGCTTTTAGATCCTAGAAACCAGAAATAATCATACCGCCAGGCAGGTTAAAGGACAGCTATGCAGCGCAGAAGTGGCAGTTACAATTCTTGTCAGGTGGAAGAGACCAATTGAAGAGGGGGTACTTATCAGCAGCCCTACTCACAGAGGAGCAGATATTGTAAAGTAGAGGCTCTGCTGAGAATTAACACAAAATCTAATCATGCTTTTGTTCAACTATTGTTCTACTATTACTAGCAGGGTAGTAGCATGTCAAAACTTTCACGACTGTTGTCCTTCTCAAGTGTTATCTAAAACTTAACTTAAAACCATTTTCTTCAACCCTATCTTCTAGATTGAGTGGAACTGTGTCAAGGTCACCTTGCTGTGTACTCCACAGAAAGAAATGAACAAAAATTCAAAGAAATCGGCTTTCCGGGGCCACAGACACTAAAAGCTCAACAAACTAGATAGCATACCTAAAGCTTTTCTGCACAACGCTGTTCTTTTTTAAGTTTACACTAGCTTAGGTGACACTCAAACAGAACATAAAGCCAAAGCTACCCCTTCCTTCCCTGTAACAACAACTTACATACTTTGCAGCAGGAATTCCATCAGCCCTTTGATTTAACTTTGTAACTGCCCTGTCTGCGTTATCTTGCTTTAAATAACTTAGGGCAGGGATGCTTCAGCCAGTGATACACATGCTGCCTAAAGCAGACAGGCAGGGAGGGAGTGCTTCGTATTTCCCTGATCCAGACACAAGAGCGTCTCTCCTCTTCCACCGAGCGGTGCTATAATGCCGACATCCTCTTATAGGTCCCGATCACATTATATGACTTGTAATCGGGACCCAAAGGAGGATGTCAGTGTTGCAGCACCACTCGGTGGTGGAGGAGGAGATCTGCTCTGTAACTCTGACATCCTCCCTTTGGGTCCTGATCACATTGTTTCATGTGGGGAGGCAGGGAAAAGGTTAAAATAGAATGAAAGATTGATGAAAGATAAGGAGAGAGGGAGAAGGGTAAAGCTGTGTACATACGCTCAACTGCCATCGCACAAAAACAAAGAGGAATGATGGAGCTTCTGAGAGACATAAAAAAAAAAAAAAAGCGTCCCAACAGCGGTAAAGAATTATACGCCATGCAGACCGATTCACCCTGGCAGATCGGTTTTGATGATAATTCGCCCATATTGAACAAAACGATTGCTTCATTGAAACTGCTGTAGTTACTTGCGCACTTCCTGGCCCTTATTGTTACGCTTGCGCAAACAAACCGATCTTCTGACCATTGCTGCGCTGTCCCTGAATGCAAACATGTCCGTTGTCCATCGCTATCCGCCAGGGACTGCTTGTGTTTAAACGTTGCCAGTCAAGCTTTAAGTGTACCAGTAATAAAAAAATAAATGCCCCTATGGTGTACCTTGGCAATGGGAAGCCTCTGGATCCAAAAGAAGCTTTACCCCTTCCTCCTCTATCTCCCCCTTCCAGCACCGGGACCCCAGCTTGTGCAAGCGCAGTAGCTCAATCCCGCTCAGCTTTCTTTGGTAAAAGCCGGGTTGGATCAAGGTCATCGCCACTACCCAGACACGAGCCCTCTGCACAGTAGTATAGACCCAATCAGGCTCAGCCATTTTTCGCCGGTGCGGGACGGAACTAGCTTGAGGAGGCCACTTTTTTTCGGGGGTCTCAGTGGTCTGCGAAGGACAACAAGCTGAGTACCCCATAGGAGAGATTTTTTTTTTCCTTACAGGTGCCCTTCAAGCAAGAAAGGAAAGGAGAGAAATAGAGGCAGGGTTTGCAAAGTGTCTCAATGTATTACCATCCCAGCATAAAATCCAGAATGCTTCAGGCAGATTCCAGGCTTTACACGGAATTCCGGTACCAGATGAGCCGGCGGCATTAACATCCACACACTCAGTACATGTGATCACTACTAATAAGGGTTTGTAGAGGGGCGTTTTCAACATACATCTTTGTAAAGGGTACCTGTGCATCTTACATAAATAGAAGTCCAGTCTTACATTTGCATGTCCCGTGAAAGGAATTTTCAATACAAAAATAAAAATATCCTCAATGTATTTTCAACATGGTGGATTGTCAAAGTGTTAAAACTTGAAAATTCCATAAAAAATGAAAGCTCACAGACATCCAGACTGACTGCTGTCAACAAAACTACACAAAACACAGCATGGCGCTTCTATCAGAAAACATGAATGTGTGACGATGGGCAGGACTTCCTGGCCTCGACCCGTAACAAAAATGTACTTCCTGCAAATCGGCCAGCGCCAAGTCCTGTTTCTCAGAGGTCGTCATTTGCACAAACCAGAAATACTCTTGCTGGTATTATAAACCGATAAATAATAATATCGTAAGGTTAGATTATCTCCACCTGCAACCCACGTAAAACAAAAAAGGGATGCAGTTCCCAATGGATTGTAAATTCAGAATCACTCCAATTACAGTAAATTATTGAACAATCAATTCCACAGAACTCTGAATGGATGGTGGGCCATCAGTGTGGACAGCATACGGAATGCTCCTTTAATGGTGGCGACTGGCCGGTGTAAGCTGTAATCAGGCACTCTGTATACGGTCCTCTGCTCCAGCTGTGAGGGACTGTCACCCTTTATAGTCTGATCCCAGGAAATCAATGTTTTATTGGGACTGGGAAATAAGGCCGACCAAGGTCAGATCCTGCAGCAGGAGAATCCAAGGCCTCAATTTCTATTTTTCTGATTGGTTGGTCAAGTCCCAATTCTGCTTCCTGTGAGGGGGGGAAAAAAAACAAAGTAAATGTGAGATGTGATAGCAAACAGCCATTTAGATCTTTAGATTGTAAGCTCGCAAGGGCAGGGTTCTCATCCTTTTGTGTCTTGGAATGATATTCATTTAATAGCTTTCACTGTTTAACTTTCACTCATTTTAGTCATGTTAAATCTGTTATTGTAATCACCAGTTCTGTATTTTGTACCAGTGTCCATAGTTGATGTATATCATTATGTATGCCTTGTTTGTTTTCTTACATTGTACAGCGCCACAGAATATGTTGGCGCTTTATAAATAAATAATTTTGTAGTAAAGAGGGCAATATATCATCGATTTTGCGGTCCAATTCACCATCCCATTTGATAATTTTATTGAATCGCATCAACCCCAGGTGCCTTTGCATTCAAATCTCACCTGTTCTAAGGTTTTGGACTAGCCCATCTCCTCATGGGGGGTTCTCAGGGTTTTCTTAATTTTCAAAAGCACTTAGTGAATGGCAGTTGCTCTGTCCAACTGCCAATAAAGTGTATGGTGAACAGGAAGGCTGGCCAGCATCTTTGTATAAACCTTTTCCAGGGAGTGTCTTTATAAAGAATAAAGGCTATGCTGAGAATCCCCTATGGAGAGATGGACTAGCCCAAATCCTGTCGGTTATGTCAGATTTCTACTACCTACTGTAAGTGACAGCAACATAGCAGAGAAATAATCTATGAATCATTTTACTCAGGAAGAAACATACTTCTTATTTATATGTTTACATATATTTCACATTTTAGGATTTTCACAACAGTGGTTCTTTAAGATTTGTCCGCCTCATCAGATGCCTTTGTCAGAAATCTCCTGCAGCACATATTCTCCTGGGATAGTTAGAGGGGGCTCTTGTGTGCAAACACGAAGAGACTATAAAGTCTAAAATAGACCTGGTACGCATGGAGTTCTTCTAAAAAAGTTATGACGACTTCAGCTGTGTTTTCAGTCTAACTCATCCTCGATAACCCCCTGTGCACCAACTTCCAGAGCTTAGCCCCGCCTCCTCACAAATCAGTGCCATGGTACTCTATGTATCGGAGATAGAGTACCACAAATTGCCAGAGCACTTGGCTGCAAAGGGGAGGGGCTAACCATTGGCACACAGGGGATCAATGAGTAGGAGTTTCAATGAGAACACCGCCAAAGTCATACCCTTTTAGGAGAACACTATTGCACACCATGTCTATTTTAGACTTTATAGTCTCTTTAATTCAAACTGGTAGGATATACATTTGATTATCCCAATTCAAAGCATGGAAATTGCATGCAAGTCATTACCTCTACTGGTGAGGGATCAGACCTTTGCTGTCCGTGTCCCTCATGGGAGGGATTGTTCTTGCTTCCTGTTGTTTAAGACCACCTCCAGCCAAAAAAAGTCTGAATGGCAATACGTATATGTAGTCTATGCACTGTGTACAGTTAGATGAACATATAAAGTTTACATCTGGTACATCATTAGTGACCAGACAGGCGCACATATATATGTTAGTAGCAGTTCCTTGTTTCTCCTGAAGCTGAAGCCTTGCTAAAGCATTGTGCCCTCCTCTTCAGCCTGGTTAACTCCCCTGCCCCTCCCTCCCCTTCTGTCTGCCTGGATCAAATTACTTCTCTTTTCACAGTGTGTAGAGGCTCATACACACGTCCAACATGCACACAACAAACCACACAACCTATATGTCCACATGCCTAGGCGGCTAAACAATCGACTCACTTAACATACTGCGCACGCAAGAGGATGACGACTACACACTCAAAAAAGTACAAGTCTTTCAAACAACTTGCACACACGTATCAACTGCATGATATCAGACCAACAGATCCAGCAGTTGAATCGCGCAAACCACCTGTTATCAGTTGCTCGCCGAGTTGTTTGCACACGTACACAACAGTCTAAAGTCAGATGATAATCAGGCTGCAGGTTGGTCCGTGTGTACTTAGCTTAGGAGAGAGAAGAGACAGGAAAACTGCTGCAGTCTGTCTGCTATAATTCTTATTTCAGATGTCTGTCTGCCTAGATTAGATCACATGGGCATGAGGGGTGGAGTTATGACATCAATTCCCCAGCATCCTTTGTATGGTTTGGAAAGGAAAAACAAAGCCAGGGCCCATTTTCACACTGGGGGTAGGGATTTCATGCTCATATGTGGAATACAGACCCTGGGGGTGAGAAAATCAATTTATCATGTGTGATTTTATATCTCTTGGCAACTTATTAGGTTCAAAGCCAACTGTAATTTATAATTTAGGTACTCTTTAATAATAGCACAGCAAATTAGAGAAACTTTCCAATGGGGACACAGATGACAATTAAAACTCATGCAGGTAGTTCCACCATTCAATTAGTTTACTTCCTGCGCAGCTCTAGGGCCAACCCCCCCGATCCACGCTACGTAGCTTGGATGGGGGGGTTGGCCCTAGAGCTGCGCAACCGCACTCGCGGCTATGCGGACTGCGCAGCCACGTCCAGATTAAGCGGCCATTTTAGAAGAGGCAGGAGAGCCCGACCCGGGCCGTGGGGTCGGGAGGCGGCCCAGGGGGCTAATGAGCGGGGGGGACCCGGTGGATCCGCACGGACGGCGTCCTCCGTGCCTTAAAAGATGATGCAGGTAATTAACTTTTTTTGGTCATTTGGCCTCGGAAGTCCTTTTCAGGCACAAGTTTATGTCAGCGAGGAATTATACTTTGAGAATTTAGCCTGAAGTGCTGCTGATTTAAAGCAATTCTGAGGTGAAAATAACCTGATGACTTAAAGGAGTGGGTCCAAGCTAAAAGAAAAATCAAAATCCACTTACCTTACTAGCCCCTGGCAGCCGTCCTGTGCCCTCGCCGCAGCTCTGCCGCTGTCCTCCGCTGAAGAGGACACCAGGTTGACTTCTTGTGCACTCCACGGTGCGGGTCGCGTGGCCTAGCCGACATCATCAGGTATGTACTGCGCAGTACATACCGGATGACGTCTGCACCGTGGAGTGCACAAGAAGCCGACCCGGTGTCCTCTTCAGCGGAGGACAGCGGCAGAGCTGCGGCGAGGGCACAGGACGGCTGCCAGGGGCTGGTAAGGTAAGTGGTAAGTGGATTTTGATTTTTCTCTTAGCTTGGACCACTCCTTTAAGTTATAAGATTATTTTCACCTCAGAATTGCTTTCAATCAGCAGCACTTCAGGCTAAATTCTCAAAGTATAATTCCTCGCTGACAAACTTGTGCCTTAATAAAACCAATGAGCTTAAAGTGTACCAGAGACTAAGCAAGTGAAAGAATCGAAACTTACCCGGGGTATCCTCCAGCCCCATAAGCCCATGGAGTCCCTCGCTGCCCCCTGCCGTTCAGCCGTGATCAGCCCTGGTAACTGGCTCAGTCAGGTCCAGTCTAAGTCTTCTGCGCATGCGTGGACCTCCTGCGGACTGAGCAAGTTACCGGGGCTGATCGCGGCTGAACGGCAGGCCGCGGGAGGACGGCGAGGGGGTCACACGTGCTTATGAGGCCGGAGGAGGCAAATTCATTTCTTCAATTGCTTACTCTGGTTTACTTTAAAGTTGGCCCAAAAGCTGACTTCAGATCTGTTTTACATTAAGAAAAAAAAATGCAGTGGGGCCAGAGGTTAAACGTTTATGATACTTTATTTTTTAATAAACTCGCCTGGAGTACTTCTGGTTTAGCTCAAGCAAAGATCCATCCCCAGAAGCAGCTGTAAGTTTTGGCACCAGCGCGCAAACATGAGAACTGACTGTGAGCTGCAGGTCTACTGAGGTCACAATGGGCACTGTGACAAGTTTTTCTTCTTAGGAATATTAAAAAGGGCTTTGGAGTTGGTACAAAAATCATATGACTCCAACTCCTCAGTTTATGAAACCTCCGACTCCAGGTACCCAAAACTGCTCTGACTCCTTAGTCTAATTTTTACAAAGGCTATGGATTTGGTTCAAAAATCATCCGACTCCAACTCCTCAGTTTATTAAAACCACCGACTCCGGGTACCTAAAATTGCTCAGACGGCTCGGCCCTGATTTTAACCCCCCTGGCGGTATGATTATTTCCAGATTTTAGGGTCTTTTCTGAACATTTCAGACCCTAAAATCAGGAAACAATCATGCTGCCAGAACGCCAGCAGCAGCCTCAGCTCTCACTCACCTACCTGGGCACCAGCACTGCAATTCTACCACCATCCTGCAGGTGGCGCTGTTTGGTGAGATCAATGACAGCAACCTCCCATAGCCTGGTGTCTCCTTACGATCATCTGTAAATAGCCCCGTTATAAAGCCCAGGTAGGCACAGGCGCATTCCCACGGGAAGACGAAGTCAGCGTGCGCAGTCACCAAGTGCCATAGTGGACATACTGCGCATGCGCGTGCAGTGTGTCCAGGTCAGGTGACCAGAGTATATCAACTCTGGTTTAATCATATAAAAACCCCACTCAAGCCCTCCTTTAGCCCAGAGAGACCTGTTATAGTTTGCCATTCAGCTGTCCATGGAATACTAAGCCATTGACTGCCATGCAGAGGATAGAGTGGTGCAGGTCTATGCTCCGCCCACTTCATTCAGCAAGATGAGCTTTGTGTTATTACTAAGAAGTTTTGAATCAGGATGATACCATTTATTGGCTAACTTAGAGATGGATAAACAGTGAGCTTTCGACTTATAAAAAGCCTTCGTCGGACTGGTTCCTGACCAGAACTGAAAAACACAGCTTATATACACTGACATACAGAGGAGAAACATTCTTTAGCAAACATAAATGTAATTAGATGCCTTAACTATTACTGAGGAGGCTTTCCCAGGCAACCTATCTAAATTGATAAGATCAATAGAATCCTCAACATGACATAAAGCAGACTCTGGTGATGAAGAGACATCGTAAATTCCGAATTCAAATGGTAACTGGCCTGGTTACATGCACCATTAATTCTAAGCTTAAGAGAATTGTGGCATTTAAAGCCAGCACCTGAAAGCAAATAAAATGAATAGTGACAGTGAATTCCATCTTACACAGCATATGGCACAAAAATGAATGAAAAGATAGAAAATTTTAAATTAAAAGAACTGTGGCATTTAAAACCCATCGTACCAGCACAAGAAGTTGGAGTCCTTGTTTAAACCATCTTGTACAGTTTTGAACCAATGTATAAACTTATTTTCTTGTGTTAGTCTCATGTTTCCCGATTTGAAGCCAACCATTAATACAGTGACGCGAAAATCGCTTAAACTGTGTCCAGGTAAACAAAAGTGTGTTGGTATTGGGAGATCAGTATAATTTGTAATATCCTTTTTCCTGCTGTTAAATTCCTTTGGGGCATTTTGCACACATGATCAGGTATACCACATTAGATGAGTCGCAGGAAAAGGTGCCTTGTACTTTGTATTCCTGTTGTGTACCCGGTATTAGTATCCTGTCAGTGGAATGGATGTATTCACAGGTCCCACATGTTTTCCCTCGGCAGGGGAATGTTCCATTCTGTTCTTGCCTATTTAAGGCACTCCTCACTATCATCTGCTTAAGATTGGGTGGCTGTCGGAACGCAAGGAGGGGAGGTTCAGGGAATATCTTTTTCAGTCTCTGATCCTTGTGTAGAACAGGATGAAGTTCTTTTGCAATCTTTCTTAAGATTTCCAAGCGTGGGGTGGAGGTTACTACCAGTGGGACACGGCTCTCTTCCTGGCTCTGCTTGTACTCCAGGAGCTGAGTCCTAGGGATGTTGTTAGGAACCAGTCCGACGAAGGCTTTTTATAAGTCGAAAGCTCACTGTTTATCCATCTCTAAGTTAGCCAATAAATGGTATCATCCTGATTCAAAACTTCTTGCTTTTACTCATGGCTAACACGGTACAACACTTTACTGTTATTACTAAATCTCCCAGAGGCTTACTTTGCTGAGGAGGTAGATGAAGACTGCTCAGCCTCCTCTGTGGGTTTTTCTATGAATATAGATGAAAGGGTACCTACATTTCGGAGCTTGTTCACAAGTATACACCAGGTCGCCCCCCTCCGTTCCTCCAACGACCTTCGCCTCACCACCCCACGCATTTCACACTCCCATGCCCGCCTGCAGGATTTCTCAAGAGCTGCCCCCACCCTCTGGAATGCCCTCCCACCACCCATCAGACTTGCTACCTCTTTCAACACATTCAAGCAAGCCCTCAAAACCCACCTCTTTATGATGGCCTACCCACCTCCTACCACACAGTAACTCTCTAAGGAATATTTAACAGCCCCCCCCCCTAGTGTTTCCACCCCTCTCTTTTGATTGTAAGCCTCTGGCAGGGTCCTCCACTCCCTAGTGTAATCTACAGGATCATGTGCTCCTGTCCTATGACAGCCTGTACTTGTATTACTGGGCCTACCTAACCAGCCCATATTGTATGGTCATGTATTTTGTACAATTTGTATGTATAACTTTGTTCTATGTGTATAACCCTATGTATGTCATCCTTGTATCATTGTGTATATTTATTGCCCAGCGCTGCGTAATATGTTGGCGCTTTATAAATTCAATAAATAATAAATAATAAATTTAGGAACATACGATATTACTAGACTCGCCTAAGTGTGTACAGGTGCCGCCGGCGCAGTACGCTTCAGGTAACGTGGCCACACGCCCGTGCATAGGACACCAACCCATCAGGGGTCAGCGATACTACAGAGGCTGCCAGTGGGACCCCGATAGACCAAGGCTGCGGGGAGGGGCACACCTGACTTCAAGGGGCTGGAAGAAGCCCTAGGCAAGTAAAGATACATTTCTTCGCTTCATATGTCCTTTAAAGCAGGGCTTTTCAACCAGTGGTACTTTGCTGTTGGCCAGGTGGTACACTCCAAGTTTGCTACTTAATTGCCTACCTGCTGCTTGTCCTGGTCCCATTCTATCTCCACAAAGTTTAGCTTCCCCTCACTTGCTCCTCGCTGTGCTGCCCCGTGGCACACTACAGACCTTAGATCAGCAGTAAAGAGACAGCCAGGTGAACAGTGCAGTCTTTGTCACAGGTATACTTCAAATACAGGAAGTGACATCACTGCTCACGTGCTGTATTTTAAGTTTATGTGCCGCCACTGTGCGCCGTTCACCTGGCTGTCTTCTTCACTGTGGCTGGGTTGCCACTGATTTGAGGTCTGAACTATACTGCAGGGCAGCACAGTAAGGAGCGATCGAGGGGTAGCTGAACTTTGTGGTGGGTCACTGCCCAGCTCTCTGGTAGTGGGGGAAGGCTACTTATATGGCAGTAGGGAAGAGAAGGAGCAACTGGAAAGACTACTTATATTGGCAATCTACCTACAGATTGCTAATAATGGCAATCTGTAGGCTAGCAATCTAAATGTAATCTTCCCCCCCCCCCCCCATGACTCCTATTTTTTCCCTTCCACATGCCCCCCTTTTTTTAAAGTGTTCCTGTAAGAAAAAAGTGCCCCTGGGGGGTAACTTGCCTCAGGAGGGGGTTTCCTCCTTCCTCTTTAGTAGAGGGGATCCAGTGCAGGGATCCCTCGAAGATCTCCTTGTCAGCATGAGCGCATGCGCAGTAGCTGCTCGCCGCTCGAGCTCCGGCGGAAACAGCCAAGAATGATTGCGTCCGATGTACTGCGCAGGCACACTGGTGGTACTTGAACATTTTCAGGCAATAAAAGTGGTAAAATTAGTGAAAAGGTTGAAAAGCCCTGCTTTAAAGGACCTCTGTCGCAAACATCTTAAAATTTAAAATATATGTAAACTTATACTGATAATAAGTAAGTTTCTTCTAGAGTAAAATGAGCCATAAATTACTTTTCTCCTAGGTTGCTGTCACTTACAGTAAGTAGTAGACATCTGACAGGCTTTTGGACTAGCCCATCTCCTCATGGGGGAAACTTAATTTTCAAAAGCATTTAGTAAATGGCAGTTGCTCCATTCAACAGCCAAGACCCTGTGCAGTGAGCAGGAGGGTTGTCCAGCACTTTTTTTTTTTTTAACCACTTTCGAATCCCTTGCTACGCTTATCTACTCCCCACAAAACTTCATCTGAAGCTCAGGGGAGTAGATAGGCGTACTTGTGGTAAACAGTGTGCTGTATGCCCAATAAGCTATCTGGTTATGTATATAGGGTATCATTTTAACCGTGACAAGTAAGAGAATAGATTGTGTTGTTTGACAACTGAGGGCGAAGTCATGTGATTTTTTTTTACCGGAAAACTGAATGAAAAGCAATAAAACTGTTATTTTCATGTACTCTATACCCCTAAATAAATACTTGTAAAAAACAACAAAAGTGACAGCATTGAAAAGAGAATACATAGTTACCCTAGGGACTTAGCTTTTAAAATATGTATGCCATGAGAGTGTATTACTGTTAATCATGAAGATAAGTGCTTTTAATTACTGATAGAGTACAATGAGAAAACAAAAAACACAAACCAGAAACTAATATATTATCGCCATACATTGTACTAGGAACATTATTTAAATGTTGAGATAACCAGGGCAAATTAGCAAATACAATGTGTGGGTTTTACCTATGGCACATTGTTTATTTGAAAACTATAGCGGATGGAAATGGAGAAATAGTGTATTTTTTCTTTTTTTTCTTCTCATTTTTCCCTTTAAAATGCACAGATAACAACAATTACTAAAAGCAAATATCACCCCCACAAAGCATAATTTGTGGCAAAAAAAAACAAGATCTAGATCATTTACATCTGATGAGTAGCAATAAAGTTATTGGTGAATGAATGGGAGGAACGCTGAAATGTGAAAATTGCTCTGGTTTTGAAGCAAAATACCCTGTGGTGCTGAAGTGGTTAAGGAGTGTCTTTATAAAGAATAAATGCCATGCTGAGAATTCCCTATGGAGAGATGGACTAGCCCAAAACCTGTCAGTAATGTCTGAAGTCTGAATTCTACTACTTACTGTAAGTGACAGCAACATAGGAGAAAAGTAATTTATGGCTCATTTTACTCTGGGAGAATGTACTTTGTATGTCTTTATATAGATTTTACATTTTTTTTAGATTTTCGCGAAAGTGGTCATCTATGTATAAAAATGATTTTCTTTTTTACAATAATCCTTTATAAATGTAGGCAGTGATAAATTTCAGACTTACATTCTAAAATTAATCACAGGAGGCAATATCTTTACTGCTGGCATGTGCAGCTCTGCGGAATGTTTGGTTTGTTGCATGTTCTGAAACTAGCAGAAATAACACTTGTTGCCCTCATTCAATTCACTTTATTTCCTACGTTTTCTTCTAGGTGTTCATTTTTCATCTTCTGTTTTAAATAACTTTTCAGCACTCTGCAATTGAGAAAGTACCCAAAAGTAGGTGGAAAAAGTACTATCACAATCATTATGAGTATTTTCTTGCTTGCTGGTGGCTTACAGGACAACTGTAGTGAGAAGAATATGGAGGCTGCCATATTTATTTCCTTTTAAACAATACTAGTTGCCTGGCAAACCTGCTGGTCTATTTAGCTGTTGTAATGTCTGAAAACCACCAGAAACAAGCATGCAGCCAATCATGTCAGATATGACAATAATGTGAGAAACGCCTGATCTGCTGCATGCTTGTTCATGGTCTATGGCTAAAAGTATTAGAGGCAGAGGGTCTGCAGGGCTGCCGGGCAACTGGTAATGCTTAAGAGGAAATAAATATGGCAACCTCCATATACCTCTCACTTCAGGTGTCCCCTTTTACACTCTCGACACTGTTTGCGATGGAAGTGCACCAGGCGCTGCAGAAGCACCGCACAAGCTGTTACGTTGCCTGCGACTCCCGGAAGTTGCGTGTTCTGGGCCGGTCCGCCCATGATGCCAAGTGAGGCGACTTCCTCAGGCAGAAGAAGTCTGGGGGCAGCACCAGGAGGAAAAAGGAAGTGAAGAGAGTGAATGGCTAACCTATACTGGGGGCAACTGCACCTGGCTAACCTATACTGGGGGCAACTGTACCTGGCTAACCTATACTGGGGGCAACTGTACCTGGCTAACCTACCTATACTGAGGGTGTTTTGGGGGAGGGGGGGGGGCTCAGCTATAACTTGCGGTGCAAATTGTCAGGTGCTGTGCGATCATTCCAAATCGGGGGGGGGGGGGGAAAGAGAAAGGACGCATCCTCAACTTGGCATCAGGCAGCAAAAGTATAGAACCGGTCCTGTGCATTTTTTTTAATCTACTTCGATCGCACTGCAGCTATACTGCCCAGTGCAACTTTTCTGCTGCTGCGCAGTGCAATTTTCCCGATTTGCGCCTATAACACAGCGCACTTGTGTAAAAGGACCCTCAAAGGTATTTTATTGATTAGGTGTGAAACATATGACCTAGGTGAAAACGTAGGCGAAAAAGTGAATTGAATAAGGGGACACCTAGTCTACCAGAGTTCTCTGGAAGAATTCATCATAGCTAAACAGCCTAGGCTGTGACATCACGGAGGATGGGGCTACATGCCAAATAAACACACAGACACAGAGCTAGGACATTTATATATCGCGCTTTTCTCCTGGCGGACGCAAAGCGTCAGAGCTGCAGCCACTAGGACGCTCTCTACTGAACAGGCAGAGCAGAGATTTGAACTCTGGTCTCCTGTATCAGAGGCAGAGCCCTTAACCAGTACACTATCCAGAAATATACATACAGGAAGAGTTTCTGATACTGAACCCAGGATTACATAAAAGTGGGCATCCTAAAAAAATTACTACATTCTACTACATGCCACTGCAGTTCTTCTTCAAGTTTAACCACTAAAGTCTATCTGGACAGATATATCCACGCGCTCCCGCCACCCTCCGTTAGCCCTGAGATCAATGAATGGGAACATAGTTCCCCCGGCAGACAAACAAGACTGCCTCTTATCAGAGACCGTGGTCTTTCTGCAGAAAAAAAGTTTCCCGTCCTCCTAATGCTTCCTGGAAGCAAGAGTGTTCGCTTCCAGAACTTTTTGACTGTGACCAAATAAATAAACACAATACTACATTTAAAATTAACTGTTTACCCCCCCCCCCCCCCCCACACACACACACACACACTAAAAACTACCCAAATTGTAATTATTTAAAAAAAAATTTGAAGAATTTTATAAAAAAACAAAACAAAACAAAAAGTTATCTAAGGGTCTGAACTTTTTGAATATGCACGTCAAGTAGAGTATATTACTATAATTTTTTTAAATTATAATCTTGTAAATAGTGGACGCAAATTGAAAAAATGCACCTTTATTTCCAAATACAATATTGGCGCCATAAATTGTGATAGGGGCATAATTTAAACGGTGTAGTAACCGGTACAAATGGGCAAATAAAATACATCGGTTCTAATTACGGTAGCATGTATTAATTTCAAATTATAATGGCCGAAAACTGAGAAGTAATTTTTTTCAATTTCTTTCTTAATCTTCCTGTTAAAATGGATTTAGAATAAAATAATTCTTAGCAAAATGTACCACCCAAAGAAAGCCTAAATGGTAGCGGGAAAAACAAGGTATAAATCATTTCAGTGGGATAAGTAGTGATAAAGTTATTGGCGAATGAATGGGAGGTGAAAGTTTCTCAGATGCATAAGGTGAAACACCGTAGGCTGAAGTGGTTAATAAAATTTATTTACCAGAGACAAACAGAGGAGGTGATCAGTCGAGGATCATGGCAGACAGAGCGTTGAGATCTCTCATGTAGGGATGATCATTCAGGATCTGGTTTATCTTCTCTCTCTGCGCAGTTTCTGGAAATATTTGCATAAGAGAGTCTCTCAAAGATATGGTTTCAAAATAACTCCTCTTGGGTGGGGCATCAGCCTGGGGGCGGGCAGTGTTCATAATCGTTGGTTTGATGGGCAGGGTGAACCTGGGAAGGACGGGTATGAGTGGTACCCGGGGGGCAAAGGCATTTTGGCTGGGAAATACCACTCCACAGTCTGTTGGAGGGGTGACCGGTTGATATCTAAAAAAAAGGTGATAAAAAGAGAGAAATATATGATATGCAAGCCAATAACTGATTTCACGTGAAATAAAAAAAATTAAGGTCTTGATAAACTAAAAGCCTTATATAACGAAGGTGTGGGGAGGCGGCTCAAATTGTAAAGTGAAGTGTTTCTTACTTTGGGACTGAACTTAAAGGGACTCCAAGCTCTGAATAAAAAGGATATTGGTACTCACCTGGGGCTTTCTGCAGCCCACCGTAGGTCGGGAGGTCCCACGGCGTCCATCCGGCTCTTCTCCCTGGGCCTGGCCAGAAATGGATGCCCGGCGGCTCCCAGCTACACTGAGCCAGAGTGTCGGGCTCCCTCTTCCTTAAACGTAACATCTGTCACCACGCCGGCCGCCTCACATCATCACGGCGGCCGGCGTGACAGTACTGCGCATGCGCGATTAAACCGCACATGCGCAGTACTGTCACGCCGGCCGGCGTGGTGACGACAGGAAGAGGAGCCCTACACTCGGGCCCAGTGTCGCCGGGAGCCGCCGGACAGTCATTTCTGGACAGGCCAAGGGAGAAGAGCCGGATGGGACACCGTGGGACCTCCCGACCTACGGTGGGCTGCAGAAAGCCCCAGGTGAGTACCAATATCGTTTTTATTCAGAGCTCGGAGTCCCTTTAAAGAGGAACTCCATTGAAAATAGCCTCCAATCATCATATGTATAAATGATTTAGTCAGTGTTTGCTCATTGTAAGATCTTTCCTCTCCCGATTTACATTCTGACATTTATCACACGATGGCCCAATTAAGCTTTTTCACCTGAGTTATCTCCTAGGTGATATTTTTATGTTCTCTTTAAACTAACTTTTCATGCATTTTACAATTGAAACAGTACCCAAAACTTGGTAAAAAAAAAGTGCTATCAAAATTATTACTTAGTATTTTCTTGCCTACCTGGTGGCTTAAAAAGCATTTTATGACAAGTTCGGGAAGAATATCACCTAGGAGAAAACTTAAATTGCATATGGGCCATGGTGACATGCTGGCGGTGATGAGTCACTGGAAGGAGATGCAGCTTGCTTTATTCTTGGCAGCTGGAAACAGCTATTGCCCACAATGCAACAAGGCTCCCACAGTACTGTGAGGCGCTGACATCACACTGTGGGAGGGGTTTCACCACAATAGCAGCCATACAGAGCCCCCTGATGATCCGTTTGTGAAAAGAAAAGATTTCTCATGTAAAAGGGGGCATCAGCTACTGATTGGGGTGGAGTTTAATCTTGGTTACGGTTTCTCTTTAGCCTCCAATCATCACAGGGGTGCCAGCGAGCTGGAACTATACCCAGAACCAGGTCCACTACAGAAGCGTTAATTGAGCTCATACCGTGTGCTGAGAGAATTCCTCCAGCTTCGGACCGTATCTGCCCAATGGGTCGTCAGTGGCATGAAGAGATCTCCAACAAAGGTGTACGGCAACAACCTGCAAACAAAATACAAACAATTCTGATCGCCACACTGTATACCCCTCCTTCCCTACCAACACTGAAGCTGTGAACACTCCTCAGATCTTCAACTGTAAAAATCTGTAGTGAGTATGTGTGTCCCTTGCAGTTACCAGCCCTTCTGTAGCAATCCTGCCAGGCGGATCACCTAACGCATGCTAAAAACCACAGCCGTGACTATCGGCGCAAGATGAGTCGCCACACTGACCTCTCTTTTATGATTCCCTTCCAGGCTGGGGACTCCAGAACAAATTCTCGCAAATTGTCGTTGGTGACGATTATTCCTCCGGTCTTCTCTGCAAGATGCAGGAGGAACCTGTGCCAGACGAAGACAAATCACAATTATTGTACCAGGAAAATTCGGAGAGATCAGGATTTTTTAAAGTGAACCAGAGACGAAGCACGCTCATGTATTTTACCATATATATATCAGTGGGAACATTAGAGAAAACACCTACCCTGCTCTCTGTTTCATTCTTCACTGCTCAGCCTACTTGTTATCATCCCTGATAAAATCCCTGACTGAGCTTTGTCTGGCTTTGCTCAGGAATCCTTACAACTGAGTCTGTCTTCTCCGATGTCTTTTCAAGCCCAAGCCTGCCCCCTACTGGCTCTGCTATAATGACTCAGCTATAATGATTCCTGAGCAAAGCCAGACTGAATGCTCAGTCGGGGATTTTATCAGGGCTGAGAACAAGCAGGCTGAGCAGTGAAGAATGAAACAGAGAGCAGGGTAGATGTTTTCTCTAATGTCCCCACTGATATATATGGTAAAATACATGAGGGTGCTTCGTCTCTGGTTCCCTTTAACCCTTCCAGTACTGGGCATTGATCCAGAGTTTCAGTCCTAATACATTTATATATTTATTAACCGTACATTATATCTGTTAAACTAAAATAATCTACCATAAATTATATATTTATGCTATTATAAATGATCTTTTCAGTATCAATACAGCAGATGTATTGGTTACCTTAGCAACAGCAATTCCCCCCCCCCCCCCCCCCCCACTTAGAGACCTTCCTTACTCCTCCTATTTTAGACCGGCTTAGGAAGGAATCTGCACTATTCAGCGATTTCTACGGATGTCTGAGACAGTTCTGCAGAGATTTCTAAAAAACCTACCAATATTTTGTCTGAGGCTCTTGATAAATGTCCCCCACTGTTGGGTTTGCATATGTTCCTCACTTTTTATTTCTTGTGTCTTTATGTCTGGCTGTACGATGTTTCTTTGATGCACACGTCACTTCCCTGTTCTCTTGCACTGGTCTGCACTACACACATTTGAAGCCTGATGCTCTAGGACTTCACGGTTTTTAAAGCGGACCTGAACTCTTGCACAGGAGAGAAGGAAACCAGAGAAATGCACCCTGTGTGTACTAAAAGAGCTTAGCCTATGAAATTTCACCTAAGACATCAGAGAAGACAGACTCAGCTATAATGATTCCTGAGCAAAGCCAGACAATGCTCAGTCGGGTATTTTATCAGGGCTGATAAGAAGGCTGAGTAGTGAAGAAAGAAAGAGCAGGGTAGGTGTTTTCTCTAATGTTCCCACTGATATATATAGTAAAATATATGAGGGTGCTTCGTCTCTGGTTCACTTTAAGCACAGAACAGCTTCACAGGACTAAGCAGGGGGAAGGAGCTCTTCATAAATCATGTCTAGCCTGCAGTACACTGTAGAAGTGCTATTAAGCACTTCTTAATCTGTGGCAATTCAGGGATGTATTTGCACTTTTCTTAACTGTAGTACAGTTCTAGAAATTCACGCTAAATTGCGGCTATTAAACCTCCTGGCGGTCAATTAAAACCACCAGGGGGCAGCGCAGCGGCATACCCCTTCCCCCTCCGATCGCCTCCGGCAATCAGGCCCGTCAGGAAATCCCGGTCTAAATGGGATTTCCGTTAGGGCTTCCCCCGTCGCCATGGTGATGGGGCGGGATGACTTCACAGACGTCGTGACGTCAAAGGGAGTCCCGATCCACCCCTCAGCGCTGTCTGGCACTGATTGGGTACTACTTTTTAATGCTTGTGTCTTGGTGTCTGGCTACATGGTGTTTCTTTCATGCATATCACTATCCTGTTCTATTGCACTGGTCTGCACTAAATGCACATGGATACCTGATGCACTGGCACTTTACTCCTACCTGCTTATGTCAACGCTACTGCTATCATTGTGTTTAACGCTACTGCTATCATTGTGTTTAACGCTACTGCTATCATTGTGTTGAACGCTACTGCTATCATTGTGTTTAACGCTACTGCTATCATTGTGTTGAACGCTACTGCTATCATTGTGTTGAACGCTACTGCTATCATTGTGTTGAACGCTACTGCTATCATTGTGTTGAACGCTACTGCTATCATTGTGTTGAACGCTACTGCTATCATTGTGTTGAACGCTACTGCTATCATTGTGTTGAACGCTACTGCTATCATTGTGTTGAACGCTACTGCTATCATTGTGTTGAACGCTACTGCTATCATTGTGTTGAACGCTACTGCTATCATTGTGTTGAACGCTACTGCTATCATTGTGTTGAACGCTACTGCTATCATTGTGTTGAACGCTACTGCTATCATTGCGTTTAACGCTACTGCTATCATTGCGTTTAACGCTACTGCTATCATTGTGTTGAACGCTACTGCTATCATTGTGTTGAACGCTACTGCTATCATTGCGTTTAACGCTACTGCTATCATTGTGTTTAACACTACTGCTATCATTGGGCCTGATTCACAAAGCGGTGCTAACAGTTAGCACGCTGGTGAAAAGCCCTTTATCACGCCTAAACTCAGTTTAGGCATGATAAGTTTAGGTGTGATAAGTTTAGGCATGATAAGTTTAGGTGTGATAAGTTTAGGCATGATAAGTTTAAGCACCAACTGGGTTAGCACCGCAGTGCACAGCTGATCAAAAGTTTTGCGCTAGCAAAGTCTGGTGCACTTCGCATTGAGTTTAATGGCGCTGCTTTGCGTGCGGGACTTTGCACGCTATCTACACTTATCTAAACTTATCACACCTAAACTTATCACGCCTAAACTGGCTTTTCACCAGCGTGGTGCAATGGTTATCACGCCTAAAGTCTCTAACTGGGTTAGCACCGCTTTGTGAATCGAGCCCATTGTGTTTAACACTACTGCTATCATTGTGTTCACCAGGGCTGTGGAAGCTATACAAAAATCACCAGACTCCAACTCCTCAGTTTATGAAACCACCGACTCCAGGTACCCAAAATTGACTCCTTGGTCTAATACTTACCAGTAGGATTGTGCTCACGAATTCGTGATTACGAGTGATCACGAGTCTGTAAGGGCTCGAATTCGTGATTAAAATGAGCCTTAACTGCCTCAGCTGTACGGCTGGGAGGAGAGTGTTACTTACCCATAAGTCCTGTCTTCCATGCGTTCCAAACGCCTTGCACGTGTCCTATTGGACACGGTGCAAGACTCACTACCGCGCACTTCTTCCTTCAAGCCGGAAGGAAGCGTGCAAGACGTTTGGAACGCATATAAGACAGGACTTATGGGTAAGTAACCCCCTCTCTCCCAGCTGCACAGCTGAGGCAATTAAGCCTCATTTTAATCACGTATTCGAGGCCTTACGGACTTGTGAGCCCATCGCTGCTTACCAGGGCTGTGGATTTTGTACAAAAATCCTGATTCCGAATTTTATGAAGCCACCGACTCCAGGTACCCGAAACTACTCCGACTCCTCGACTCAACTCCACAGCCCTGGTGTTCACCAAGGGATGGTTTACACCCCTCAACAGCAGTTCAGCATGATTCAATAAAATTGATTTTTGGTCAATTGTTACTGTCTGGTGCAGGTCATTGGCTTTCTTTTCTGTAGTTGCTCTTCCTATATATAGAGTAAGGTTTATAAAGAAGCAGACCTGTCATCGTGCGATGCAATGTGCGAGCCCAGCACGGTCCTGGCGGGGGTGAAGGAGAGAAGGCCCAGCTCCTCCAGCTGCTGTAAAAAATGCTGCTCTGTAATGAAGAAGACATAACAAATGATCAGAAATGGCTATAACCCCCCACATTCAGTACGTTTTGTGTAGTTTAGTTTTCTGACTGTTAAAATTCCCTTTGTGATTCAACTAGAACATGTTCTGCTCTTACAGCCCCGGAATCTGCAGATCTTAAGCTAGACACATTAAAGAGACTCCGTAACAAAAATTGCATCCTGTTTTTTATCATCCTACAAGTTCCAAAAGCTATTCTAATGTGTTCTGGCTTACTGCAGCACTTTATACTATCATTGTCTCTGTAATAAATCAATGTATCTTTCCCCTGTCAGACTTGTCGGCCTGTGTCTGGAAGGCTGCCAAGTTCTTCAGTGTTGTGGTTCTGCTATGAACTCACTCTTCCAGGCCCCTCTATGCACACTGCCTGTGTGCTATTTAGATTAGAGCAGCTTCTCTCTTCTCTCTTATCTTTTACAAGCTGGATAAATCGTCCTCTGAGCTGGCTGGGCTTTCACATACTGAGGAATTACAGACAAGGGCAAAGCTGTTTGCAGGAAGAAAAGAGCAGCCTGAAACTTCAGTGCATGAGAGATGCAGGGGGAAAGAAACACACAAATGATCTCTTGAGATTCTTGTTAAATCTTTTTTTATTGAAGTTTTCATCAAGCAGATATTATACATGTTCATCTCGTTTGTACAGATATAACAGAGTATAATGTATAACAGGTTTGTATGTAATGAACAGAGTAATGAACAGAATAACAAAACATGTAAGTAACTTTGAATCTTCCTATGGGAGTGTTGTTATAAATTGATATTGTGATAGCCAGACACTATATAAATATAGTCATGACATAGTCTTCCTTAAGGATGGTGTATATTTATTCTTTCTACTTGTAGGTGAAGAGGGGGATCTATATACTGCTATCGGGGGGAGGGGATTGGAGATAGAGGGTAAGAGGGGAGGGGGAATAGGATATAAGGGATAGGAAAGTAAGGGTGGGAAGGTATGATGGGGAAGGTAAAGGGTCATGATCAGAGGGGAGGGAAGAAAAGGGGGAGGTAGAGGTTTTTTACCACTTTGATGATGAAGTAAAAGAGAAGTATATATTTCTTACTTTAAATTATTTCTGTATAGATACCATAACCTGGGATTTGAAAGGCCTTATGGGCGTTTATAAGCTACTGGCATATCCAATTGTCAGTGGACATGTGCATATTGGGGGGATTTACCTTTATATTTATAGTGTATTTAAATATGATTGAGACTCTCTGTAATCTACCCAAACAGACCATACTGAGATGAAGGAGTTTGGTTTTGCCGGGTTTATTTCAGCTAGTTCATCCATTCTCATTAGCTCGTTCATGGCTTCATGCCAATTTTGTGTAGAGGGTGGAGTAGAAGTTTTCCAGGTTCTGGCAATAGCTGTTCTTGCAGCTGTCAGGCAGTGTTTAAGAATACCTTTCTTAATTTTAGTGACTGAGCCTGGGATAAGAGAGAGGATGGCTATTTCAGGAGTGCACTCTAACTCAGTTAGTGTCATTGTTTTATATATCTCAAATACCTTTTCCCAGAAGGGACGGATTAGGGGGCATTCCCACCAGATATGAAAGGGAGAGCCAGTTTCTTTATTGCATCTCCAACAAAGGTCAGAAGTGTCGGGGAACATTTGTTTCAATCTTGTGGGACATCTATACCATAGAGCTATGATTTTATAGTTCCGTTCTTGTATCGTATTGCATACTGAGAGGGAATGTGTGAGAGAGAAGATTTTTTGCCAATCCTCCGGGGAGAATTGTTTGCCAATGGCAGTTTCCCAGTAAGATGAAAATTGTGGAAGACCTTTGTGGACAGTTGTCCTTAATAAATCATAAGAAAGAGATAGCAAATGCTCTGGTTTAGTATGAGCTGAGTATAATTGTTCAAATTTCGTGAGGGCTCTATCTGAGTATCCAAGAGCCTTACAGGTCTGTATGAATCCCTTTAGCTGTCTGTATAATAGCCAGTTCTGATTATCAAAGGAGACTATATTGGGGTTAGAGTGCATGACTTCTCGAATCGTGGGCCAGTCCTTTCTATCCCACTGAAATATCTGTTGTTTTTTGTTCCCTTCCATGGATCTCTTGAGATTCAAAAGGAATGCTGTATACAGCCTGCTTGTGTATGGATGTATTTTCTATGTGTGGACATACTGTACATCAACCTACTTCCTGTTTTGGTGGCCATTTTGTTTGTTTACAAACAAACTTTTTAAAATTGTTTTTAACCACTTTTAATGCGGCGAGGAGCGGCGAAATTGTGACAGAGGGTAATAGGAGATGTCCCCTAACGCACTGGTATGTTTACTTTTGAGCGATTTTAACAATACAGATTCTCTTTAAACTCCTGACACGTTGGGGAGTGAGCAGGCAGTGGAAGTTGCCAAAGATCTATAAATTAATGCAGTAGGTATTTCCTTTCTTAATTTTTGCAAAAAATAATTGCATATACTTCTAACCTTTTTGAAGTCCCTGAACTGTGTTTTTATCATCATAGGTCAGCCAAGAGAACCTGAGGTGAAAAGGGGGTGCTATCTGCTGCCTCTGAAGAAGCGGGTTATCCCGTGAAACCACTGTAAGGCTAGATTTTGTGCATGATTGTTAGATGATGTCGGGAGCATTATTAAAGGTGACCCTTTTCTGCAATTGGTGCCCGGAGAAACCTTTTTTCTTTTTTCCTCTATTTGAAGCCAAGAGAACCTGAGGTGAAAGGGGGGTCCACCCTCGGCAATGGGGGGACGGCATGGGAAGCCTCTATAGGATGCCATTTTTTAGGCAAGTACTTTTTGTACCTGAGGTTCGCCTCGGGTATACTGTAAAGCTAATGGAAGTCTTTTAAAGCGAACCCGAGGCGGGGTTCTGAGAATAAAATCCCCATACAGAGGCTGGGTCTGCCTATAGAGCCCAGCCAATCAGCGGCGAGGGAAGGGACGTGGGCGGGGACCGGAGCGATGCAGGAGGCGGGGAGCAGCGAGACTGACAGAGGAGAGGTAAACACAGCGCGCTCTGACAAGCTGCGTGTCAGCAGCGCGGCTGTGTTTTATGGGGGATTACAGAGCGCAAGGGGGGCTTAGGGTCGATCTATATAGCAACAGAGACTGGGCTCTATAGGCAGACCCAGCCTCTGTATGGGGATTTTATTCTCAGAACCCCGCCTCGGGTTTGCTTTAAAAGACTTCCATTAGCTTTACAGTATACCCGAGGCGAACCTCAGGTACAAAAAGTACTTGCCTAAAAAATGGCATCCTATAGAGGCTTCCCATGCCGTCCCCCCGGGTTCGCTTTAAAAAAAAACAAAAAAAAAACCCAGGATACTTACCTAAGGAGAGGGAAGGCTCTGGGCCCTTATGAGCCTTCCCTTTCCTCTCTTCGTCCCCTCGTTGCAGCGGCAGCTCCTTCGCTCAAATCCCCCGCCGCTGGGGACTTTGAAAGTCTTCGGGAGCAGAGTCCTCCCAAAGACAGGCGGCTCCGTACTGCGCATAAGCGAGTACATGATAGGGGGCGATCGCGTTTGCGCAGTATTAAACCCATAGCTGTTCCAGACTACAAGGTAATGCCATAAATCGGAAGTCTTTATTGAGCAATACGTACAAAAATAAAAACCATGGTCACCCAAAATGAGTGACAAGGGTTTGAGACAACAACTTAAAGTGAACCTCCGGAGTAAATCGACTCAGCAGCACTGAAAAGGCTTGGTGTTTCTTTAACAGTTTCACAGCATCAGAACTTTGTTTCTCTTATACAAGCCTCATTTTTAGCTGCACAGAAGAAAACTGCCCGGGCTTTTTTCCCCTGATGCTGTGCAAAGCATGATGGGATTTCTGATGTTGTTGATCTCCTTCTGCTGTTTTGGTGCAAATTTTTTTTTTTTTACATTTTGAATTTGACATTTGAAGCCTAGCGTGTGCAGCTGGGAGGGGTATTCAGGACACAGGACTGTTGGAACTGTGTCTCCTGCTCCTTGTCACCTCCTTTCAACCAAAAAGATGGCTGTCCCCCATGACAAAGATGGCTGCCCCCATGAATCACAAACATTTGCCTGTTCTTTTAAAACAGGGTGGGTAAAAAATTATATTACCTATCTATTCTAATTAACATAACTAATGTAACTTAATAACAGTAGGTTTGTTTAGGCTGAAGTTCCCCTTTAATCACCAATAGCATAAACTGCACAATGCAACCTGAACACGATAATCAGACATTGGGTAACTGCAATATTACCGGCAAAGGGACGCAAAGTACTTACGTGTTCGTGCAGAGAAGAGGAGGGGCTTACCAATCACTGAAGGCATTGGGGTCTGGCGACTGGTAACCTCCCCCTCCTCCCTGCATGAATACGTAAGCACTTTGGGTCCCTCGGCCTGCCGGTGAGAAAACGTTTTGCACAAGCATTTTTCTTTTAGTTCCTAACTACTGTAAATCTATGCAATACACATTCTTTGATATGCACTTTCAATAATATTACTGATTCGCTGCACAGGCACTTTATTTACAGTTGAGAGTTATGTGCAAATGTATGCAGTATTAATTGCGCTCATATGAGGCGCTTCTTTGTCTATTGGGGTTTACTGTTCAAATCCATTGAGTGTTTTTTGCAATCATTTCTAAGTTTATTATTCTTACAGGACAACTGTAATAATAAGCTGCCATATGTATTTTCTTTTAAACAATACCAGTTGCCTGGCTAGCCTGTTGATCCTCTGCCTCTGATACTTTTAGCCATAGCCTCTGAACAAGCATACACCAGATCAGGGGTTTCTGACGAGATTAGCTGCATGCTTGTTTCTGGTGTGATCCAGGCACTACTGCACCCAAGCAGACCAACAGGGTTGCTAGGCAACTGGTATTGTTTAACAGGAAATTAATATGGCAGCCTCCATGTACTTCTCACTACAGTTGTCCTTTAATTGTGCACACTTTTATTCAAATATAGAATCATACTATCTTTATTACCCAATATCTGATTAACGTGTTCAGGTTGCAATGTTGAGATGATACTGTTTGTGATTCAATGATTGTCTCAGTTTTGGGTGACTTTAATTTGCTTTTATACATGTACAAATTGCTCAATTAAGGTGCCAATAATTCTGGCTTGCAGGCAAATTTAATGCAAGCTGCATGCAGCCTGGAACTGGGCCAATCAAAATCAGATGAAGTGCATTTGCAAGTTTCAAGCTGCATATCATTTGCATTAAATTTGCATGCAAAATTATTAGCGTCTGATTGGCCCTCTTTGCTCACGATAATAAATGATGGTACCTGTTGTTTTGGGATCTCTCTTCGTCCTCCATTGTGGAACAAAGACTGTAATCTTGCGGTGCCCGTTCCTCCAGAAGTACTCTACCGCAATCGCGATACCCCTGCAGCTGAAGTAATGCCGGAGGCCGTGGCTGGAGGGAGAGAAGAGAGGCCGGTATTTATATCATCTCAGTGATTTCCAAAACGCATAACAGATTACAAACTCCAAGAGAAAGTTGTGTTATTGTCAGCATCCGGTTTCCAGTTCAGTGAAGACTGCCATTAGCACCATTTCCACTACCTTGATTTTGCCGCGATCTGATAGCAATCTATCGAGTTCCGCACGAAGGGAAAAAAATGAATTGCATTAGTGGAAAAAGAGCACTGCAAATTACATGTAAATCGCGGTGCTGTTGCGATCCGCAAAATGGTATCAGATTTTCAAATCAGATCACAGTTTATGGAAAAGGGCCCTTAAAAGCAAACCTGAACTAAGAATTAAAAGTCAACATAAAATAAACACACACACACGTCATCTGACTCCAACTCCGCTTCCTCAGGCTCATCTTGAAAAGCAGCTATTTTTGGACAACGATGAGTACACTCGAGATATTCTCGCATACTATTGTTCTGTCGATGACACTTTAATTCTGTGGCGTGGTTCACGCGAGAGGTTTAATTCTATGGTATGCGCAGCCAATGCTTCTCATTCGACAATTAAGTTCACTGCTGAGTGTTCCAATGATGTTGTGAATGATCTGGATGTGTCTATTGTTAAAGGGGAACTGAAGTGAGAGGTATATGGAGGCTGCCATGTTTATTTCCTTTTAAGCAATACCAGTTGCCTGGCAGCCCTGCTGATCCTGTGCCTCTACTACTATTAGCCATAGCCCCTGAACAAGCATGGAGCAGATCAGGTGTTTCAGACTTTAAAGTCAGATCTAATAAGCTTAGCTGCATGCTTGTTTCTGGTGTTATTCAGATACTACTGCAGAGAAATAGACCAGCAGGGCTGCCAGGCAACTGGTATTGATTAAAAGGAATTAAATATGGCAGCCTCCGTATACCTCTTACTTCAGTTCCCCTTTAAAGAAGGTGGGCATCTTGTGACAAAGTTGTTCACTAAACCAGCAGAGTGGAATCATCTCCTCAGAATAGACAGATTTCCATGCCAGCTGCATAAAGAGGGGGATCCCCAAGGGTAAATTTTTGAGGGCAAGACGGATCTGTTCGTCCTTAGGATATTATGACAGGTCATAAGAAAAATTGATTGACAAACTTAAAGAGAATCTGTATTGTTAAAAATCTCACAAAAGTAAACATACCAGTGCGTTAGGGGACATCTCCTATTCCCCTCTGTCACAATTTCGCCGCTCCTCGCCGCATTAAAAGTAGTCAAAAACAGTTTTAAAAAGTTTGTTTATAAACAAACAAAAATGGCCACCAAAACCGGAAGTAGGTTGATGTACAGTATGTCCACACATAGAAAATACATCCATACACAAGCAGGCTGTATACACCCTTCCTTTTGAATCTCATGAGATCATTTGTGTGTTTACCCCCTGCAGCTCTCATCCACTGAACAGTGACAGGCTGATTGTTTCTTCCTGCAGACAGCTCTGTCTGTAATTCCTCAGCATGTGACAGCCCAGCTCCTTTCACAGCCTAACAGAGGACGATTTATCCAGCTTGTAAAGCGCTCTACTCACTGAAGAGAGCAGAGAGGCTGCCTAATCTAAATAACACACACGGGAGTGTGCATAGAGGGGGCGTGCACAACAGATCAACAACACTGAAGAGTTGGCAAGGCGACAAATCCGACAGGAGAGAGAGAAAATTTATTACAGAGATGGTGATAGTAGAAAGTGCTGCAATAGCACATTAGAATAGGTTTAGGAACTTGTAGGATAGTAGAAAAAAGGATGACATTTTTGTTACAGAGTCTCTTTAAGGTCAAGGGGTATGACCCGGATTCCTTGAGGAAGATTAGTTCTGAACTAAGGTGTTTAGATAGCGAGAGATTGAAGACAGGCCAGTAGGAAGTCCACTAGAGCGTATGCGGTTTGTTGCTACCTATTGTCGCCAGTCAGAGCAGATTAGGAGTGTCATCCGCAAACACTGGCCGATCCTACAGCTGGATAGTGAATATGGGACATTGTTTTCACAACCACCTTTGTTTGCGTACAAGAAGGGAAAGTCAATTCGTGATCTGGTGTGTAACTCAGATATCAGTATTGAAAGACGCGACGTGGCGGCTCCTAATTGGCGTGGTACGTTTCCATGTTTGGAGTGCAACTGTTGCAATTCAATCATTAGAGGCAATTCGATTTCGCACCCGCATACAGGTAAGAGAATGTTGGTCACAAATCGGTATTATTGTTACACATCATTTATCGTGTATGGCCTGAAATGTCCTTGCGGTCTGGTTTACATAGGTAAAAACAGACGCATGGCTAAGTGCAGGATTCAGCAGAACAGACAAGCGATCACGAATTTGGCAGCAGGAAAACCACAGTATGATATGCCTGTCGCGAGGCACTTTTTACAGGCAGCTCATTCTGTAACGCAACTGCGATGGTTCATCGTTGAAGCTATTCCGCTTCTCAAGAGAGGAGGGAATAGAGACAGACTGCTTTTGCAAAGAGAAGTGAAATAGATTTGGAGATTTGACTGTATATCTCCCAATGGTCTGAATGAAAATAATAATTTGGCCGGTTTTCTCTGACTCTTTTCAGGGGGGACTGATGATGGGGGCGGTACACCTGAGGAAGGCCCTGCCCTAAACATGTAGTGTACCGTCTGCTTCAATACAGCTTGTTGCTGCACACAGCCTCTGAGTGCCGTGTCTTCCTTTCTGTTGTGGTTTGTTTGCAGGAGTGGTGTGCCTGCAGGACGCTGAGCACCGGCTGGCCGACTTATTGTTGGTTTATAGCTAAGGTGAGGAGATTCGCTGTACCCTGTTTATGAAACCACCAACTCCAGCTACCCAAAATTGCTCCGACTCTTTAGTCTAATACTTACCAGAGCTGTGGATTTGGTACAAAAATCATCAGACTCAGTTTATGAAACCTCCGACTCCAGGTACCCAAAATAGCTCTGACTCCAACTTCGACTTCACAGCCCTGGTCATACTTACCTCCTGTGTAGTCTACTCCACAATCTCTTTCTCCTCTCCTGCGTCCTATTTGTCCACTGTGATCGATGGAATTCTCCATCCTCCATTTTGAAAATGACCGTGACCCTGTAACCGCTTCCTGGTCAGCACAACTGTTAAACTGTAAGATCGCCCACTTGAGCGTTAGGGCCGGTTTCCACTACAAAGTGATGCAAATGCGGCTACCTAGCCGCATTGCATCACTTCCGCATCTCCCGATGCGGAAGTGTATTGGAAGAGATGGGACGCGGCTGCGGGCGGATGCGGGCGTGCGAGAATCTGCAGCATGCTGTAGATTCTTGGATCGCTCCGCACCGCACAACATGCAGGCAGTGGAAACTCTTCCATTGCCGTACTTGTTTTTCAGGACTTCAGCGGTGCGATGCGGCTATTTAGCCGCATCGCACCGCTCCTAGTGGAACACAGACATTCATTTGCACATCAGTTGTCCTTTTAGTTTTAACGGACAGCAACTGATATATTTCAGTTCTGACAAAATCTTGTCAGAACTGGATGGAATCATCGTTAGAAGAAAATGTTGAGCTTCTGAGAGGAACGGCCGGCGAGTTAAGTATGTAATTTTCATTTGCAGGTACATCATGTGTTTATTTTAAATAATTTTACTTGGTTCATGTTCCCCTTTACCATTTACCGCCATTTACCGCGCCCCGAGGCGGTATATCTACACCCTGCAGGAATTTGGTTCCCGCCCACCACGTGCACTCACCGTCGCCTGTTAGCATACAGATCAGTGATTGGGAACACAGATTCCCAGTTAGTATCATTTGGATTGTATTTAACTGATCCACACAACTAAGGAATTTAATTTGTGATCATAATGAAACTAGCTGCGAAAAACATGAAAAACAAATCAGCAACACCGATCAACCATTGTATGGAAACAATCAGTAATATGATTGTTCAGGATAAATTGGACCCACCAGCATTTCTGTTTTCATGCAGTACTATTAGGAAAATCTTATCAAATATACGATTGTTCAATAAAAATTGTACGGTTAATGGGCACCTATATATGGGCCTTCTACATATTTGAAATTTTATTTCTACCATTCTTCTCTATTACACAGCCTGAATAGGAACTCCATGTAAAATTGCAAAATGCATACAAAAAAATAAAAATAAAATAAAAATACAGCAATTGCTTTTGTCAGGGAGGGCTGTACAGCAGCAATTGGACTGTATAGGGATCCCTGTGGCAAATCTACTACAAGATTTTTCCTTCATAATCAAAAAACAGGAGCCACGATTGTAAATAAAATGCTTTTAGTTGTATTTGCGACCGTATTTCTGACTGAATGTGCCAGCTTTGCGAAACTAATTTGCGAGATTCTCGTGGACTGAACTAAAGTTTTAGTGAAAATCTTGGGAAACTGCCAGCTAGGGCTGCACGATATATCGTTTTGAAACCGAAACTGCGGTTTGTGGCAAGACGATTTCCTGATCACCAAAGTGCCGATTTGTTTATGTGTAAAATTTTCAGCATTTCATGCGTCTAACTATTAGCCTCTCACACGAAGTGCTGGCCATGTGCCTTGTCACTACGGTGCGCTTCCTCCTTCCGGCCAGGAGGAAGTGCGGTAACGAACAGTGTAACGCGGCCAACGCTTTGCATGAGGAGGAGAAGGATCTGCACATCTGTTCTGCCCTTTACCCCCGTCTCCCATAGTCACATTGTCACAGTAATGTACATTCTGAATCCTGTTCTGTAGCATAAATTCACAAGTCAGTAACATTTACAAACATGACATACTATAAATTTGATAGTATGATGTTATTTTCTGTCAATGCATGTTTGTAAACTTTACTGTACATTGTGAATTTAGTGCTAAAGCTTAAAAGGGATACTTAAGTCTGCAATAAAAGAAACCGTTTTACTCACCTGGGGCTTCTACCAGCCCCCTGCAGCCCTCCCGTGCCCTCGCAGCCACTCACTGATCCCCCTGTCCTTCGCTACCAGCTAGTTTCCTTGTTGGCCGACATGAGGCCTGGCCACGAGTCTCATTCTTCGCACTCCCGTCTGCAATAGCGTCCTGCACAGGATGCTATTGCGGACGGGAACGAGAAGGCGGCTACGTTTTTGCCAGTCGGGAAACAAGACTAGCTGGGGAACAGAGGATCCGTGAGTGACTGCAAGGACACGGGACGGCTGCAGGGGGCTGGTAGAAGTCCCAGGTGAGTAAAATTGCTTCTTTTATTGCAGACTTACAGCGGTATAAAATCCTGACATAATATTCAATAATAACATGTTTTCCTACTTTTTATATTCCATACGGTTACCAGATTTGCTTTTGTGCATAAGTATTATTATTCATTTAGATATTACAAATTTCCAAAGTACACTTTTTTGCTGTGAGAGCTGACTTCGCATTTTATTCATAACTTTTTTTTTTTCCCATCTTGAAATATAAGCAGAAATGCTTTCTGACTGTCTGTCTGTCTGTGTTCAGGAGAGTCTGCAGTGTCAGAGAAGTGTTTACATTCCTCACTTGATACAATTAAACACAGGATAACATTATCTCCAGTTGGGATGCGTCCTGCTTCCCAGGCATTGAGTTTTTCTGTCCTGTGTTTAACCCTTTGAATGCTTTTCTAGTAAAGCAAAGAAGAATTGCTGGGTTTCATTCCACTTTAAGTATCCCTTTAAGTTGATGATAATCGTGAAAAACAAAATTGAAATCGCAATTTGACAGAAAAATCGCAATTCATTTTTTTCCTAAAATTGAACAGGCCTACTGTCAGGAATGTTTTCTCCTCCATTCCTACTCCTCTGATCAATCCCCTATTTTACATATTTTCTTACGTCAAACCAGCAACAAAAGTTAAACACAAATAATGTTTATTTTTAATATGTTCCTCATTAAAATAGTTTTTACACAACCATAAAATGGGCCCAAAAAAAAGGTACATTTTCTTTGAGATGAAAACCTGTGACTGCGTCCCCAGGGCCACCTCACGTGACTATCCCACCTGCCGGATGACACCAGATCTCAGACACGTGACAGGGGATAACAGAAGTCAGAAGTCCCCAGGGTCACATTCAGAGGTGAATTTCCTGCATCATGTGCCAGTAAAAAACATTTCTACATTCATAATGAGGTATGTGAGAAAAAAAACGTCAGTCAAGCTCACAGAAAGCAGAATAATGGGAACCAAAAAGTACAAAATAACACATGATTACTTCCAGGAACAGCACCCAATATCTATCATTCCCATAATGCACAGCAACAAATGAGAAAGAAAGACTCTCGCCTGCTCTGATACAAGCACACTACGGGCCCGATTTACGAAAGCTTCTCACATACAATGGATCAAAATATGAAGGTGGCCATACACTGGCAGATACCCCCCCCCCCCCCCCCACACACACACACGCACACACACAATGCCCCAAAGATCGATCCCTCTCTGATCAAAATCTACTCAGAGAGGGACCTATTCTTATCACACAATGCAAATAGATTTTTAATAGATTTCAGCCTGAACTCTATTAAACATCTACAGCTGCCACAGCAAGGCCAGCTATTGTGCCTCCCCGGTCTACTGCCGGGAATACACGGTGCGTTTCCGCGGCTCGATCGAGCCATTAGATGAATCGATTGATCATTTCTGACGTGTCCGATCACCCGCCGGATCGATTCCGCGCTCGATGCCACGGGCGGGACAAGAGAGAAAGATAAGGAAAACAACAGAAGATAAGAGAATCGCCCGCGGGGATGAGCGGGAATTGAACCGGCAGCATAATCGAGCCGCGGAAATGTCCCGTGTATTCCCGGCATAAAGCCTCATACACACGGGGAGGAAAAATCGTTACAAATGACCAATGAAAAACTCATTGTTCAGATATCGTTAGAAAATGCAAGACAAGCCACAAACAATGGCCTCAATTCACTAAGCTTATCTCCTGTCTTTAATAACGTTTCTATAGTTATCACCATGGTGATGAGGCATGTAGTATTCAGGAAACTTTACCTCAGGCAAACCTAAAGTTAACTCTTCAATCCTTAAAATAACTCCAATATTCTAAAGTTAAAGACAGGCTGTTAATTAACTGCGTGTGAAAATAACTAAAGGAATGGAGAAAAAACTACAGAGGCGGTAACTTAAAGAGGAACTCCAGTGAAAATAATGTAATAAAAAAAAAAGTGCTTCATTTTTTACAATAATTATGTATAAATGATTTACTCAGTGTTTGCCCATTGTAAAATCTTTTAAATCCCTGATTTACATTCTGACATTTATTACATGGTGACATTTTTACTGTTGGCAGGTGATGTAGCTGCTGCATGCTTTTTTGGCAGTTGGAAACAGCTGTAAACAGCTATTTCCCACAATGCAACAAGGTTCCCAGACAGGAAAATGCCAGGAGTACCACGGTCCTCAGAGTTTCTTGTGGGAGGGGTTTCACCACAATATCAGCCATACAGCGACCCCTGATGGTCGGTTTGTGAAAAGGAATAGATTTCTCATGTAAAAGGGGGTATCAGCTACTGATTGGGATAAAGTTTAATTCTTGGTCAGAGTTTCTCTTTAAGGAATGAATAGATAAGATAACTCTCTCACTGTGTCGTACCAAGTTTTCTCTTGTCTTATCTCCAACATGATCTTAGTGAATTGAGGCCATGGTGTCTGCGAAACCTACGGCGCTATATCTAGACTCTGCTTCATTTAATGGTCATTTAGCATTTCTGTAGCAGTTTTCTGGCACTGTTCACAAAAAATTGCTTAAAGATGGGCTTGACAGATCATGAAGCTTCGGTCGTTCCCCAGAACTTCTCCTACGTAGCTTAATCTAATAGTGCTCCCCCATGAACCCTGCAGAGTGCTTGCAGTCGGTTGTAGATTTTTATGCTGCCTGAGGCAATCTTGTAAGGATGCGCTGCCCACCTCCCGATTAGGAATGATCACACAGCAGCTGAAACTTTTTACCCTCAATATAGGTAGGTAGGTAGCCAGGTATAGGTGCCCCCTGTATAGGCAAGCCAGTATAGTTGCCCCAGTATAAGTAGTATAGTTGGCCCCAGTATAGTTGCCTCAGTATAGGTCAGGGCTGTGGAGTCGGAGTCGGGCAATTTTGGGTGCCTGGAGTCGGAGTCGAGAAAAAATGCACCGACTCCGACTCCTAATGAATTTGTAACTGTAATTAAAATAGAAAATATGATAAAATGTTCTATTTCTCAGATAATAGTCATTAAAAATAATGTATATATACAGTATATATACAGTAATAGCTGTGCTTAGTGCACAAAAATGAACCAATCAAAATTAGTTACTTGTGCTGCTTCAATAAAGCAGTCCCCATATTTTTAAGGTCAGATATACATATCTGATTGAGACTGTATATATGATGTGTACACAGGAATCTCTTATATATACTAAATAACATCTATGCTGTAAGAATAAAGCCTGATGTGTAGCTGTGTCACTAATAGAGATGGTCAATGAGATGGAAATAATTCTGCATTGATGCTGATTTATGCAAATGTATGCACTCCCTTTGCTGATGAAATCAAATAATGTGATATGTTATTAAAATTTGGTTTGGTGACTACAAATTAAAGGGTAACTGAGACGGATGAAAAGTAAAGTTTTATACATACCTGGGGCTTCCTCCAGCCCCCTTCAGGCTAATCAGTCCCTCGCTGTCCTCCACCACCCGGATCTTCTGCTATGAGTCCTGGTAATTCAGCCAGTCAGCGCTGTCCGGCCGCATGCCGCTCCCACAGCCAGGAACATTCTGCACCTGCGCAATAGTGCTGCACAGGTGTAGTATGCTCCTGGCGGCGGAATGTGTGCATGCGCACTACGCCTGACTGGCTCAAGTACCTGGACTCCTAGCAGAAGATCC
Source organism: Hyperolius riggenbachi (assembly GCF_040937935.1). Taxonomy (NCBI): domain Eukaryota; kingdom Metazoa; phylum Chordata; class Amphibia; order Anura; family Hyperoliidae; genus Hyperolius; species Hyperolius riggenbachi. The sequence continues at coordinate 18,061,030 of NC_090656.1, read as the reverse complement.
AGGTGGTGGAGGAGGTCAACGAGGGACTGATTATCCTGAAGGCGGCTGGAGGAAGCCCCAGGTATGTATAAAACTTTAATTTCATCTGTCTCAGGTTTACTTTGTTACACAGTAGTACTATACTCTACATATGCACTCCCCACAGAGCTGCAGGGAATCCACTGAGAATGCTGTGCACATTGAACACAGAGGTGTTGTCTGTTTACAATCTCCTTTTTCCCCTGCAGAGTACCTGCACGTCATTCTTACATGTACCCACACTTACATTGCCTAGGGCCTGATAGATGTTCTTTGTTCCGGTTTGTACCTTTTACAAGTACTCTTACCAAGGACTAGTTTTAGTCTAAAGGGAATAAATATAGTAGTCTACATATCCTTCTCACTTCAGTTGTCATTTAAATTCCTAAGCATTGGCAGTTAAGAGACGAATTTCCTGTTACATACTTTTAATCAACAAAATTGTAATATGCAAATTAGAGGAGTCGGAGTCGTGGAGTCGGTGGAATCCTAAACTGAGGAGTCGGAGTCGGTGGATTTTTGGACCGACTCCACAGCCCTGGTATAGGTAGCTAGTAAAGTTGCCCCCGTATAAGTAGGTAGCCAGTATAGTTGCCCCCAGTATAAGTAGTATAGTAGTTGCCCCTGTTTAGGTAGGTAGCCAGTATAGTTACCCCACTATAGGTAGCTAGTATAGTTGCCCCCAGTATAGGTAGTATAGTTGTGCCCCCCCCCCCCTTCAGCCGTCGCTCGTCTGACCTTCTCAGCTGGTGGCTGCTGCCTCTAGGAAAGTACTCGGCCACCACGCCCCTATACATGCGCTGCTACAGGGAGCCGCTGTCCTGTCTCCTCTTAGCAGCACTTCGGGTCTATCAGGGACAGAGGCGAGGGGGCCAAGTACTTTCCTAGAGGCAGCGGCCGCCAGCTGCGAAGGTCAGACCCGGGGGGAGGGGGGCTGTATGGTGTTAGGCTCCAGGGCCCATGCCGCCTGATGAACCTGTTTCACCTGCGTCATGGGCCACCTGCCCCTGAGTGCTTGCAGGAGAGAGCCCTTACCTATCTGCCGGTGTGCTCCTTACTGTATCCTTCTGTTTCCATGTCTGCCTGTTCTCTGTGAACCAGCGGCCAGTGAGGGGGGGGGGAAGGGGTGGAAACAGAAGGACTCAGAAGGGAGCGCGGCATCAGACAGGTAAGTGTTCTCTCCGCTGCAAGCACTCAGCATGGGCCACGGTGAAGCACTATTAGAAAAAGCTGCGTAGGATGAACTATGGGAAACAACCTATGTACAATCGTTCCAACCTGTGAGCGAACCGCCGGAAGGCCCTACCTAACCCCAACAACGCCGAACCCATTGCTAAGGCCAGCCCCCCCTGGCATATGTGCCCCGCGCATCAGCAGCTACATAACAGACGTGTGTGCAGCCCGGCGATGTCGGCCAAGGGGATCAGCATCAGTTGGGCATGTGTACGAGCCCTTAGTGTACCACAGCTGGACAAAACATACAGCACAAATCTCACTTTTGACTTGTTATCAAAGGAAAAGTTCCCTAAACTATCCTGCACACTCCTGGACTGAAGAGGCATGTTTGTAAAATATATGGATCCCCCCCCCCCCCGCGAGAAACACATGTGGATGGATGTGGATTTGAACAAATCTATGGCAAATCGATTCCCCTAGATTCAATCAATTGACCAAAAATTGATCAACCGTATCAGGCAGGATGGAAAATTTAAGTCAATTGGTGGGGGCAAGAGTGGGGATAGCTCGATGGCTTAACAGTGCAATGCTGCAATTGGAACGATTTTCAATAGATTCCAATGTGCTGCGTGGTAGGAATCGATCCCAGTCAGACAGGAAGCCATAGTTTTGCCCCATTGGGGGAAATCGGTAAGTGTATATTATTGTACAGGGGGAACTCGGGAGATCAGCTGATCAGAGACTTGCAATGGGAATCGGAGGGGAACAGACTCTGGGATTTCTCACCCTTACAGTCACGTGCTGCTGACACAATAGTGGGCAGAATTCAGGCTTTCCAAATAATTGTTCCTTCAATTCTCAGAACTATTCCTCAAATGTAGTTGGCATTTCTAAAGCTCTGTTGTAATAACAGCAATGTGTTGACATCACAACTGATAGAAATAAAGTTGTGTGAAGAACAATTTTAGTCTAGTTGGTCATCAAACACCTCCACCCCTTCCATACTCCTTATTAGAGATGGCCAATCGGGTACTAAGAACTCTTAAAACGGGATTGTCACCATAAAAATCAAATTTCAACAGCAACTGGTCTAAGTGTATTAAGTGATAAAGATGCTAATCCTGCATTCAAAACTTGTCCTGCTGTTATGGTTTGGAGTTATCACATACCTTAGGAGCACTGGCCCTTTAATAGCCATTGCCACCGGTTGGCAAAACAGTTGCATGCTGGGGGGGTCTTTTTATCTATAATATATTCCTCCTCTTCCCTTTATTTCCCCTCTCCTAATGACATAGTATAGACCTCAGTGGGAGTGTCTGAAGACTCTGGGAGGAGGGCAGGTAATGCATATACAATTAGCAAGAGGAGAAGAAAAAAAAAAAGAGTGAGGGAGGAAATTATGTCAGGAGGTCAAAGGTAACCAAGATGGAAACTGTCTAGAATAGGATTCTCTGCTTTTCCTTTATCTAATTCACAGGAATCATGACGTGGATTAGGCCTGAAAGATAAATCGAATTTAAATCGAAATCGTGATCACCAAGATCACAATTTCGGAATCGTCAAAGCGGCAATTATCGCGATCACGTCATTTTCACATGGGGGAAGTTTGAAGAAGTGTGCTTGGCAAAACTCCGGGTTCCTGTATGTCACATGACATACAGGAAGTATTCCGTGCATTAGAAGCTATGTCCAGAACTGTTGCAGCTTGGGGGACAGAGGAGGCACAGAGAGACACAGAGAGAAAGAGCGGGCACAGAGACACAAAGGGGGCAAGAGAGAGACCCAGAGGAGGCATAAAGAGGCAAAGGGGGCACAAAGAGAGACAGAGGAGGGAACAACTAGGCAAAGAGGGGGAACAAAGCTTGATTGGAAGGAAATCGTGCATCGAATCGAAATCGCAATTTCAGACAGAAATCGCTCAATTCAATTTTTTCCTAAAATCGTTCAGGCCTAACGTGGATAGCACATTACATCTGTTATGTAAGTAGAAGTAGTATTTATCTAATTATATATGTGTTTTTTTATTTCTAGGTTAGCATGGGTGTTCTTTAAAGAGTAACTGTCAGGCATACAATCAAATATCAATTCTTTATTTTTATCTGGCAAACAAGTAATAAGGATGCTAATCAGGCAATTCAAAACTTAAAATCACTATTAATGTTCTTGTTGATAAATGAGCATTCCCCAATTTACCAGACTTATTTGGTACACAGAAAATTTGGTACACAAAAGAGAAGTTGCAGGGCATGCTGGGTTGTCTTTTTGCTTCCCTACTTCCCCTCAGACTTAACTAATGCAGCCTGATTGGCTGAAGCCCCTTTCCTCCGAAGCTCACAATCTAACCCTTACCACAGTCATAGTCTAATGTCCTACCATATTATTATTATGTATTTATATAGCAGTGACATCTTCTGCAGCACTTTACAGAGTGCATAGTCATGTATCTGGCTGTTCTCAGAGGAGCTCACAATCTAATCCTACCACAGTCATAGTCTAATGTCCTACCATAATATTACTATTATTATTATGTATTTATATTGCAGTGACCCTTTCTGCAGCACTGTACAGAGTACATAGTCATGTCACTGACTGTCCTCAGAGGAGCCCACATTCTATTCCTACCATAGTCATAGTCTAACGTCCCTACCATACTATCATAATGTATTTATACAGCTCACAGTCTGATCCTACCATAGTAAGTTTAAATGTCCTACCATATTATTAATATTACTTTGTAATTATGTAGCAATGACCTCTTCGGCAGCACTTTAGAGTACATAGCCATATCAGTGACTGCCCTCAAGCTCACTATCTAACCATTCTAATGTCCCTACACTAGTCTAAGGCCCGGTTCACATTAGTGTTCCAGGTCCGGCTTCCCCGGACCCGGAACGCTCCGTACACAGCGGATGGTGAACGGATACATTGTCAATCAATGTATCCATTCACACTCGTGCGCCGTCCGGATCCGATCCGGGAACGCAGCTCCGGGACGGTCCGGCTTTTTTTCCAACATGCGCTATTTTTCAGTCCGTCCCGGTGCGGCTGCGGACCCGGGCCGGATCCTGACCCAAACATGCGGCCCATGCTGTGCAATGAGAAACAGATGTTTCTCATCACACTGGCAATAGGACCGGATGCTTCCAGCACCGGTCCTATGCCACTTGGGGGGCCCGGACTACACGCCGGTATCCCCCATGCTTGCTGTGCCTTTCTGGCACTGCAATGTATCTAGTTCCGGCTACTTTATTGTAACCGGAACTAATACATTCCGGATCCGCAACTTGTGCCGCCTTGTGGCCACCGCAGAGACCCGTACGGTCTCTTTGCAGCCCCCGGACACTTGCGGACTCGAACCGCAAGTGTCAATGGGGCCTAAGGCTAGAGGGGGAAGGTGGAGCAAATTACCTTACCAGTATGCTTTTGGGATGTGGGAGGAAACTTGAGTTCCTGGAGAAACCCAATGCAAACATGGGAAGAACAAAACATTCATGAAGTTCAGGTCCTGGTGGGGATTTGCGTCTGGGACTCCAGTGCTGCCTATTCTACTGAGAAATGATCATAGGGTTCGCATTTCCAGCCATATGAAATCAGTTTCACTTTCAGCAAAACTCCAGTTTTTGTCGCTGGTCTTATATTTTGGATCACCTTATTCGGTCATATCTGATGAGTCAGTGATGCGTCTGAACTCATTTCCTGTGCTCAGCATTCTGTGTCATACATAGATAAGATCACCGGAGGGTAGGGGTCACGTGACTTCTGTCACACAACAATGGCTTCCGTCATGTGATGGACACAACAGCTTTCACTCACAGTAGAGTCTCAGACTAGTTCTTTTGCTTGCTTTATCTGAAACCTTACCTTTTTTTATTGTTTTCAGAATATTGATTTTATTTACCGGTACATTTACCACAAAAATGTAACGCTTGTTCCGTTGTTTAAAAGATACCAGAGCTGAAGGACTGTGGCAAAATGGGCATATGTCATGTGTGGGGTGTTCTAGATCCTAGGTTCTCAACATGTGGTAGCGTACCCCAGGGGGTACTTCTGATGGTTCCAGGGGGTACTTGGGATTGAAGTATTTAAAGGGGAACTATGACGAAAAATTTAAAAATTTCAAATCTGTGCAAACACATACAAATAAGTAGTACATTTTTTCCAGAGTAAAATGAGCCATAAATTACTTTTCTCCTATGTTGCTTTCACTTACAGTAGGTAGTAGAAATCAGACAGAAGCAAAAGGTTTTGGACTAGTCCATCTCTTCATAGGGGATTCTCAGGGATTTTTTTTCGAACGCACTTAGTGAATGGTAGTTGCTCTGCCCCACTGCCAAAAAACTGTGTAGTAAGTAGGGAAGCTGGCCAGCATCATTGTTTAAAATAAATCCTTTTTAGGGAATATCTTTATAAAGAATAAAAGCCTTGCTGAGAATCCCCTATGAAGAGATGGACTAGTCCAAAACCTGTCACTTCTGTCAGATTTCTACTACCTACTGTGACAGCAACATAGGAGAAAAAGTAATTTATGGCTCATTTTACTCTGGAAAAAATGTACTTATTTGTCTATATTTGCACATATTTTACATTTTAAAATTTTTCGCCATAGTGCCCCTTTAAGTTATATAAATTAATAGTTTCAGAAAAATTATATACTTTATATAAAATAGTAAATCCTATATCAACAGCGAATTAAAAATAATAGAAAATGCGTGGGAAAGGTTTAGAAACAATTATGTACTACTATTAAGTGTATCTGAATCAAGGGGTACTTGAGATAGTCTTTACCATATCAGGGGGTACTTGGCCAGCACAGGCTTTCAAAAGGGGTACATACCCAAGAAATGTTGAGGAACACTGTTCTAGATGACATTATAGATGCGGAAATTTCGCAACATGTTAAGACGTTGGCGGCAGGCAGAAGTAGTTTATACAGAGATTATTAAATGAAACATCTAAAGAGGTTGGTAGCAGTCTGAGGGCGCTTTCACACCAGCTGCCTTCCGTTTTGTTTTTTTTGAAAAGGCTAGCGATTTTCCAATCGCAAGTACAGTAAAATCACTGTTGGAATAGATTTTCTATAAAGGCAATCGCAGTTCTGCTACATTTTTCCTGCATTTCGATTGAGGCCAACATAATGACAATCGCAAAACACTAAATGCAAAACACGTTTGAGATTTTTGGTGTGAAAGAGGTCCTAAGGACTAGTTTACACTTGCGTTGTGGCAAACGGATCCGTGAAAACAGATCTGATCACCGATAAATCGGATCAGTTTTCACTCAGTTTGTTCCACTGCTTCCGTTTCCCCACAGCCCCCCCACCCCAGACCCCCAAAGTGGATTTTCCCATTTATAACGTTCCGTCTTCTCATTGCCCCCAATGCAGGACTTCAGCTTCAGTGTCGTTGGGCTCAGCAGTCCAGAAAAATTGCTGCAGCAGGAAACTTTTGCTCCGTTCATCAGATCATGTGGAACAGGTCCGTTTGAACAGACGGACGTGAACGGATCCATATTGTAAACATTGGATCCATTTGCGTCCGTTCCAATCCATGGACTTTTTTTTTTTTTTTTTTTTTTAACTCAAATGAGAACCGGGCCTAAGGGCCTGTTTCCACTACACGCAGACTGGATGCAGAAAAACTGACTCCAATGAATGCCTATAGGCCGTTTCCACTAAACGCGATTCTTCTGCTGCAGATTTTCCCATAGGCATTCATTGGAGTCAGTTTTTCTGCATCCATTCTGCATCCAATCTGCGTGTAGTGGAAACAGGCCCTAAGGGTCCTTTAACACTATCAGTTGCTCTCAGTTATAACTGAAAGGTCAACCGATTTTCAAAGTAATGTCCATGTTTTCCTATGGCTCAGTTCATACTAGACGCATTTTAACTGAAAGCCTTTTTCGCAATGAACTGCTGTGAAAAGTTAAAGAGAAACTCCGACCAAGAATTGAACTTTATCCTAATCAGTAGCTGATACCCCCTTTGACATGAGAAACCTATTCCTTTTCACAAACAGACCATCAGGGGTCGCTGTATGACTGATATTGTGGTGAAATCTCTCCCACAAGAAACTCTTGAGTACGTACTCCTGGCAGTTTCCTGTGTGTGAACCTTGCTGCAGTTTCCAACTGCCAAAAAAGCATGCAGCAGCTACATCCCCTGCCAACAGTAAAAATGTCACCATGTAATAAATGTGAGAAGGTAAATCAGGGATTTAAAAGATTTTACAATGGGCAAACATTGACTAAATCATTTATACATAATTATTGTAAAAATTAAGCACTTTTTTATTACATTATTTTCACTGGAGTTCCTCTTTAAAACGTAACAATTTTTCAACGCATAGTGTAGAAGAGGTGCTTAAAGAGGAACTCCAGTGAAAATAATGTAATAAAAAAAAAAGTTCAAGTTTACAATAATTATGTATAAAGGATTTAGTCAGTGTTTGCCCATTGTAAAATATTTTAAATCCCTGATTTATATGGTGACATTTATACTGCAAGCAGGTGATGTCACTGGAAGGAGATGCTGCTTGCTTTTTGGCAGTTGGAAACAGCTGATATTTCCCACAATGCAACAAGGCTCCCACAGTGTGATGTCAAGACCTCAGTGCTGTGAGGCGCTGACATTATTCGTGGGAGGGGTTTCACCACAAGATTAGCCATACCCCCTGATGATTAGTTTCAGAAAAAAAAATAGATTTCTCATGGGAAAGGGAGTATCAGCTACTGATTGGGATGAAGTTCTATTCTTGGTCACGGTTTCTCTTTAACATCCACTCCTGGGGGAACAAATGCAGTCCACAAAAAGGCAGAGGAAAAAAATCAGCGTATTCCAAATAACCGGATGTGAGGGAGTTTTTAAACTGGGCACACTGGCCACATCAAAAAAAAAAAAAAAAAAAAAAAGGATAGCTGGGTCTCTACCTGGATTTTGCAATTATAGCCGTGGCTTTATTAGCACCATAGTAGCAGAAAACACACAACGTTTCGGCCACAAGTCCTTTTTCAAGTTCACACTGGCCACATCACCAGCATTCCGAGGTATGCAAAGAGCTACCGGGACATTAGTTTTTGTAAATGTGGGCCATTTACTTTGTGATAGTGTTGGAGGAGCTGATGGGTACAAGAAAATTATAAAGCGTTTTATGCATGCTAATACTGGCATGGAAACAAGGAGTGCACTTACCTCATTGCCACGTTACTCCCATCAATAATTATGTGCTTGAGGTCTTCTCTGCCGGGTTCGTTTTTCAGTTCAAGCTTGTAGGGAATTTTAATGGAGTTTAAAAACCTCTGAACCCCAGTTACAGGCTGTTCAGGGCATGCATGGTTCCACAAAGGCAAACGCTTCTCTGCCGGTGGCTCAGGGCATGCCTGGTTGCCATATGCCGATCGCTTCTCTGCACTTGACGACGGGACTGCTGGATACCTTGCAGTTGGTCTAAAGCATGCCTGGCTCCCAAGTGGTGTACTTTTGCCGGCACTTGATGAGGGCAATACTGGATTGTTTTCATGGTTGGATGTGATGGGGATCTTCTCTATAAATATGACATCAGGTTGGTTTGAAGGTTGGGGGTTACCAGAAGCAAAAACACGTTTTGCGGTGGGCGGGCTCGATGCACCTCTTGCTACAAAACTACAACTTTTTAACATATTTTTTTCAGAGTCCACTCTTTCAGAGGTACTTTCTTGGCTGGGGGTCTTCAAAGGTAACTCTGGAAGAAGTCTCTTCTCAGAAGGGCCAAGGATCATGACTGGTGCCACGTCCACCTCTGGCTTAGGAGGAGCTACAGTTTTGGTCATGCAACTGGCTTCTGAGTCACGACTCCCCTCAGGGGTTTCCTTCTGAGAATTGGAAGAAACGGGTAAATGATCACTGCGTTTTTTAATTTCCTCAAAAAGCTTCATGGGTTCCTGTGTTTGTCCGAGGTTGACGATGACCTCCTCAACCAAATCCTGGTGATAACCCATAGACTTAAAAAAGTTCACCAGAATTTTGTACTCCATTTCCTTAGTCATGGGTTCCTCCTCCAAGATGATGACCTCTGGTTCTTCCTTGCCACTTGAAATTAAGTCAATAATGGGGATGCTGGAACTGTTGGGACTCTTGGGGGCCATGCCGTCTGTTTGGATTTCCTCCAAGGAAAATGGCTTTTTCCTACATGCACTTTCCTTCTCCGAACCTCTCCTTTTACTTTTCAATCTTTCCTGTTGTTGGGCGCAGAAACTGGTAGGTTTTGAACTGTCACCAGGAAGTACAGAGTCTAGCAGACACATTAGTTCTGCTACTGGTGTGTGACGATTAGTCCGGGACTCCTCTTCCTTAGGATGAGAACTAGCTTGAGCGTTAGCCGTGGTGATCTCAAAGTCACAGTCATCCTGTGCAGATGGGAATTGGTCATTCACGGTTAAATTTAAAAGTTCCTCCTTCAACGTGCTGGGCAGCAACAACAAATCCATGGTGTACTTATCGGCATGACCCTCAACGAAAACTTTAAAATCTCGTTTCACCTGAGGTTCTTTATTGGGCGGCAGGCTTCCATTGTCGGTAAAAATTTTGACCAAATGTTGTACTTTGCTCTGAGCCATTGCAAAGGATTCCCTCCTTCCCTTAATGCCCAAGAGTCCAATTTCCAACACGATGATGGTAGCACTAGTCTCACTGATGAGGTGGTCGAGGAAGATACTGAAGGCTCCGGTGAAAATGCAGTGCATCTCCTTTGGGTAGGACTCCTGGGCCTCAATTTCTGGCTCGCTAGAGCCCTTGATGTACTCCTGTAACAGAGAGAAGAAGTAGTTACCAAGATGTAGCTAAACATGTGGAAGGGTCACTTAAAGAGGCTCTGTAGTGACATATTTTTCAGGATATCCACTTTTATGGTACTGTTCCTGGTTTCAGCATCAGAAACTCTTGCTACAGCTATATAATAGGTAGTGTCACCCTCCCACAGTGATGCTCACAGAGCCGGGAAAAGGTCCTCCCAGCACCCAAGGCTGTGACACCAAAGAGCGCCCCCTCCATCCCTCCCACCCCAGCCGTCACACACTGATTGCTATTAGACTAAGAGGGGCCCCAGGGCCCCCAACACCTTAATCTCTAGTTATCTGGCTTGCAGTCACTGCCATGTATCCCCTTTTCTTATTTCTCTCTGCTTCTAACATAATAGGGGAATGAGAGCCGAGTGAGTTGTGCGCCCCCTCCTACACTGTGCCCTGAGGCTGCAACCTGACTTGCCACGGCCCTGGATGCTCAGCCTAGGCTGTTTAGCTATGCTATGCTTTCCTCCCAGAACACTATGGGAGACCAGGCACTATAGTAGCTGGATAGTGTACTGGTTAACCAGGCTTCAAATCCTAGCTAGGGTCAGTACCTATTCAGTAAGGAGTCCTTGGGCAAGACTTCCTAACACTGCAGGGTGGGCCCCTTGAGCCCCTTAGTGGCTGCAGCTCTTGAGCGCTTTGAGTACACCAGGAGAAAAGTGCTAAACAAATGTAAGGATTATTAGGAATTCTCAGAAACAAACATTCTAAAGAGCTGCACCTGACGGGACTTAAGATGTGGCCACATGTGATAAATTTCAGAATGTAAATCAGGGAGACTAAATTCATAAGTGAATATTGTAAGTGATTTTATTAATTACATTATTTGTACTTTAGTTCCTCTTAAAAAGAAAAAAAAAGCTCCACTAAGCCAACAGTATCCAAAACACAAAACAGTAAAAAAACAGTATCCAAAATACACAATATAACAACAATGCATATACAAATAGCTTAACGCAAAGTTATTTTAGATTTGAACAGGGAGGAAATGAGATAAGCTACATACTCATGCTCGATCATATTCTCATTTGAGAAGCTTGTACAAGTACTGTTGTCCCTTTTCACTCAAATTCCCTTAACCACCCTGGCGTTCTATTAAGATCGCCAGGGCAGCTGCGGGAGGGTTTTTTTTAAATAAAAAAAAAAAACTATTTCACGCAGCCAACTGAAAGTTGGCTGCATGAAAGCCCACTAGAGGGCGCTCCGGAGGCGTTCTTCCGATCGCCTCCGGCAGCCAGAAGTAACACGGAAGGCCGCAATGAGCGGCCTTCCGTGTTTTGCTTACCTCGTCGCCATGGCGACGAGCGGAGTGACGTCATGGACGTCAGCCGACGTCCTGACGTCAGCCGCCTCCGCTCCAGCCCTTAGCGCTGGCCGGAACTATTTGTTCCGGCTGCGCAGGGCTCAGGCGGCTGGGGGGACCCTCTTTCGCCGCTGCTAGCGGCGGATCGCCGCAGAGCGGCGGCGATCAGGCAGCACACGCGGCTGGCAAAGTGCCGGCTGCGTGTGCTGCTTTTTATTTGAACAAAATCGGCCCAGCAGGGCCTGAGCGGCAGCCATCGGCGATGATGGACGAGCTGAGCTCGTCCATACCGCTAAGATGGTTAACAGGGGTGCTCTCCGAGCTTCTTCACGAGTGATTACTGCCGTTACAAATGAGGTGTAATTACAGCAGGTGTGCGGCAGGCAATGAAAGGGTTATTTACCCATAATTCCGCCGTCCGCCCTGCGAGTCCGTGCTATTAGACGAATCGTGTTCCAAGCCTCGCTGCCGCCACTTCCTCCTTCCAGCTTGAAGGAGGAAGTGGTGGCCGCAAGGCTTGGAACAGGAGCCGTCTAACAGCACGGACTCTCAGGACGCAGGGCGCAATTATGGGTAAATAACCCTTTCATTGCCCGCCGCACACCTCCTGTAATAACACCTCATTTGAATCGCGAGTAATCACTCGTGAATAAGCTCGGAGAGCACCCCTGGTGCCTTAAGTAACCCGCAAAACTGGCGATTAGCAGCTATAAAACAGCCAAATACCGGCTGTAAACTTTGAGTGCCTAAATTACCGTTTATAGCTGCTAATCGTGGTAATTGCGCCACTGCACATCGCACCATCAAAAACAGGCCTTCAGGAAACAGCTATTGTGCGGTGTTCCCTGTCTGGCCACCAGCCAAGTAGGAAGTGACATGAGTCCGACTCGCACTGGCTGTCACTTCTTGCTTCGGGTATTGTTTAAATACACTTCCGCGCATGCTCGCCGCCGGTAATTTTTTAAACATCCATGCGTCACCATAGACTAACATCACGTCCGGGCCAACGTAGCTCGCCACAACTCAATGCAGCACCAACGTAGTTCTTGACCTGCGGCGGAGATGCCATCGTGTCACGCAGTAACATGAATGTCTCCATAGACTTTCATTGCACGGTGGTGGGGCGTGGTAAAAATTCTGCACCGCCTCGGTGTGAAAGGGCCCTTCGGTGTAGACATATGGGGTGGTACTAGTTAGGTGCGGCTCAGGGGATAACGTAGGTGATAGATACACACATAAATGGGTTTGGGATAGTAAACGTTTTTGTACTGGTAAGGGAAAGGTGAGGGGAACGAGGCGATAGGAAACTGAGATGCTTCCTCCATAAGCCGCCTCCTACTCTCCTGACAGACGGTTACTGGCCCTGATAGGAAATTAAATTTTCACGCTGAGGATGACTTGTCTGGCGGGTTTTCCCAGCTGAGGTAACCTTTTTCCCCACACTTCCCTCTGTCCCACGGCTAAAGCACAAAAGCTTCCTGTATGGCGGTGACTCTGCTCAAACAAACTTCCTCCTATCTGGTCTGGGCTTTCCGAACTGCGCACATAATATGACAGATCAGCGAATCTGCTGGTTACACCTGTCTCCATTCCTGGCCTCCTGACACTAAACCTGCCTAGCAGGAATTGACTAGCAGGGGAACTGTAGTCAAAATAGCATCATGAATTCAATTGCTTATTTTTGTGACAATATTAATTTATAATTTATGTAATCAGTATTTGCCCATTGTAAAATCTTTCCTCTCCGATTTAAGGTGGCCATACATCTACGGATTCTGCAGACTGAGCGCCCGTCAGATTCAATCATTTCTGGCTGAAATCGGTCGAATGCGTCGGTCAGACATGCTGGAAAGATCATGGTCAAATGTGCTCGATTGCATGCGCACTGGTAATAACGTTAGATAATGCAATGATCAAGGAACGCCCCGCCTGCCTGGCCACCCCCGAGGGTAAATGCCAGTGCAGTGTAAAGTCGCACCTGTCCCACCAGCACCAGGCGCGTGTGAAGTCACACAAGCAACCACATGGTGGCGCTCAGTGCGTTGGCAAACAAGTAGGTGACAGCAGTGGAAGTCGCGGTGGCAGGACAGGTGATATTTTACACCCCGATGCAGGGGGGGGGGGCATTGACATTTGGAGTTCGCGGCCAAGCAGGGATCGTTGTCACTAGGCCAGGTCCAGACAGCCTGTGGTGTATGGGCAGGCACCAGATCTCTCTCTCTGATCAGAGAGACCTGTCTGTTGGCCACTCTGCCCATATACCTTTACTTTCTAAAATTTACCACAGGTGGAGACATCTTTAGTAACGGCAGGTGATCTCTGCGGAATGTTCATATACTGAGAGTTCTACAGCCACTACAAAATACACCTCATCTATACCTGGTCTCCCAGAATGCTTGGGGGGGGGGGGGGAATTGGAGAAGAAATCTGCATAGTTAACAGCCTAGGCTAAGCATCAAAGGGAGGGTGGGTCTACATACCAATATCCAGCAATATATAGCTGTAGGAAGGGCTTCTAATGCTGAAACCAGGATGATTAACGTAACAGTGCGTATCCTGAATAATGTAATGCATTCAGCTCGACACAGGAACATTTTATCGATATACAGTACTGCTATACAGTTTCTGTGTGTTGTGATTGCCCACATTTACAAACTAGTATTACAGTAATAAAATAATACCATTGGATTGTGTGTGATAGCAGGTGCAGTGCATCACAAACAAACAAGGTGTAGAATACTACAAGTTGAACAGAGGGGCCAAAAGAGTAAAAATAGATACAACTTTTAAAGGGAAGGTCCAGGCAAAAAAAAAATGAGTTTCACTTACCTGGGGCTTCTACCAGGCCCATGCAGCCATCCTGTGCCCTCGTAGTCACTCACTGCTGCTCCAGTCCCCTGCTGGCAGCTTGCCGACCTCGGAGGTCGGCGGGACGCATTGCGTACATCTTTACGCATCCTCGCTAGTGCAGGAACATCAACACATACATTTTTACGCGTTAGTGGAGCAATGCGTACAAATTTAAGGTCGGCAAGCTGCCAGCGGGGGACTGGAGCAGCAGTGAGTGACTACGAGGGCGCAGGATGGCTGCATGGGGCTGGTAGAAGCAGAACTAGCTGGCGGCAGGGGACTGGAGCAGCATTGAGTGACTACGAGGGCGCAGGATGGCTGCATGGGGCTGGTAGAAGCCCCAGATAAGTGAAACTTTTTTTTTTTTTTTTTTTTTTTTTTTGCCTGGACCTTCCCTTTAAATCAGGATGATACCATTTATTGGCTAACTAAAAAGAATAAGCATAAGCAAGCTTTCGGCCTTGCAGCCTTCCTCTGGCTTACATCCTGTTTGCTTGCAGGCTGATGGTACAGACAGCTTTATACATGCAACATCAAAAGGGGATACATAGATTTTTTTCGAGCATAAATACATCTCATTAAGATGCCTTAAAGTGGATCGAGACAAACTTTGGCTGTTTTCATTTTTGTGCCCCTTACATATAGTTTCTGGGGCATTCTTCCCTCCAAATGCTTATTTTATTATATTAATAGGTTAATAAACTATAAGAGCCCCGCCTACAACGCCTCAGCTTTCAGTCCCATGCTGCAATTAATCTTGGGAGCTGAGCCTGATGAGGAGGCACATCTTTTCATTTGCCTGCCCCACTGCGTGCTGATTGGTGGAGGTGCACAGTGGGGCTGGAGCGGAGGCAGGAAGCCTCTGTCAGTGCGAGGGGGGCCATGGGCAGCGTGCACTGGCAGTTACTCAGACCGCATGTCAGAGCGACCCGCTGCGCCGCTATGACAGGACAGCGGGTTGCATATCAGGGTGTATAAAGGAAGAATGCCTGTATGCGCGCTGATAGGCGACCCGCTGTCCTGTCCTAGCAGCGCAGCGGGTTGCTCTGACATGCGTTCTGAGTAGCAGCAGAAGGAGAGGGAGACAGTTACAGGGAGAGCGGCCGCCGAAGGTGAGACAGGGGGGACACGACCATACTATATACTATACTGACCGGGGCAACTATTCTAGCTATATTGGGGAAACTATACTAGCTATACTGACTAGGGCAACTATACTGGGGCCAGCTATACTGGGTGGCAACTATACTCGCTATACTGACTGGGGCCAAGTAAACAATCTATACTGGGGGGCAACTATACAAGCTATGCTGGGGAAACTATACTAGCTATAATGACTGGGTCAACTATATTGTCTGTACTGGGACCAACTATACTAGCTATACTGGGGGCAACTTTACTATCTAATCTGCTATATACCACTGCTCTCCCCATACTATATATATATATATATATATATATATATATATATATATATATATATATATATATATATATATATATATATATATATATATATATATATATATATATATATATATATATATATATATATATATACACACACACACACTTCTACTCCTCTCCTATATACTGTGGACAGTGATTTCAGAAGCAAGGGGGTGGAGAGGGGAGTGGAATTCACAGGCTGAGGGGTGGAGATGCAGAGCAGCTTTGCCTGTGTGTGTGTGATGACAAGCAAAACATGCCCGCGCTCATTGTATCACAGGAAGAAATAATAATTTACTGTTGAAGCTGTTCGCAGCTGGATTTACTGTGAAAACCATCTAAACTTTAGATAAGATATATAGACAAGTTTCTCGCTTTAGTTATTTTTTCATCTCGGATCCGCTTTAAGTGAAACAGAACATCTAAATGGGGTGGGAGGTTGTTAGCGGAGATAAGAATCCTTGTTTACACCATGCTCACAGACCTGGGAGTTGGACTGTCAGAGAGGCATCATAAATTCTGAGTTCACAATTTTAGCTATATAGGCTGAGAGAGTTTTGGCATCAAATGTCATCAGCCGCATACCAATATAACAAGTTTGTCCTTATACCCTACTGCTACTTTTAAAACATAGGGAGGCAGTGGTGGACTTACCTCCTCCAAGTAGGTACAAAATGTATCAATGTTTAAAACCTAAAATATGTATTAATACACTCCAAGGTTCTTTGCAACGCGTTTCGCAGGTATGACCCTGCTTCATCAGGCAATGGGGTAGGAGTATATGGCAAATGCAGATCTCAGTCTGGGCCAAGCGCCTCTGTGTATGCTACACAGGAAGGTTTAAAGAGGAACTCCAGTGAAAATAATGTAAATAATGTAATAAAAAAGTGCTTCATTTTTACAATAATTATGTATAAATTATTTAGTCAGTGTTTGCCTATTGTAAAATCTATTAAATCCCTGATTTACATTCTGACATTATATGGTGACATTTTTACTGTTGGCAGGTGATGTAGCTGGTGAATGCTTTTTGGGCAGTTGGAAACAGCTGTAAACAGCTATTTCCCACAATGCAACAAGGTTCACAGACAGGAAACTACCAGGAGTACCACAGTCCTCAGAGTTTCTTGTGGGAGGGGTTTCACCACAATATCAGTCATACGGCGCCCCCTGATGGTCGGTTTGTGAAAAGGAATAGATTTGTCATGTAAAAGGGGGTATCAGCTACTGATTGGGATAAAGGACACCTGGAGTGAGAAGGATATTATTATTATTATTAAAGAAAACCTGAACTGAAAATTAAAAGTCAAATTAAGCACACACAAGTCATACTTACCTTCCATGTAGTCTACTCCTCAGTGTCTTTCTCCTCTCCCGCGTCTTGTTTGTTCACTGTGATCAAGGGAATTTTCCGTCCTCCATTTTGAAAATGGCCATTACCCTTACCAGCTTTCTGGTCAGCACACAGTTAAACTGTTACATCGCCCACTTGAGCCATAGGGAAACGTGGACATTACCTGGTACATCAGTTTTCCTCTCAGCTATAACTGACAGCAACTGATATTTTACTGACAGCAACTGATATATTTCAGATCTGACAAAATATTGTCAGAACTGGAAGGGATTGTTATGAGAAGAAAATGGTGAGCTTCTGAAAGGAACTGATGGTGAGGTAACTATGTAATGTTCATTTGAAGTTAGCTCATGTGTTTATTCTAAATATTTTTACTCAGTACAGGTTCTCTTTAAGTATTTATATAGCGCCGACATCTTACGCAGCGCTGTACAGTATATATATTGTCTTGTCGCTAACTGTCCCTCAAAGAAGCTCACAATCTAATCCCTACTATTATCATATGTCTATGTACAGTGGAGGAAATAATTATTTGACCCCTCACTGATTTTGTAAGTTTGTCCAATGACAAAGAAATGAAAAGTCTCAGAACAGTATCATTTCAATGGTAGGTTTATTTTAACAGTGGCAGATAGCACATCAAAAGGAAAAAATAACATTAAATAAAAGATAGCAAATGATTTGCATTTCATTGAGTGAAATAAGTTTTTGAACCCTCTAACAATAAAAGACTTAATACTTAGTGGAAAAATCCTTGTTTGCAAGCACAGAGGTCAAACATTTCTTGTAATTGATGACCAAGGTTGCACACATTTTAGGAGGAATGTTGGTCCACTCCTCTTTGCAGATCATCTCTAAATCCCTAAGGTTTTGAGGCTGTCTCTGTGCAACTCTGAGCTTGAGCTCCCTCCATAGGTTTTCTATTGGATTAAAGCCCCATCTACACGATACGATTCTTTGTACGATTCAATTACGATTCTATTTACGATCCGATTAAATCAGACATGTCCGATCGGGATTCAATACGATTCAATTCAATTTGCCATTGCAAAACAATGGCAAATCGAATTGAATCGAATCCCGATCGGACATGTCAGATTTAATCAGATCGTAAATAGAATCGTAATCGAATCGTTCAAAGAATCGTATCGTGTAGATGGGGCTTAAGGTCCGGAGACTGACTAGGCCACTCCACGACCTTAATGTGCTTCTTCTTGAGCCACTCCTTTGTTGCCTTTGCTGTATGTTTTGGGTCATTGTCGTGCTGGAACACCCATCCACGACCCATTTTCAGTTTCCTGGCAGAGGGAAGGAGGTTGTCGTTCAGGATTTCACGATACATGGCTCCGTCCATTTTCCCGTTAATGCGATTAACCTCCTTGCCGGTTATCCCGAGCTCAGCTCGGGGTAACCTGCGCAGGAGGATATCTCAGGCCCTGCTGGGCCGATTTGCATAATTTTTTTTTTTGTTACAAGCAGCTAGCACTTTGCTAGCTGCTTGTAACTTCCGATCGCCGCCGATCCGCCGCAATCCGCCGCGCCGAGTCGCTCCCCCCCGCCCCAGAGCCCTGCGCTGCCTGGCCAATCAGTGCCAGGCAGCGTTGAGGGGCGGATCGGGATTCCCTATGATGTCCCGACGTCCATGACGTCGGTGACGTCATCCCGCCCCGTCGCCATGGCGACCGGGGAAGCCCTGCAGGAAATCCCGTTCTCAATGGGATTCCCTGCATACTCTGATCGCCGAAGGCGATCGGAGTGGGTGGGGGGATGCCGCCGCTTAGCGGCTATCATGTAGCGAGCCCTTGGCTCGCTACATGATTTAAAAAAAAAAAAATTAAAAAAATGTGCGGTGCTGCCTCCTTGCCGGATTTTTTAGACCGGCAAGGAGGTTAAGTTGTCCTGTGCCCTTAGCAGAAAAACACCCCCAAAGCAAAATGTTTCCACCCCCATGCTTGACGGTGGGGACGGTGTTTTGGGGGTCATGGGCAGCATTTTTCTTCCTCCAAACACAGCGAGTTGAGTTAATGCCAAAGAGCTCTATTTTGGTCTCATCAGACCACAGCATCTTCTCCCAGTCACTCACAGAATCATTCAGGTGTTCATTGGCAAACTTCAGACGGGCCTGCACATGTGCCTTCTTGAGCAGGGGGACCTTGCGAGCCCTGCAGGATTTTAATCCATTGCGGTGTAATGTGTTTCCAATGGTTTTCTTGGTGACTGTGGTCCCTGCTAATTTGAGGTCATTCACTAACTCCTCCCGTGTAGTTCTAGGATGCTTTTTCACCTTTCTCAGAACCATTGACACCCCACGAGGTGAGATCTTGCGTGGAGCCCCAGAGCGAGGTCGATTGATGGTCATTTTGTGCTCCTTCCATTTTTGAACAATCGCACCAACAGTTGTCACCTTCTCTCCCAGCTTCTTGCTAATGGTTTTGTAGCCCATTCCAGCCTTGTGCAGGTCTACAATTTTGTCTCTGACATCCTTGGACAGCTCTTTGGTCTTTCCCATGTTGGAGAGTTTGGAGTTTGCTTGATTGATTGATTCTGTGGACAGGTGTCTTTTATACAGGTGACTAGTTAAGACAGGTGTCCTTAATGAGGGTGACTAATTGAGTAGAAGTGTCTAACCACCCTGTGGGAGCCAGAACTCTTAATGGTTGGTAGGGGTTCAAAAACTTATTTCACTCAATGAAATGCAAATCAGTTGCTATCTTTTATTTAAGGTTATTTTTTCGATTTTCCTTTTGATGTGCTATCTGCCACTGTTAAAATAAACCTACCATTGAAATGATACTGTTTTGAGACTTCATTTCTTTGTCATTGGACAAACTTACAAAATCAGTGAGGGGTCAAATAATTATTTCCTCCACTGTATGTATTATGTAGTGTAAGTACTGTAGATTAGGGCCAATTTAGGGGTGACCCAATTAACTTATCTGCATGTTTTTGGGATGTGGGAGGAAACCTGAGTACCCGGAGGAAACCCACTCAGACACAGGGAGAACATACAAACTCCTTGCAGATGGTGCCCTGGCTGGGATTCGAACCGGGGACCCAGCGCTGCAAGGCGAGAGTGCTAACCACTACGCCACCGTGCTGCCCAAAAATGTACGCATGACACCTGTAACATGTAAAAATGTACTTGTTAATGACTGCGATAGCTTTCTGTACCAGCGTGAATGCGTAAAAGGTTACGCATGGCGGCCGGCCGACTCCCAGTCGGCAAAAACGAAACTAGCTGGCAGCGGGGGACCAGAGGAGCCATGAGTCACTGCGAGGGCACAGGATGGCTGCAGGGGGCTGGTAGATGCCCCAGGTAAGTGAAACTCATGGGATTATTTTTTAAGTTTAGGTTCCCTTTAAGTGGCTAAGGACAACGCTGGCTTAATGAGAGTTGAACTTCTGCAGCTGATAAATCTTAAAGGTCACAAGCACTGTTAGTAAGGCATGAATTCTATGCCTGATCCGATGACACTGTACGGAGATGCCCTATGTCACAGCTGGATTTTCTCAGTGAACTTTAATCTGGTTGAATATCATTTCTGTTCACCTCTGCCACAATTACACTCACCCTGAGACACACAAATACGAGGCGTTCCCTGCATGCTACAGCGTACTGTCAAGTGCGAGGGTGTATTCCCAGCACACCAATAACTAAGACAAGATGACTGAGATCGCTGACAGCAAATTAAACGGCAGCACTTGTTATACAGGTTCCGCATTTTCTTCTAGGGAAATCACACAGTGACAGCCAGCAGGAAAGACAAGCTGGGCTTAGCTCATAGAAAAGGCGACAGTTCTGCTTTCCTAAGGGCTCTTTCACATCAGAGCTTGCGTTGGAGAACGCTCAAAGCATACGTTTTGTTGTATGCCTTTTACTGCGTTTTGATATGCGTTGCACTGCAGTGAGTGTGCGTTTTTAATCCGTTTTCAATGCGTTACTGCACATAGAAAAACGCAGGTAATTTTTTTTTCTTTTAGTTGTCAACTTTCTACATTGTTCCTCTGTTGCATTCTGGGACTGATTGCCTGCGTTAACGGATTAAAAACGCGCATAGTGTGCGTTTTACATTGACTAACATTGTAACGCACAAAGCTAGCGTTGGCCAAAAAACTGCGCCTGGGTGCAGTGGAACGCAACGCACAAAAAGGCTGCGTTATATGTGAAAGCTAAAATGAAAGTCTATGGACTTTCATTTCACCTTGGGTAACGTAAACTTTATCCTTTGCGCTGAAACGCAGAAAATCTGCCCTAATGTGAAAGAGCCCTAAGGCTTGTCCACAACACGGGTGTCGGATCGCCTTGCTTTGTACTGCAACGCATGGCCCTCTGCAGTGCTGCCCACTGTAACACTGTGTCGGTTTTAGGATTTAAAGGTGGCAGCACAGAATTGCATGCAGCGGCGTATCACGGAATTGACCAGAAGTAAAGCATAAAAGTGTGTACAGGTAGTCCCCCGACTTACGAACGGCCCACAGATACAAACGACCTGAAAATCTGAAATGTAATACGGTAGGAGTAAACCAATTTTTTTTTTCCAAAAAAGATCTTGTCGTTTTTGAGAAATTGGATTGAGGACCCTGTCACACTGGAGAGTATTTTATGGGTTGTGTAGGTTTTTAAAGAACCGCTTCTACTGAATTACATTAAAATAGCTGCAAAATAGCCACGATTGTGATTTATACGACAATTTTAATGCAAGTCAATGAAAGCATTTTTTTTTTTTTTTTTTTTAACGTGTTACACCGAGGGAACAGGGGAACAGAGATGAGACCGTGTGGGATAGAGGTGGCACAGAGGGGTCACTGATGGCAGGGGAACAGAGGTGATACAGATGGAGGTACAGGGATCAGAGATGGCCCAGTGGGTGGTACAGGTGGGCAAAGTGGGGGACACTGAAGCAGGGGAAACAGACGACACAGATGGAGGTACATGGAGGCATAGAGGAGGTACAGGAGACAGAGATGGCACAGTGGGGAGCAGAGGTGGCACAGAGGGTGGCACTGAAGGCAGGGGAACAGAGGTGATAGAGGTGGAGGTATAGAGGAGGTACAGGGGACAGAGGTGGCACAGAGGGTGGCACTGAAGGCAGGGGAACAGAGGTGGCAAAGATGGAGGCATAGAGGTACAGGGGACAGATGGCACAGTGGGGGGCAGAGGTGGCACTGAAGACAGGGGAACAGAGGTGATACAGATGGAGGCATAGAGGAGGTACAAAGATGGCACAGTGGGGAGGAAGAGGTGGCACAGAGGGTGGCACTGAAGGCAGGGGAACAGAGGTGATACAGATGGAGGCACAGGCGGTACAGGGGACAGAGGAGGTACAGGGGACAGAGATGGCACAGTGGGGGGCACAGAAGGCAGGGAACAGAGGTGATACAGATGGAGGCATAGAGGAGGTACAGGGGACAGAGATGCACAGTGGGGAACAGAGGTGGCACTGAAGGCAGGGGAACAGAGGTGGCACAGAGGGTGGCACTGAAGGCAGGGGAACAGAGGTGGCAAAGATGGAGGCATAGAAGAGGTACAGACAGGGGACAGAGATGGCACAGTGGGGGGCAGAGGTGATACAGATGAGGCATAGAGGAGGTACAGGGGACAGAGATGGCACAGTGGGGGGCAGAGGTGGCACAGAAGACAGTGGAACAGAGGTGATACAGATGGAGGCATAGAGGAGGTACAGACAGGGGACAGAGATGGCACAGTGGGGGGCAGAGGTGATACAGATGAGGCATAGAGGAGGTACAGGGGACAGAGATGGCACAGTGGGGGGCAGAGGTGGCACAGAGGGTGGCACAAAAGACAGGGGAACAGAGGTGATACAGATGGAGGCATAGAGGAGGTACAGGGGACAGAGATGGCACAGTGGTTTGATTTATGGACAGATGAAGGTTAAGAATGAACCTTCAGTCCCCATCTCGCTCGTTAACCAGGGATAACCTGTACACACCCTTAAATTCTGTGATCTTTAGAACAAAGAAATAGGCTGGCAACAGGTAGCAACGTACGGGGCTGGGTGGCTTTCTGAAGCTGGGTTGTATCCAGGCATGCTCAATATCACAGCAGCCTTGCATGCATAATGCAAGCAATACCTCCAGGATTATTCTACCACCGAGTGCAGGTGGGTGCAGGAGTGGATGGGGCGGGGGACTCGCACACGGCCAATGATTGTTTCGCCTTCCACTTCTTCGGGGGCCAAAGTTGGTGACAGTATGTGCTATTCATACATATGCACAAAAAGTTGTATAACATACTACAAATGACTGAAATCAGTCCAGGAAGTGGCGAATTAATCTGTCGCCCGCTGGAATTGGGAATAAATTCCTTGGGCCCAATGCCGTATGGACACGTTGCTAGCCTCCAGGCTGCCACACCGTCTTATACTAAAAAGGGGGAGGGGCATTACAGAGCTGCACAGAGTAGGTAGGGCACGTAGGAGAACAGTGACCGAGACGATATGCCAGGCAGAGCACTTGCTGATGCATCTATGGGACGATTTACACGTATCAGTTTCAAACAGGCCGTATTACAATGGACTAGCCCAGACAGTACAAACTGGATGCGTTGCTATCCACCCAATGAATGGGCCACGTATATACTCAGGTGTGGCAGCGGACCCTGGGGGTTGTACAGCATATCCACACAGTACATACATGGTATGGCTACAGCTGGGTCCAGCTGAGACCGAACAGAGCCTAATTGTGCCTATACGCTGTACATTCAACCGTTTATTCAACCAAAATAATCTAATCGAATTAAAATAGAAAATAATCTTTTTTCGATCAAGAAAAAACGAACAAACATTTATCCCTTTTTTCTATAAAAATCCGATCGGACATGTTGGAAAAATCTTTATATTCGAACGGAATAATCGAAAGAAATTATTTAATCGGAAAAAAAAATGGTACCATGTGTGGGCACCATTACAGAGAACATTGGACATGGCTTTAAGTGCTTGCATATTGGATAGTATATGCCAGGGATGGCTAACCTTGGCACTCCAGCTGTGGTGGAACTACAAGTCCCATGAGGCATTGCAGTACTCTAAGCATAACTCAGGGAGGCAGAGGCATGATGGGATTTGTAGTTTAGTCACAGCTGGAGTGCCAAGGTTAGCCATCACTGCTATATGCTGTGTGTTGTACCAGGCCGCAGCACACGCAGTGTTGATGCCGCCATATGAAACACAAGTTGAAGATTCAATTCCCATTTCAGGTAATGTTTTTGTTAGAATGGAGGATTGCAACCTCTTCATTTTTTTTTTTTAATTATGTCACCACCTATGAGAATTTAACTCATTTCCTGTTCAGACAGGAAGCCACAATCTTCCCAGCCAGCCTTCTACTCCACCATGTGACACAGAGCCCCTCCATCTGGATGGCAGATATGAGGCTACTTTAGCAGGGAACATTGTGGTTTTAATCCACTGGAGGCTTTTGTATAGTACACCGGACTATCTGTTGGCATAAGTGACGGTTATCAGTGAACTGGCTGGTTAAAGGATACCCGAGGTGAGAGGTAGGTAGAGGCTGCCATATTTATTTCCTTATAAACAATACTAATTGCCTCGCAGTCTTCCTGACTCTGTGTCTCTAAGGGCCCGTTTCCACTACAGCGAATCTGCATGCGTTTCCTGCATGCAGATTCGCATAAGCAATACAAGTAGATGGGCCTGTTTCAACTTGTGCAGGATTCTGTGCGGTTTGTCGTGCAGAAAAAATCTGCACGGCAGACCCATCAGAATTCGCACGCTGCACACGATTCGTCGGTAATGTAACTAAATAGGAAAACTGCAAGCATTTTATTCTGGCGATTTTCCATGCGTTTCCGCATGCGTTTTCGTTTAAAATCCCATGTCAATGCATGCAGGCATTGACATGGTTATCGCATAGTGCAAACCGCGAGCGATTCCGTGTGAAAAGCCGCATACAAAACGCTAACGAAACCATCAAAATCGCGCCGCAGTAGTGGAAATGGGCCCTAATACATAGAGTCCCTGATCTGCTGCGTGCCTGTTCAGGGTCTATGGCTCAGAGTCAGCTGTTTTACTGGATTAGTTACATAGGCCTCAATTCACTAAGATCATGCTGGAGATAAGGCAAGAGAAAACTTACCTCCATGCAGTGAGAGAGTTATCTTATCGCTTCATTCCTTAAGTTACCTCCTCTGTAGTTAAGTTACCTCCTCTGTAGTTATTTTCACACGGAGTTAATTAACAGCCTGTCTAACTCTGGAGTTATTTTAAGGATTGAAGAGTTAACTTAAAGACAGAAGAGTTAACTTTAGGTTTGCCTGAGGTAAAATGTTTCCTGACCATTACATTCCTTATCACCATGGTGACAACTCTAGAAACGTTATTAAAGACAGGAGATAAGCTTAGTGAATTGAGGCCTATAGTTATTTGGGTTGAAAAAAGACATACGTCCATCGAGTTCAACCAGAAAATAAAGTACAACTCCAGCCTGCTCCCTCACATATCCCTGTTGATCCAGAGGAAGGCGAAAACCCTTACAAGGCATGGTCCAATTAGCCCCAAAAGGGAAAAAAAATCCTTCCCAACTCCACCAGGAATTACCTAGTAATTATAGTCATGGATGTCTTTCAATGCAAGGAAACCATCTAAGCCCCCTTTAAATGCAGGTATAGAGTTTGCCATAACTACTTCCTGTGGCAATGCATTCCACATCTTAATCACTCTTACTGTAAAGTACCCTTTCCTAAATAAATAGCTGAAATGACAGATCATGTCCTCTGTGAAAGCCTAGGTACAAAAAGCTCATCTGCCAAGCTTTTATTAACATATGGATTAGCCATATGCTTGTTCCAGGGTTTTGACTCAGACAACTTATGCCAGAAGATCAACAGGGCTTCCAGGCAACTGGCATTGTTTACAAGGAAATAAATATGACAGCCTCCATATCCCCCTCACCTTGGGTTCCCTTTAAAGGAGTTATCAGGCAAATTAGGTAAAATGAGCTTTACTCACCTGGGGCTCTCTCCAGCCCCTTTCCCACACCGACCACTCTGCTCCCCGCCGCTGTCCTGGTCTCTGTTCTCGTTCTACAGGCCGACCGCGGGGTCGGCTTTACTGCAGCTGCGCAACGTGCCTCTGTCAATCACGGCCACATGGGCCGCGGCGAACTGCACAGCCTGCGCAGTTCGCCGTGATTGACAGCCGGTTGCAAGGGGCTGGAGAGAGCCCATGGTGATTTTACCTAAGGCCCGGTTCACATTAGCGTTCGCTGTCCGGATTCGCCGGGCCGGAACGTATACTGTACAAACGGAATGGACGTTCGACATAGCAATGCAAAGTCTATGCGACCGTACACACGCGTCCGTTCCGTGAGCCGGACTCCGGACACTTTTCCAACATGCGCTATTTTTAAGGACCGGATCATCCGGCCCACGCACCCGGACCGGAGCCTGACTGCACCGTCCGGCAATAGAAACCAATGGGAAACGGAAAGCACAGAACACGCTGGCTATAAAAACCGGACTTCTACCCCACTTCCTATGCGTTTTCTAGCGGCCATTTAGGATGGGGACACATGGGCACAGCATTCCTGGAGTGGAGCAGCAGTGACTTTGTGCTGGAGCTGTTTGGCAGTATGTCGGACGTGGAGGTGAGGCCCTACACAGCGGAGGACCTGATTCTACAGGTGCAGCTTCTGCTGACCTCCCAGACCACCAGGGCTGTGGAGTCGGAGTCGTGCAATTTTGGGTACCTGGAGTCGGAGTCGGGGAAAAATGCACCGACTCCGACTCCTAATGAATTTGTAACTGTAATTAAAATAGAAAATATGATAAAATGTTCTATTTCTCAGATAAAAGTCATTAAAAATAATGTATATATACAGTATATATACAGTAATAGCTGTGCTTAGTCTACAAAAATGAAATAAACCAATCAAAATTAGTTACTTGTGCTGCTTCAATAAAGCAGTCCCCGTATTTTTAAAGTCAGATATACATATCTGATTGTGACTGTATATATGATGTGTACACAGGAATCTCTTATATATACTAAATAACATCTATGCTGTAAGAATAAAGCCTGATGTGTAGCTGTGTCACTAATAGAGATGGTCAACGAGATGGAAATAATTCTGCATTGATGCTGATTTATGCAAATGTATGCACTCCCTTTGCTGATGAAATCAAATAATTTGATATGTTATTAAAATTTGGTTTGGTGACTACAAATTAAAGGGAAACTGAGACGGATGAAAAGTAAAGTTTTATACATACCTGGGGCTTCCTCCAGCCCCCTTCAGGCTAATCAGTCCCTCACTGTCTTCCACCACCCGGATCTTCTGCTATGAGTCCTGGTAATTCAGCCAGTCAGCGCTGTCCGGCCGCATGCCGCTCCCACAGCCAGGAACATTCTGTACCTGCGCAATAGTGCTGCACAGGTGTAGTATGCTCCTGGCGGCGGAGTGTGTGCATGCGCACTACGCCTCACTGGCTCAAGTACCTGGACTCATAGCAGAAGATCCAGGTGGTGGAGGAGGACAACGAGGGACTGATTATCCTGAAGGCGGCTGGAGGAAGCCCCAGGTATGTATAAAACTTTAATTTCATCTGTCTCAGGTTTACTTTGTTACACAGTAGTACTATACTCTACATATGCACTCCCCACAGAGCTGCAGGGAATCCACTGAGAATGCTGTGCACATTGAACACAGAGGTGTTGTCTGTTTACAATCTCCTCATTCCCCTGCAGAGTACCTGCACATCATTCTTACATGTACCCACACTTACATTGCCTAGGGCCTGATAGATGTTCTTTGTTCCGGTTTGTACCTTTTACAAGTACTCTTACCAAGGACTAGTTTTAGTCTAAAGGGAATAAATATAGTAGTCTACATATCCTTCTCACTTCAGTTGTCTTGTAAAATTCCTCAGCGTTGGCAGTTAAGAGACGAATTTCATGTTACATACTTTTAATCAACAAAATTGTAATATGCAAATTAGAGGAGTCGGAGTCGTGGAGTCGGTGTAATCCTAAACTGAGATGTCGGAGTCGGTGGATTTTTGGACCGACTCCACAGCCCTGCAGACCACAGGAATTTATATAGTGTGTTATCTCTTTAAAAAAACAAATCCGGATCGCAGCCGTATTCATACCTGATTGAAAACGTATGCAAACGGACCGGCTCCGGATAGGAACCGTACGGGTCCGGTCCGGATCCGGTCCGTTTTTCCCAAAAACGCAAGTGTGAACAGGGGCCTAATTTGGCTGATAACTCATTTAATGGCTTTCTACACGCAGTTACCATTTATGCACACTGAAGCTGGATCAGGCACTGTGATTGTGACCGTGGTTTGCAGGTGTTGGGTGCACATTATTTGGCTGGAACACTCCAGTGCATAAGGGAGGCTCGTAATGGCGTGGGCTGTAGGGGGAGCAGGGGTTGGGGTGACAGTAAGCATCAATATGAGGTGCCTCTCCTCTGGCCTTTGGTCCATATGGAATCCGCCATGTTCTGCAGGAGACCACAGCTGCCGCATTTTCAAGTTCATGGCAAAGTTGCAGGTACACATGCCGCAATGCATGCTGGGAGATGTAGCCAATAAATACTAGAACATCTCCATAGTTGCATCCACGGACTACATCTCCAGGCATGCATTGCGGCGGGCGCGCAGGACTTCGCTGGGAAGTTAAAAATGGGCCGCTGTAGTTTTCCCTGAAGAAGATGGCTTCCATTCGGATAGGAGCAGCACCCTATAAGGTAGGTAATGCCTCTAACCCCACCCCCCTGAGTGAATATACACCATTAACGTACCTTAGCTTTGCACACTGCCTCTTTCTTGCCCTTGAGCTGCACCCATATTCTCTCCGGCACCTTGCTGTCTCCGTCATGTTCCTGGGGGAAGCTGTCCAAGGGTGGCAGGACCTTAAACTGCACTGGGAACAAAGACTGGATGCGTGGCTGGCTGTCCTCCAGCTGCACCTTCTGTACTCCGGGGACCGTGAATTCATCGATGATCTCCACCTCATCTTCTGTGTTTATCGCTGGGGCTTTGGCCATTCCTGTCCTTCCTTAGCCAGGATCTTTGTTCATTTTCAGCACTGCAGATCTAAGAGGCAAAGAGGTGAAATAAGCTACATACTTGCAGCACGATACAACAGAAACGATAGGAGTATCCTTCTCTTAAAGTGGAATTGTCACCATAAAAATCAAATTTCAACAGCAACTGGTCTGAGTGTATTAAGTGATAAAGATGCTAATCCTGCATTAAAACTTTTTCTGCTGTTATTGTTTGGAATTATCACATACTTTAGGAGCACTGGTCCTTTAACCACCTTAGCGGTATGGACGAGCTCAGCTCATCCATTACTGCCAGAGGGTGTCGCTCAGGCCCTGGTGGGCCGATTTGGATCAAATAAAATGCAGCACACGCAGCCAGCACTTTGCCAGCCGCGTGTGCTGCCTGATCGCCGCCGCTCTGCGGCGATCTGCCGCGAGCAGCGGCGAAAGAGGGTCCCCCCAGCCGCCCGAGCCCTGCGCAGCCGGAACAAATAGTTCCGGCCAGCGCTAAGGGCTGGATCGGAGACGGCTGACGTCAGGACGTCACTCCGCTCGCCGCCATGGCGACGAGGTAAGTGAAACACGGAAGGCCGCTCATTGCGGCCTTCCGTGTTACTTCTGGCCGCCGGAGGCGATCAGAAGAACACATCCGGAGCGCCCTCTAGTGGGCTTTCATGCAGCCAACTTTAAGTTGGCTGCATGAAATAGTTTTTTTTAATTAAAAAAAAAACCTCCCGCAGCCGCCCTGGCGATCTTAATAGAACGCCAGGGTGGTTAATAGCCATTTCCATTCAGTTGCATGCTGGGAGTTCTTTTTATCTATAATATATTCCTCCTCTTCCCTTTATTTCCCTGACAGCTGCTTATCTGAAACCTGATCCCCTGCTCACTGTGTTTACAAGCAAGGCTGAGGTGACTCAGCGATTGGAGGAGAAAAGAAAAAAAAGTTAAGGGAAGAAATGACATTAGTATTTAGCCTCAAACTGTGGGCAAAAGACATGGTTCCCACCATTTCTCTTAATTTACTATATAAAATTCACTGAAATCAAATGTGGACAGTACGATACATGTGTTATGCAAGTAGATAAAGTATCTATCTACTTATATATGTTTTTTTCCCCTGGCATAGTATGCATAAACCTCCTGCTCTAAAAGGAACCTTAAAGGACAACTGAAGTGAGAAGACTATGGAGGCTGCCATGTTTATTTCCTTTTAAACAATACCAGTTGCCTGGCAGCCCTGCTGGTCTGATTGGCTGCTGAAGTGTCTGAATAACACCAGAAACAAGCATGCAGCTAATCTGTCAGATCTGACAATGTCAGAAACACCTGATCTGCCGCATGCTTGTTCAGGGTCTATGGCTGAAAGTATTAGAGGCAGAGGGTCAGCAGGGCTGCCAGGCAACTGGTATTGCTTAAAAGGAAATAAACATGGAAGCCTCCATATACCTCTCTCTACAGTTGTCCTGTATTCACAAAATGAAGTATAAACAAACATCCCTGCCTGTTTGGGGTCATCTCCTAACCCCCTCTGTATTATTTTTGCTGCTCTCCGCTGCAATAAAGAGGGTAAAAAAAAAAAAACTGTTTTATAAACGGTTTTGTAAACAGAAAAGATGGCCACCAAAACAGGAAGTACAGCAGCAGAGCAGTGAACTCAGTTAATACACAGTGAGTACACAGAGAATTCAGTGAGTTTTCAGTCTCCAGAGATTATGTGCAAGTTTTGAAAGAGCTCTGTGTCAATGAAGCATGACAAGCTGTGTTTTTAAAGCCTGGAGCCATGTCTGCCTGACAGGCAGCTTCCTCCTCAGCCAGCTATACTTTGTTCAGTTTATCAGTCTGTTTATCTACCTCACAGATAGCAGAGAAGCTGATAGTGAGAGCAGGGACATTGTCTGTGAGGAATAATCACCATGGGTGCACTGGAGGGGCTTGGAAGGAGTTAAAGGTGGCCATACACTGGCCCGATTCGCACCCGTTTCGACAGCAGATTCGATCCTGGGATCGAATCTGCTGCCAATCGTTCACGCTAAACGCACCCACGGATCAGATTCCCACCCGAAATCGGATCGGTCCGTCGATCGCGCCGTGCGGGAAATTACCCTCGATCGCCCGCGAGTAGGGTGCGCGTCGCTAGCGGCGGCCGATCCGATCAGGTATACATTACCTGACGCTGGCTCCCGGGCGTCTTCTCCGCGCTGCACCGCTCTGTTCCGGCTCCATCCCAGCGCTTCCTGTGTCACTGCAGTGACCAGGAAGTTCAAATAGAGGGCGCTCTATTTGAACATCCTGGTCACGGAGTGACACAGGAAGCGCCGGGATGGAGCAAGAACAGAGCGGTGCGGTGCAGCGTGGAGAAGACGCCCGGGAGCCAGCATCAGGTAATGTATACGGGGTGGGGGGGGGCACAGGCGGCAGGAGCAGCTCAACAGATTGTGATCGGTTTCAGGCTGAAATCGATTCACAATCTGTTTGCAGTAAAGGCAGCCATACGATCCCTCTCTGATCAGATTCGATCAGATAGGGATCTGTCAGCTGGTCGATCTAATGGCAAATCGACCAGTGTATGGCTACCTTAACTTGTTCACATTACTGAAGAGTTGGCAGCCTTCCAGACACAGCCGACAAATCCGACAGGGGAAAGATAAGTTGATTCATTACAGAGATGGTGCAAGTAGAAAGTGCTGCAGTAAGCCAGAGCACAATGGAACAGCCTTTGTAACAAACATTTCAGCAGTATTTCTCCTATCCTACAAGTTCCTGAGTCTCTTTAACAGAGGGATATGGATGTTTCTTTTTAAACAATACCATTTGCTTGGCAGTCCTACTGATCTTTGGCTGCAGTAGTGTCTGAATCACACACCTGAAAAAAGCATGCAGCTAATACAGTCTGACTTCAGCCACAGCACCTGATCTGCTGCATGCTTGTTGAGGGGCTGTGGCTAAAAGTATTAGAGACACAGGATCAGCAGGAGAGTCAGGCAACTGGTATTTTAAAAGGTAAAATCCATATCCTTCTCAGTTTAGGTTCCCTTTAAAAACCCAGAAATGTTAGTATGAAAAGCTGGAAAATACAAAACAGACTTCATCACTCACTGGAATCACCTTCTTAAATTGGCATTTACAGACTTCTCAAAAGCTCCCCCCCCCCCCCCCCCCATATTTTATGGGATGTTAGCAGGGCCGATTCTAGACTTTTGGCTCCCTGAGGCAAACTTATAAGGGATGCCCCTCCCCTGTTTGGAATGATCACACAGGACCCGACTATTTACGCTGCTTCATTTAGGGCCCGTTTCCACTAGTGCGGCGTGCGTCTCGTAGACGCACGCCGGCACTGAGCGGGTGGGCGGGATCGCAGGCGAATCCCATGAGCCGTGCCATGCACGGCTATGGGAATCGCAGCCTCCGCCGCAAATTCTGTAGGGGGTTCTGGCCGAATCGCTACTGCAAGCGATTCGGCCAGCGGCGCCGTTATCCCCTATGGCAGAGTTTCCCCGCGCGATTTGCCTGCGGGGATACTCTGCGGCTTTGCGGCCGTTTCCGCGATAGTGGAAACGGGCCCTTAATGTTCTCAGTCAGCAAGGGAGCATATGCACCAGCATGATACATGGAAAGCTGCAGCTCAACACAGTAGCACATCAGCTGGCTGGCTAGTGAAAAAAACTGCTCACCCTCAGCCAGTAGACCGTCCTCCATTCCTCCTCGCTCAGGACAGCAGTGTCTCTTCCTCCCTTCTGCTGTGAAAGTCAAATGAAACACTGCTGCTCTCCATCCTGCTCACTCACTGTCAGACTCCTCACACAGCACAACAGGCTGCTTTTCCCCAATGATGACCTCTTTACCTCTCACTTCTCCTCCTACTCTGACTGGATGCTGTAAGTGTAAACTCAGTACAAACATCTCTGCACCTGATGCAAATGTTTCACCTTGCTTTATGAGAGAACCGGCCCTGGATGTTAGGACCAGCAGACGCTGAAGAAGCACAATAGCCTCAGCTTCACCGTATCGGCCACTAGCTGATGGAGCAGTATCATAGGTTTTTATTTTATGAAGAAAACATCCACATTTGTTGACAGAAAGCCAGCACTTTCAGTCTGGCTCTGTAGAGAAGTGTCAATTAATAGATTATGTCAGCTTCATTACGTTATGTGTATACAGGACATGAGCATTAAAGACAGCCTCTAACAGACATTGGTAGGTAGGACTGACACAACTTTGCTTTCAGTCATTGGATTAGTGCAGGTGTTGGGAATGAGTAACAAAGCCTCCTGCCTTGTGGAGCTGGTCACTCTTGCAGCAAGGCAGGGATTTCTAAACACTATTATGCAGGAAACACACCATGAGATTTTTTTTGGCAGATGCTTCGATAGTTAATTGCGACAGGTCCGAATCTGATCATTTTTCTGATCGGTTTCTCATAAAAGTGAATAGAAATCGATTAGAACAACGATCGGTAAAAACTATCGGAAAGTAAATCTGCAGAAAAATTACATTGTGTATTCCCAGCATTATGGCAATAATTACTCCGAACAACGTACAGAGCCTATTGCTTCTAAGGGAGCAAAGAAGAGCTTTCCATGAGTGTAGGAAGCTTTTAGCTGACTTCAGACTGAAATGGAAAGATCATTTTTTTGCAACAGTTTATATTGCAAATATATTTGCACAGCAACAATGTTTACGTCAATATTTTTTTTAACCCCCTCCCGACCGCCTAACGGCGCCGGGAGGGTGGCAGCCCTCATGACCTAACGCACAAAGGCGTCAAGTCCTGAGGCGGGGTTTTGTAGGAGATGCGCATCTCCGTTTGCGTGACGGAGCGGCAGTCTCCCAGCAGCGATCGCCTGGGTCTTAATGGGGCTTCCCTCGCTGTCCTCTGGTCTCGTTGCCTCGCAGACCGTACAGCTGATCTGTGCCGCGCTGCTCTTCGGACACAAGCATTGCCGAGCTGCAGCCACTCGTGCATAAGCTCTTCTGACTTACTGCGCAGGCGTGCTCACCCAGGCGCAATATGACCACGCTTGAGGAGAAGCGCGGCCCCAGTCAAATTGGAGAGTCTGCGCTCTGCGACAGGGAACCAGACTACAGGTCAAGGGCACTGGTCTCAACTCTCCTACTTCACCGTGCGCCGCGCATTGTCCTTCCTTCACGATCCATAATAAGGGTACGCATCGCAAGCCAAACTCGTCTCTAAACTACCACAACAGTAGGTGTGTGTGTGTGTGTGTAGGTGTGTGTGTAGGTGTGTGTGTGTGGTGTGTGTGTGTGTGTGTGGTGTGTGTGGTGTGTGTGTTGTGTGTGTGTGGTGTGTGTGTTGTGTGTGTGGTGTGTGTGTGGTGTGTGTGTGTGTTGTGTGTGTGTGGTGTGTGTGTGTGGTGTGTGTGTGTGTGTGTGTGTGTGTGTGGTGTGTGTGTGTGGTGTGTGTGTGTGGTGTGTGTGTGTGGTGTGTGT
The DNA here is from genome assembly GCF_040937935.1 of Hyperolius riggenbachi. NCBI lineage: Eukaryota > Metazoa > Chordata > Amphibia > Anura > Hyperoliidae > Hyperolius > Hyperolius riggenbachi. Next base: position 18,026,576 of record NC_090656.1, on the reverse strand, counting down.
GTGTGGTGTGTGTGTGTGTGGTGTGTGTGTGTGTGTGTGTGTGTGTGGTGTGTGTGTGGTGTGTGTGTGGTGTGTGTGTGTGGTGTGTGTGTGGTGTGTGTGTGGTGTGTGTGTGGTGTGTGTGTGGTGTGTGTGTGGTGTGTGTGTGTGGTGTGTGTGGTGTGTGTGGTGTGTGTGGTGTGTAGGTGTGTGTGTCAACCTGAACCAAAACTAATGTTGGGTACACACAATGCAATTTCCCGCTCGACAGGCGGGAATTGTGTGATTATTTCCGACATGTTCGATTGGCTACCGATCAATAGTCATCGATTATGTGCACTTATAATTGGAAAATTGATTGATTTATCGATCGGGTGCACTTTGGACATGTACACACGATCACCCGTCGATTGGGCGGGAAATTGCATTGTGTACCCAGCATAAGATCAATGGAGCAGATTTATCACAACTGATAGAAAAAAACAGCAGGGAACTGGTGTGAAAGCTAGTTAGTGCAGTGCTCCACTGACTGTTTCACTTTTGCAAAAGTTTTCCCTCCACTTTGCACTCGTGTTGATAAATCTGCCCCATTGTCCTGTAACCGTAAAAGCCCATCTTGAACTAGCCTAGTCATATACCTGTGTGTGCTAGATGGCTGTGGATGCAGGTAAACTGTCAGCAGCTCTTCCAGTCCATGTGCTTCTCTGCCTGCCCTGTGCCTCCTCTCCAGCTTAGAGAACATGCCAGAACATTCTCCAGCTTTTGTCCAATCAAATGTCCCCAGTCACTAACAGAGGGGCAGAGCTTTCTTACCAGCCCTCCCCTAGTTTAACACAATTTTGGTCATGTGGGGGAAAACACATCTTCAATCTCACATTGGCTTGTTTCCAGTTATACGTACTAGTAAAGGGGGAGAGAGGTCTCAGCTTGAGAGCTGGAAGGAGTCTGCTGACATTTAAAGTGTACCAGAGCACAAGTAAAAAAAAAAAAAAGTTTTATATACATACCTGGGACTTCCTCCAGCCCCATAAGCTCGGATCGCACCCACGCCGCTGTCCTCTGCTTTCTGCAGCTTCGGTACCGGGCCCCGGAGAGATACGCAAAGAGCGCACTTCTCTTACGTCAGACTGGCAGGAGTGACGGGACCCGGTATCGCAACTGGTATTGCTTAAAAGGAAATAAATATGGCAGCCTCCATATACCTCTCACTACAGTTCTCCTTTAAATAAAAATCATACATACGTAGGGCTTCTTCCGGCCTGATTGCTCCCTCAACGCCGTCCTACGCCTCCTGGATCTTCGGTAACGTGCCCCGGGTATCTTGGCCAGTCAGGGCTTACTGCGCATGCGCGGCCTAGCCATACGCACCCACCCCTCTCCCATCGCCGAGAGCTCTCTCTGCCTGTGCAGTACAACTGCGCAGACACAGAACTCTCATGGCCGTGGAAGCGAGACGGGGGAGCGCGCACGGTCGCAGTGTGCATGCGCCACCTGGCTGAAGATACCGGGACCTGTTACCGAAGGTCCAGAAGGCGGAGGGCAGAGGAGTGCACGCAGGGGTAGTAGTCATCTGGCTCCAGAACAGTGATGCGCCGTGCAGGCATACTAGTGGTTTTCCGTTGAGCTCTGGTGGAAATAGCTGAGCCTGATCGGGTCCGCACTACTGTGTAGGTACCTGCGCAGTAGAACAGACCTGATCAGACTCCGCTATTTCCGCTGGAACCAGAGGGGGAAATAAGCACTGCACCTGTGTGCAGTGGTGGCTGAAATATTTTTGTTTTCCTGTGTTTGGCAGTGTTTTGCTGGGAATCGATTGGGGGGGGGGGGGGGGGGAAACAAAACATAAATACGGCCACCTTTACTCAAAACCATCTCAGAGACCCTGTGTCGTTTGTAAGTTCTAGAGTTAAATTAAACAGTGCTCCAATCTAAAGAAAGAAAGTGGGGTCAAAAATCTCAACCTTCACCAATCGGCAAGCTCCACGACTTGTGGGTAAAGCAGCATTCTATAGAAAGATGAAACGGGAGTGCTCTATGGTGCGCTAAAGGGAATCTGAAGTGAAAAACGTATGATATTATTTGTAAGTGTAGTACAGCTAAGAAATAAAACATTTTATTAGCACTGATATGAGTCTCATATTGTTTCCAGTATAGGAAGAGTTAAACTTCAGTTATCTATGCAAAAAGAGCTTCTGTGAGCTATGCTAAAGTCATTGACAGCACTGTCTTTTGAAACAGTCTCTCGTTGTTTCTTTGTTTAGGGTTTTTCTGCAGATAAAATTTCAAAGGCTCATTAGTCTGCTCTGTGAAATCATTTAAAATGCTGAGTGTAATGTGGAAACTGCAATTATTAGAAAATGATGCAAGGTTATTAAAAAAGCTATATACCTGAAAAAAAGTTGAAAGTGAGCGTATGACCCAACTCTTGGTTCATCAGCAAACCTCTCTCGAATCCTCCCTCCAAAACCCGTAACTGGCCAGCATCAAGGGCGTCCTGATAGTTAAAATGCCTGCACATTGGACCCTCATTCACTCCACCTGGACCAATCCACTTCACCATCAGGACGCCCTTGATGCTGGCCACAGTTACGTATCGACGAGCTCAATTATCATAATTCTACAAACAATATTTTTATTCTATTACCTACATTCTCACAGTTTCCAGATCATAATATTAAGGCTCGGTTCACATTACAAACCAAAACATTTTCAGCAATGGGACACAGCACACCAGTCGAGGAATTTTATGCTAACTACAGAATCTAGTCGCACTTGTCCATTGCGGCAATGGAACCCAAACTCATGGCAGTGCACAACTTTTCCAGACCTCGGATAGAAGTCGGACAAGCCTTAATTGCAATCCTATATAATAATTTGTAATAATTAAACTGTCCCTGCGTCCTGTCTGTGTGTCAGTGCTTTTGCGCATGTCAAGCACTGACAGCCGTTTGGACAGGACGCAGGGACAGGGCCAGATGGCGGGCCGGCCGAGCTGGCGTGTGTGCGCGCGGCGGTCGTGAGTTAGCGTGTACAGCATGTGCGCGCGGCCGTGCACATGCGCGCTGTGATGAGGACTGACCTAGAGCCCGGGCTTAGGTCGCCTAGTGCAGCTATAATATGCCTGATGCAACAAATCGTGAACGCATGTTTACATCCGTGGCACCAAGAAGCGTGGAACTCCCACTATTCCATTTGTAACTATTTTTCCTGCCAACTCCTATATGCAGAAGAAAAAATCCGAACGCTTCAGGCATTGTTTTATTTTTTTTTCACAGCCTCTATGAGGTTCTCTCTCTCCCCTTCTCTCTCCTTCCTCCCTCCCTCCCGTCATCTAATTTGGAAAAGGACAGCAATCAGTCCTGTTCCGCCTCTCAAAGGCATCAGCCTATGAGAGGAGGGCGCTCCCCGGCCAATCAGAGGCCGGGGATCGCCGATCTCTTACAGCGCTGCGGCCCCCGGCAGCGCTGTACGCTTGTAAACAAAGGGGATTTCTTTCCCCTTACGTTTACAAGCAGCCTGCTAGCTGCGATCAGCGGCTAGCAGGCTATTCACGGAACTCGGTTCCGTGAAGCGGCAGAGAACGATCGCGCATGCGCGCGGACGATCCCTGGGAAACTGCAGCCCCAGGACTTGACGCCAATTAGCGTTAAGCAGTCCTGGGGCTGCCGCCGCGGTCACGCCCATTGGCGTGAGGCGGTCCTTAAGTAGCTAAAGGACATAGGAGGTGAAATATAAACTAACAATTGTATCTATCCTGATTCTTTTAAAAATGACTTTTTTTTAGTTATCCTACAATATTTTATATTTAAATCTACTTTTTAAGTTTTTACTGTTTCATGGCCTCTTAATGACACATTCAATGAAGTATGCCAGAGCTAAAATCTATAAACTATTGACCCTTTTTTTTTTAATCTCGTTACTACTCTCAGAAGCCATATACTGCCAGGAACGTGTTTTATGGCTGGAATTCATTATCAGCGATGGTTACGCTGTAGTCAGACTCTGTCCCAACCCAGACAAACTGTCACTGCCATACCTGATTTTTAACTCTTTTAGACAGAGAAAGAAAAAAAATGAACACAGCCTAGTTATTTGTGTGCTTGGCACTGTACATACACATGTCTATCTCATCAGGTCATATGTCAACTCGGATGTTTACACACTACTCAGCATTCTAAATGTTTTTACAGAGCAGTCTTGTAAACTATTGACCTGTCCTCTGGAGAGAAAAAGAAAATACAGTGACTAACAGTTGAGATAACAAGCTTCAGAAGACAGAGCTCTCTGTGACTTTGGAAGTCATGGAGCTCAATGGCTTTTTTGCATAGATAACAACTGGAGTTAACTCTTCATGTACTGGAAACAATATTAGACTTATGTCTCTGCTCCTAATGTTTTATTTCTGAGCTGTACTACGCATACAAATTATTTCAAATTTTTTTTTCGCTTTAGTGTCTCTTCAAACTCCACCCGCCACTAATGTAAGACAAGAAGCGAATCCTCACTTCCTCATAGTAATACTTCAATAAAAATGACATGGTTAACATTTTTCCTGAGCAGATAATACTCACTGGCTGCCAAGTTCGCACACGCCGTGAAAGCTGATGTAGACTAACAGAAGTCCTAACTGTGTATGGCCAGGCAAGTAGGAGAGGCGGAGTCTGCATAACAAGTATGTCGAGCCTGTCTCGTGCCATTGCAAAACACTAATATCAGGAACAGATCACTGCGGGAGAGCCCTGCCAGAAGGAGATGCTGGGAATTTACAGGACGGGCAAACAGCTGAGTAACACACTGGTGAACAAACACAAGCAGGAAACTAAAGTGTTATGTGTGCTTAAAATAACGTAAGACAACACAGGAGCTGAAAACAATTATGCAACATGCTTTGTTTTCTCTTTTTGTTTCCCTCAAAATACAAACCTACCTCTGCCAAAGTTCACACTACAAAAATGAGCCAGGAGCAGCCCAAACACTGTAGCTCTGCGCAAGCAAGATATCAGCATGTCAATGGAGATAGGCGGATGATTTTAGACTCCATGTAAAGGGGCCCATGCACCTAACGATTTTCCCGCCGAAAAACAAACGCTGACAGAACGATCGATTTCTGTCGAAAATCAATCGTTCCCGTCGATCCGTCTGTGCGGAAGGTTTTGCTCGATCGCCGCTGGGTCGGGAGTGCGACGATAGCGGCGTACGAATGCCCGACGACCGACGCTAGCGGCAATACATTACCTGCTCCGTCCGGCGCGACTCCCCCGGTCTCCGCTGTCTTCTTCTCCGCACTGGGCTCCAGGTCCGGCTGGCTGGCTTCACTGAACTTCCTGTCCCGGCAGGAAGTTTAAACAGTAGACTGCCCTCTACTGTTTAAACTTCCCCCGGACAGGAAGTTCAGTGAAGCCAGCCGGACCTGGAGCCCAGCGCGGAGAAGAAAACAGCGGAGACCGGGGGAGTCGCGCGGGCCGGATCAGGTAATGTATGCGGACGGGGGGGAACGGCGACAGCGGCGGCTTCACAGATTGTGATCGGTTTCATGCTGAAATCGTTTCACAATCTGTTTGCAGTAAAGGCAGCCATACGATCCCTCTCTGATCAGATTCGATCAGAGAGGGATCTATCTGTTGGTCGATCTGATGGCAAATCGACCAGTGTATGGCTACCTTAAGGTCTCATTCAAACCTAAAATGCAAACGTTTTGAGTTTCTGCACTTTCTCTCCCCCCCCCCTCCCCCTCCTAGGGCTCCACTGCACACTGCGTTTCTGGTAAAAGCGCTTATTTAAGCACTTTTCGAGAGCGGTTTTGTAAATGACTCCCTGATGTCAGTCAGGAAAGGAACTCTTTGACCCGGAAATGAATAAATACAATGTATTTAGTCTCAAAACCGCAAACTAAAAATCGCTGCACAAAGTGGTTTTGTGAGCGTTTATCGCTCTTCCTATACCTTCCATTATTGTAAAAACGCAGCAAAAATGGTACAGGCACAAACCGCACTGATATGAAACTTCTCATAGCACAAGCGTTTTGTGGATGATTTTAAAAATCGCCTGTGCTTGAAAAAAGGCTGAAAACGCCCCTAGTGGGAACGAGCCCTGAGGGAAGCGCCAAGGCACATTATTCAAAACACACAGCAACACGCACTGCAGTTAGTTTAGTATTGGGACAGAGTAACAGCTTACACTGTACAAACTGGGGGTGGCAGAGATCACACACTGCAGCAAGTTCACTATCAGTATACACACAGAGTAAAGCCTGGGACCTACTACAAAGCGCTATCCCAATCACTAGCGATTTGTGGTAGCATTTGCAAGCGATTTTGAGAGCGATTTCTCTGCTCCTACACAATACATTAGAATGGAAAAGCTCCCAAAATGCTGCATGTCCTGCGATTGGCAATTGCCTATTCACAATCGCTCTAGTGGAATCCGACCTATCCATTTACATTGGCAGAGCATTTAAGGAAATCGCAAACGATTTAAAGCGATCCATAAATGCTCCCCCCCCCCCCCCCAAAATAAAACACTCTAGTGGATACCAGCCCTAACAGCTTTTACTATACATACTGGGGGTGGCAGAGATCGGCACAAACTGCACCTAGCTTACGATCAGTACAGGCACAGTGTACCAGCTTATACTGTACATACTAGAGGTGGCCGTAAACGGCACAAACTGCAGGTAGTTTACAAATCAGTATAAACACTAAGTAACAGCTTACACTGTACATAATGGAGGTAGCATAGATCTGCAGACAGTGCGGCTAGTTTACTATCAGTATACACACAAATTAACATCTTATGCTGTACATCCCGGAGGAGATGGCAGAGAACAGCACACACTGCAACTAGTTTAGTTCTTCTTATATGTCCTTTACATCTAAAAGGAAATGTGCGGTGCCCAGGTCAATAGTCTTGGCAGGTTGATCACTGTGATCCAAGCTAACAGCGACCTACTGATCTGCACATTGCCCATCAAGACTTACACATTAAAATTTCTTTTTTGCAGCTTCCAGGATGCGGTTGACAGGTAAGTGGTTAGGGAGAAGACTGTGTGGGAGATGCCTACACGCGGCGGTCCCTGTAAAAGATGTAATCAACGATTACGGCCAACCGAAACCTCCCACCTGAATGCTAATTTATGCAATTCCTGCTAGATTTGGCACGGCAGGCAAAGGGTGTACGACTGTACACCTGATTGGCTGACTGGCGCCTGCTGACCAGATAAAGGTAGGAAATTGCTTGAACTGGTAGTGAGCAAATGTGTGTGTTGTATTTTGGCAGTTCCTGCTGTTCAGGAAATGCTGTTAAAAAACGGAAAAAAAAAAACCCGTAGAATCCCCCACGAGGAGATGGGCTGGCTCAAACCTGTCAGTTCTGTCACATTTTAAGTGCCTACTTTTTTCACGATAGTGCTCCTTTAAGCTTCACTAGTTAAAGAAAATGAAGGCTAGGACAATTACCTTGAACTATACAAAAAAAAAAAAAAAAAAAAAAAGGAAAATGATGAAAGTGAAGGGACAGTTGGAGATCAGATATTATGTCAGAGCAGGAATAACTAGTAGTGTGGAATGGAAATGACTGCAGAACTAGTTGGTGATTGGGAATTCTTGAATATTTGGGGGGGGGGGGGATAAGACCACAGAGTGGTGGGGCAGTTGGTGGTGAGGGAGGATTGTAAAAATAATTTGAGAAAAAGCTAATGGCGAGATATTACAGAATTAGACCAAAGCAGGCACCACTGCTGATGGTGTTGAGGATAACAGAATAGCAGTGCATTGGATTGTAGGGTGGAATTAGTGCCCTTTTCCATTAGGCGCGATCCACTGAAACAAGCGGATCGGCAGTGTTTTGCAGATCGCTAGCGCACCAAGATTTACATGTAAATCGCGGCGCACTTTTTCCTTTGGCGCTTTTTGATTTTATGCTAATTGCAATCGTCAAGCTGCATGATTATTGGTGTGATTGCGTCAAATGGAAAAAAGCTTTTGCAAGCACAAACGCATTTGCAATTGCGCATGCAAGTGAAAAAAGGAACCTTAGAGTGTATAGATTTGTATCAGTGCTGAAATTGTTAGCAGAGTATTTTGATGAAGGGGGGGGTTATACAATGATCCCTGTGCAGGGTTAGTTATTCATTACAGGTTGCGTTTATAGTGGTAGTTAGGAGGAGTTCACCAGAGATAATATCAGTACATGGACTTCGGTGGTGGGAGATTTATAGGACGATAAGCGCAGAGACAGTTATTGGAGGGCGATATCAGTATCGGTGTAAGGACTGATATTGGTCTTTGAACAGTGGTGGTGTTGTGATATCAGTGCATAGACTGTTACTGTGGAGTGATATCGGTGTATGGACAGTTAGGCGCGGTTCCCACTTCTACAATGTCCACTGTGATGCAGCTAGACCCCGGGGCAGATGCGCTCCTCTATAGGCTATATGGGGAACGCATCCACCTACCCGGGATGATTGCAGACTGCACAGTAGTGCGGCCCAGTAACTGCATCCGATCCCACGGAAAGTGACAAGTGTGATCAACTTCGATCTATAACATGGGAGCCGATCACTCTCTGCTTAGCAATCAGTGGAGAACGGACGGACAAAAAAAAAGGCCATTCTCCGCTCTAGTGGGAAAAGAGCCTGACTGTGGAATGACATCAGAGAATGGACTGTGGTGATAGTCAACTGCGGTGGTGGAGTGATGTCAGTGGATACGGACTGTGGTGGTGGAGTGATGTCAGTGGATACGGACTGTGGCGGTGAAGTGAGGTCAGTGGATACGGACTGTGGCGGTGGAGTGAGGTCAGTGGATACGGACTGTGGCGGTGGAGTGAGGTCAGTCGATACGGACTGTGGCGGTGGAGTGAGGTCAGTCGATACGGACTGTGGCGGTGGAGTGAGGTCAGTCGATACGGACTGTGGCGGTGGAGTGAGGTCAGTCGATACGGACTGTGGCGGTGGAGTGAGGTCAGTCGATACGGACTGTGGCGGTGGAGTGAGGTCAGTCGATACGGACTGTGGCGGTGGAGTGAGGTCAGTCGATACGGACTGTGGCGGTGGAGTGAGGTCAGTCGATACGGACTGTGGCGGTGGAGTGAGGTCAGTCGATACGGACTGTGGCGGTGGAGTGAGGTCAGTCGATACGGACTGTGGCGGTGGAGTGAGGTCAGTCGATACGGACTGTGGCGGTGGAGTGAGGTCAGTCGATACGGACTGTGGCGGTGGAGTGAGGTCAGTCGATACGGACTGTGGCGGTGGAGTGAGGTCAGTCGATACGGACTGTGGCGGTGGAGTGAGGTCAGTCGATACGGACTGTGGCGGTGGAGTGAGGTCAGTCGATACGGACTGTGGCGGTGGAGTGAGGTCAGTCGATACGGACTGTGGCGGTGGAGTGAGGTCAGTCGATACGGACTGTGGCGGTGGAGTGAGGTCAGTCGATACGGACTGTGGCGGTGGAGTGAGGTCAGTCGATACGGACTGTGGCGGTGGAGTGAGGTCAGTCGATACGGACTGTGGCGGTGGAGTGAGGTCAGTCGATACGGACTGTGGCGGTGGAGTGAGGTCAGTCGATACGGACTGTGGCGGTGGAGTGAGGTCAGTCGATACGGACTGTGGCGGTGGAGTGAGGTCAGTCGATACGGACTGTGGCGGTGGAGTGAGGTCAGTCGATACGGACTGTGGCGGTGGAGTGAGGTCAGTCGATACGGACTGTGGCGGTGGAGTGAGGTCAGTCGATACGGACTGTGGCGGTGGAGTGAGGTCAGTCGATACGGACTGTGGCGGTGGAGTGAGGTCAGTCGATACGGACTGTGGCGGTGGAGTGAGGTCAGTCGATACGGACTGTGGCGGTGGAGTGAGGTCAGTCGATACGGACTGTGGCGGTGGAGTGAGGTCAGTCGATACGGACTGTGGCGGTGGAGTGAGGTCAGTCGATACGGACTGTGGCGGTGGAGTGAGGTCAGTCGATACGGACTGTGGCGGTGGAGTGATGTCAGTCGATACGGACTGTGGCGGTGCAGTGATGTCAGTCTATATGGACTGTGGCGGTGCAGTGATGTCAGTCTATATGGACTGTGGCGGTGCAGTGATGTCAGTCTATATGGACTGTGGCGGTGCAGTGATGTCAGTCTATATGGACTGTGGTGGTGCAGTGATGTCAGTCTATATGGACTGTGGTGGTGCAGTGATGTCAGTCTATATGGACTGTGGTGGTGCAGTGATGTCAGTCTATATGGACTGTGGTGGTGCAGTGATGTCAGTCTATATGGACTGTGGTGGTGCAGTGATGTCAGTCTATATGGACTGTGGTGGTGCAGTGATGTCAGTCTATATGGACTGTGGTGGTGCAGTGATGTCAGTCTATATGGACTGTGGTGGTGCAGTGATGTCAGTCTATATGGACTGTGGTGGTGCAGTGATGTCAGTCTATATGGACTGTGGTGGTGCAGTGATGTCAGTCTATATGGACTGTGGTGGTGCAGTGATGTCAGTCTATATGGACTGTGGTGGTGCAGTGATGTCAGTCTATATGGACTGTGGTGGTGGAGTGATATCAGCTCCGGACTGTGGTGGTGGAGTGATATCAGCTCCGGACTGTGGTGGTGGGCCGATATCAGCTCCGGACTGTGGTGGTGGGCCGATATCAGCTCCGGACTGTGGTGGTGGAGTGATATCAGCTCTGGACTGTGGTGGTGGAGTGATATCAGCTCTGGACTGTGGTGGTGGAGTGATATCAGTGTATATGGACTGTGGTGGTGGAGTGATATCAGTGTATATGGACTGTGGTGGTGGAGTGATATCAGTGTATATGGACTGTGGTGGTGGAGTGATATCAGTGTATATGGACTGTGGTGGTGGAGTGATATCAGTGTATATGGACTGTGGTGGTGGAGTGATATCAGTGTATATGGACTGTGGTGGTGGAGTGATATCAGTGTATATGGACTGTGGTGGTGGTGGACTGATATCAGTGTATATGGACTGTGGTGGTGGTGGACTGATATCAGTGTATATGGACTGTGGTGGTGGACTAATATCAGTGTATATGGACTGTGGTGGTGGACTAATATCAGTGTATATGGACTTTCAGAAACAAAAAGAGTTGGCTGTGGCGAGTGCACTACATGCATATGCCATAATAAACCACATACAATAGGTGGTGCAACATCCAGTATCAATATGTAAAGTCTGTTCAATAGTGCAGAGAGAGGAAAGCAATTCCAGGAGCAGCTCATTCAGTATAAAAAAACAACTTTTAATTATCTTCATTTAAAAAAAATATAACAGTGGCATAGCAATGGCATAAAAAATTGCATGTGAAGAGAAAACCAGCGGTACTTATCAAATCACTGCAGCAGCATGGAGTTGCGGAGATGTATATGGACTGTGGTGGTGGAGTTGCGGAGATGTATATGGACTGTGGTGGTGGAGTTGCGGAGATGTATATGGACTGTGGTGGTGCAGTGAGGTCAGTATATGGACTATGGTGGTGGAGTGAGGTCAGTGTATGGACTGTGGTGGTGGAGTGAGGTCAGTGTATGGACTGTGGTGGTGGAGTGAGGTCAGAGTATGGACTGTGGTGGTGGAGTGAGGTCAGAGTATGGACTGTGGTGGTGGAGTGAGGTCAGAGTATGGACTGTGGTGGTGGAGTGAGGTCAGAGTATGGACGGTGGTGGTGGAGTGAGGTCAGTGTATGGACGGTGGTGGTGGAGTGAGGTCAGTGTATGGACTGTGGTGGTGGAGTGAGGTCAGTGTATGGACTGTGGTGGTGGAGTGAGGTCAGTGTATGGACTGTGGTGGTGGAGTGAGGTCAGTGTATGGACTGTGGTGGTGGAGTGAGGTCAGTATATGGACTGTGGTGGTGGAGTGAGGTCAGTATATGGACTGTGGTGGTGGAGTGAGGTCAGTATATGGACTGTGGTGGTGGAGTGAGGTCAGTATATGAACTGTGGTGGTGGAGTGAGGTCACTATATGGACTATGGTGGTGGAGTGAGGTCAGTATATGAACTGTGGTGGTGGAGTGATGTCAGTATATAGACTGTGGTGGTGGTGTGAGGTCACTATATGGACTGTGGTGGTGGAGTGAGGTCAGTAAATGGACTGTGGTGGTGGAGTGATGTCAGTATATAGACTGTGGTGGTGGTGTGAGGTCACTATATGGACTGTGGTGGTGGTGTGAGGTCACTATATGGACTGTGGTGGTGGAGTGAGGTCACTATATGGACTGTGGTGGTGGAGTGAGGTCACTATATGGACTGTGGTGGTAGAGTGAGGTCAGTATACGGACTGTGGTGGTGGAGTGAGGTCAGTATACGGACTGTGGTGGTGGAGTGAGGTCAGTATATGGACTGTGGTGGTGGAGTGAGGTCAGTATATGGACTGTGGTGGTGGAGTGAGGTCAGTGTATGGACTGTGGTGGTGGAGTGAGGTCAGTGTATGGACTGTGGTGGTGGAGTGAGGTCAGTGTATGGACTGTGGTGGTGGAGTGAGGTCAGTGTATGGACTGTGGTGGTGGAGTGAGGTCAGTGTATGGACTGTGGTGGTGGAGTGAGGTCAGTATATGGACTGTGGTGGTGGAGTGAGGTCAGCGTATGGACTGTGGTGGTGGAGTGAGGTCAGTATATGGACTGTGGTGGTGGAGTGAGGTCAGTATATAGACTGTGGTGGTGGTGTGAGGTCACTATATGGACTATGGTGGTGGAGTGAGGTCAGTATATGAACTGTGGTGGTGGAGTGATGTCAGTATATAGACTGTGGTGGTGGTGTGAGGTCACTATATGGACTGTGGTGGTGGAGTGAGGTCAGTAAATGGACTGTGGTGGTGGAGTGATGTCAGTATATAGACTGTGGTGGTGGTGTGAGGTCACTATATGGACTGTGGTGGTGGTGTGAGGTCACTATATGGACTGTGGTGGTGAAGTGAGGTCACTATATGGACTGTGGTGGTGAAGTGAGGTCACTATATGGACTGTGGTGGTGGAGTGAGGTCACTATATGGACTGTGGTGGTGGAGTGAGGTCACTATATGGACTGTGGTGGTGGAGTGAGGTCACTATATGGACTGTGGTGGTGGAGTGAGGTCAGTATACGGACTGTGGTGGTGGAGTGAGGTCAGTATATGGACTGTGGTGGTGGAGTGAGGTCAGTATATGGACTGTGGTGGTGGAGTGAGGTCAGTATATGGACTGTGGTGGTGGAGTGAGGTCAGTATATGGACTGTGGTGGTGGAGTGAGGTCAGTGTATGGACTGTGGTGGTGGAGTGAGGTCAGTGTATGGACTGTGGTGGTGGAGTGAGGTCAGTGTATGGACTGTGGTGGTGGAGTGAGGTCAGTGTATGGACTGTGGTGGTGGAGTGAGGTCAGTGTATGGACTGTGGTGGTGGAGTGAGGTCAGAGTATGGGCTGTGGTGGTGGAGTGAGGTCAGAGTATGGACTGTGGTGGTGGAGTGAGGTCAGAGTATGGACGGTGGTGGTGGAGTGAGGTCAGTGTATGGACGGTGGTGGTGGAGTGAGGTCAGTGTATGGACTGTGGTGGTGGAGTGAGGTCAGTGTATGGACTGTGGTGGTGGAGTGAGGTCAGTGTATGGACTGTGGTGGTGGAGTGAGGTCAGTGTATGGACTGTGGTGGTGGAGTGAGGTCAGTGTATGGACTGTGGTGGTGGAGTGAGGTCAGTATATGGACTGTGGTGGTGGAGTGAGGTCAGTATATGGACTGTGGTGGTGGAGTGAGGTCAGTATATGGACTGTGGTGGTGGCGTGAGGTCAGTGTATGGACTGTGGTGGTGGAGTGAGGTCAGTGTATGGACTGTGGTGGTGGAGTGAGGTCAGTGTATGGACTGTGGTGGTGGAGTGAGGTCAGTGTATGGACTGTGGTGGTGGAGTGAGGTCAGTGTATGGACTGTGGTGGTGGAGTGAGGTCAGTGTATGGACTGTGGTGGTGGAGTGAGGTCAGTATATAGACTGTGGTGGTGGTGTGAGGTCACTATATGGACTATGGTGGTGGAGTGAGGTCAGTATATGAACTGTGGTGGTGGAGTGATGTCACTATATGGACTGTGGTGGTGGAGTGAGGTCAGTATATGAACTGTGGTGGTGGAGTGATGTCAGTATATAGACTGTGGTGGTGGTGGTGTGAGGTCACTATATGTACTGTGGTGGTGGTGTGATGTCAGTGTCTAGGTTGTGGAGGTGGTGTGAGGTCACTATATGGACTGTGGTGGTGGTGTGAGGTCACTATATGGACTGTGGTGGTGGAGTGATGTCAGTATATAGACTGTGGTGGTGGAGTGAGGTCACTATATGGACTGTGGTGGTGGCGTGATGTCAGTATATAGACTATGGTGGTGGTGTGAGGTCACTATATGGACTGTGGTGGTGGAGTGAGGTCAGTATATGGACTGTGGTGGTGGTGGTGTGAGGTCACTATATGGACTGTGGTGGTGGCGTGATGTCAGTATATAAACTGTGGTGGTGGAGTGAGGTCAGTATATGGACTGTGGTGGTGGTGTGAGGTCACTATATGGACTGTGGTGGTGGTGTGAGGTCAGTATATGGACTGTGGTGGTGGTGTGAGGTCACTATATGGACTGTGGTGGTGGTGGTGTGAGGTCACTATATGGACTGTGGTGGTGGCGTGATGTCAGTATATAAACTGTGGTGGTGGAGTGAGGTCAGTATATGGACTGTGGTGGTGGTGTGAGGTCACTATATGGACTGTGGTGGTGGTGTGAGGTCAGTATATGGACTGTGGTGGTGGTGTGAGGTCACTATATGGACTGTGGTGGTGGTGGTGTGAGGTCACTATATGGACTGTGGTGGTGGTGGCGTGATGTCAGTATATAAACTGTGGTGGTGGAGTGAGGTCAGTGTCTGGGTTGTGGCGGTACAGCGATAAGCATGAGGAGAGTGTACCAGAGAAGCGGCCCCGGCGGAAGCTGAGCGCTCCGGGGTTACTCACACGGCCATGCAGGGGCGGCTCCGGTCTCCGCTGTCATCACCAAACTGAAAGTGGAGCGAACCAACCGTCCTCCTCAAACTACCGCCCAATTGCCGCTACGTCACCAGTCACATGACTGCTAGACTGCCCAACGCTCCGCACTCCCTCTATAGTCTCCGGCAATATGGCCGCCGCCTCTGCTCACTGCTGCTGACAAAAAACACAGCTACGGCAAAATGGCCGCCCTCTCTAACCCGCTCTATACTTGTGACGTACGCAGAAGCTCCGCCTCCATCGAGGCTGTGTCTGCATGTTGGCGGAAGGCCAGCTCCAGCAGCAGATGTTTTCTTGCATTGGGTGTGGTGCAGTGAAAGTGTTTGTTTTCATTTTCATATGAAGAAATAAGATAACGATCTTGATCAGCTGATATAAAATAAATAGTATTTGTTTTATTAATAAGGACTGGGGCCCATTCAGCAGTAATTTCCTGCACAACAGACTACTAGAGCTCTTGGCAGTCACTCCACAATCCATGCACTGTCTGATATCACTCAATGATGTTAACGTGGAACTTTAAAGGGGTTCTCTTGCATATATAGAAACCCCCCAAAAACTGACACTTACCTGGGGCTTCTATCAGCTCCTTGCAGCTGTCATGTCCCTCGCCGTCCTCCTACGATCTTCCGTTCCCCGCCGCTGGCACCGGGCTAATTATTCGTCTAACTAGACGAATAGAACTGCGGCTGCACATCTGTGGCCACGCGTGTGCTCGCTCCCGAGTGATTACTTGTGATTCAAATGAGGTTTAATTAGTGCAGGTGTGCTGCGGGGATAGAATGGGTTATTTATCCATAATTCTGCCTTCCGCCCTGCGTTCTAAAGAGCTTTCATGCGTCCTATTGGTCGCGTTGCAAGCCTCACACTGCCGCACTTCCTCAAGCTCTTTGGAACGCAGGGCAGACGGCGGAATTATGGTTAAATAACACATTCTATCCCTGCCGCCCACCTGCACCAACTAAACCTCACTCCTGATTGTGGTCGGTGAGCATCCCTGTTCGTCTACTTAGACAAATAATTAGACTGGTGCCGGCGGCGGCGGGGAACAGAAGATCGTAGGAGGACGGTGCGGGACAGCTGCAGGGGGGCGATAGAAGCCCCAGGTGAGTGTCAGTATTTGTTTTTTTATATATGCAAGAGAACCCCTTTAAGGATTAAACTTCATTCCAATTAGTAACTAATACCCTCTGTCCAGGGCCGGCTTCAGGGCAGTATTGGAGGTACTGCTGTTTGGGGCCCAAGACAGTTTGGGGCCCAAACAGTGGTAGTTCCACATGGGCCCCAGCTGTCAATCACTCCTGCAGCATGGCCCCTTTTAGCCACATGAGCGGTGTGTGGTTAAACGCCATTGATGCCAGCTGCTGTATGTGCCCTCTCCCCTTGCTGCGTGACTCGAGGACAATGCAGGGGGGAGGACTACAATCATTGTGGCTCTGCCCCACCCCTGCATGTGCCACCCCCCTTGTTAGTCTGTTATGGCAGGTGGAGGATAGACTGAGAAATTGTATTCAACCAGAAAAAAAAAATATATGTAACTGCAGTACATACCAAATTATATTTATTCATTTTTCTTTTCTAACTAAACAATTTTTTCAGAGTTTATTGGATCCAAATGCTCAAATCGAATAAAAAAAAAAATGTACAATTTAAGTATCTGTTTAATTCAAGAATAGCAATAAGTTTTTATGACTGATTGTAACAATTCAAAAATCTGACCAATGTACCACACACACACCTATGTTCAATCTTTCCCCAATCATGAATAAAATTGAAAGCTCAGAAACAATTGATTGGAACAGTACATCAAGTAAGGCCCAGTGCACACCAAAAACGTCTAGCAGATCTGCAAAACGCTAGAGGTTTTTGAAGCAGATTTTTAGAGCGATTCTAGGCATGTTTAGAGAAATTTTCTAAACATGCCTAGCGTTTGTGTGGCAGATTTCATATATTGTTACAGTACAGCTGTTACTGAACAGCTTCTGTAACAAAAACGCCTGGAAAACCGCTCTGGTCTAGCGTTTTCCAGAGCGGTTTGAGCTTTTCCTATACTTTACATTGAGGCAGAAACGCATCTGCAAACCGCAAAAATGCTGCAGTAGCCACGTTTGCAGTTTGCTAAAAACCTCAAACCGCTGGTGTGCACCATCCCTTTGAGATACATTAGCCAAGCGTTTTCACAAGTGGCAGCGTTTTTGAAACCGCTACCAAAACCGCTTGGTGTGCACCAGGCCTCACCGACAATCCATCACATGCCATACAATTTTTCATAAAGTTGGTCTGAAATCTCAAACATGTCCAACCCCCCCCCCCTCCCCCCAAAAGAAAAAAAAACCTAGAAATGTCATAAGATGTATTGATCGAAAGCAAAGAAAAGCTCTCGATTTTTCAGGACAACCAATCAAAATGATCGAATTGGTGAAAAATGTGTGATCTTTTAATTGTATGGTATGTGGCCACCTTTAGTCTAGCTGTGGTTTGCGTTCAAACAATTTCTGATGTTGTACAAGAGGTAAGTCTCGTTGCTTGGCTAGAGAAGTCTCCAGTCATGTATAGAAAGAAGGCAAGCAGGTTTGTGTGTTTGTGTGTTGGGAATTGCCCAGTTCTTGTTTGCATTGACTCATCAAATTGTGACAGGCGGTGATATCTGAACCAGTTCCTCAACCAGTACAGAGCAGTAAATGGACACTGTTTTCCCACTGTTTTTTTTTCGCACACACTTAAAAAGAGGAACTGAAGTAAGAGGTATACTGAGGCTGCCATATTTATTTCCTTTTAATCAATACCAGTTGCCTGGCAGCCCTGCTGGTCTATTTCTCTGCAGTAGTATCTGAATCACACTAGAAACAAGCATGCAGCTAGTCTTGTCAGATCTGATATTAATGTCAGAAACACCTGATCTGCTGCATGCTTGTTCAGGGGCTATGGCTAATAGTATTAGAGGCAGAGGATCAGCAGGAGGGCCAGGCAACTGGCATTGCTTCAAAGGAAATAAATATGGCCGCCTCCATATTGGCAGTTGGCTGATGGTGTAATGGTTAAGGGCTCTGCCTCTGACACAGGAGACCTGGGTTCGAATCTCGGCTCTGCCTGTTCAGTAAGCCAGCACTAATTCAGTAGGAGACCTTTGGCAAGTCTCCCTTACACTGCTACTGCCAATAGAGCGCGCCCTAGTGGCTGCTGCTCTGCTCTGGCGCTTTGAGTCCGCAAGGAGAAAAGCGCAATATAAATGTTATTTGTCTTGTCTTGTCTATATCCCTCTCACTTCAGTTGTCCTTTAACCACCCTGGCGTTCTGATTAAATCGCCAGGGTGGCTGCGGGAGGGTTTTTTTTAAATAAAAAAAAAACTATTTCATGCAGCCAACTGAAAGTTGGCTGCATGAAAGCCCACTAGAGGGCGCTCCGGAGGCGATCTTCCGATCGCCTCCGGCGCCCAGAATAAACAAGGAAGGCCGCAATGAGCGGCCTTCCTTGTTTTGCTTATATCGTCGCCATAGCGACAAGCGGAGTGACGTCATCGACGTCAGCCGACGTCCTGACGTCAGCCGCCTCCGATCCAGCCCTTAGCGCTGGCCGGAACTTTTTGTTCCGGCTACGCTGGGCTCAGGCGGCTGGGGGGACCCTCTTTCGCCGCTGCTCGCGGCGGATCGCCGCAGAGCGGCGGCGATCAGGCAGCACACGCGGCTGGCAAAGTGCCGGCTGCGTGTGCTGCTTTTTATTTGACTAAAATCGGCCCAGCAGGGCCTGAGCGGCAGCCTCTGGCGGTGTTGGACGAGCTGAGCTCGTCCAGACCGCTCAGCAGGTTAAAGGACCACTATAGCGAAAAAATGCCAGATTTTAACTGCTTATTTTTTTTGAGTAGTGGACCTTCAGGCTCAGTGCACACATAGCAGAAACACTAGCGTTGCGGAAAAACACTGCGTTTTTGCCTCTGATGGAAGTCTGTGGCCGCATGAAAAAAAAAAACATGTGTTTTCAATAGGAACGTACTGGTATGTGTTTTTATATGCTTTTTTTTTTGTTGTTGTTGCTGCATTTCCACTTCCTGTTGTCTTCCTAGTGATTTGCATAAATGGAAATATAAAAACGCATGAAAAAGTCATACAAAACATGTTTTGTATACGCGAACCACAAACGCATTAAAACACGCAAACACTTGAAAAACACATCGCAAACGCACAAAAAACATACATATAACATTCACATAAAACGCAGCCTTTCACATTGTTATGTGTGCACCCAGCCTCAAGGAAAACAACAGTTATTAGCAGAGACTATCAATTACCAAATGTATTTGGCGGCCTCAATATAATTTGCGCACCAATATAATGGTGCGCAAATTATATTGAGGCCGCCAAATTCATTTGGTAATTGATAGTCTATGCGAGTATATTTGGCCGAACTCATTAGCTCAAAAGGTTGCGCTTTTAACAGCCTGCAGAGCAACGGAAGGTGGTTATACACTACAGTTTGGATTTTAGCAGCAAATTATTGTTAAAGGGGCACTATGGCGAAAAATTATGTTTTATAGCCACTGTACTATGCCTAGCTGTTTGTAGAGCATAGTAGCTTACATGTAGTGAGGCACAGGGGCTTTTTTTTTTAAACACTGACATCACCTTGTATACATTATCAGTCACGTCGGCAGAAGTACCTTTCCGACGCCACTTAGCCTGTTCCATGTAGTTGTAGGGAGGCAACTTTCCCTGTTGCTGTAACTGACGTTACAGTTTTCCCCTCTCTGCAGCGCTGGAAGGTTTGTTCTAAATTTCAACTGCACGATCGTGCAGTTATAGTGATCCCCCAATGGCCGTAAAGAGTAGCAGCTGATGTGCTGTGAGGGGAGTGGAACGCACCCTCCCTCTTACGTGAGACGCAACTGCATGTGAGGAGGACTGTGGAGGAACGCATCATCATTACTGATGACGCTGCCCGGCAAGGACCCCTGTAGCTGAAGCTGGCATGTGCTGCGCAGACAGAGCGGCAGCTTGCAGAGCAGACACAAGCGCTGTAGCTGTGTCCTGCTAATTGTACAGTAGTTGTGATTGTTGTTTTTTTTTGTGGTGAATTTTTTTTTTACCCAATCGTTTTTTCAGTATTTTTTTTCTAAAGCACATTGCAGGTAGTTATTCATTTTTTTTATTACTCTGGCTGAATAACTACCTGCAATTTGCTTTAGAAAAAAAATACTGAAAAAACGATTGGGTAAAAAAAAAAAATTCACCACAAAAAAAACCTCACATTTGCACCGTTCACAGGAGGTGATGAGTTTGATGTATACAAAGACCTCACCTTCTTCTTGAGAAGAGTGGCACTCAAGTTGTTGTTTGAGGATCAGGTTGACCCCGGAGGAGGGAATAGAGTGGAGGAGGCAGTGAGGCCCATGGTGGGCCAAACGTCAATGGAAGATAGAAGTACCCTTAGGGATCTGGAATCGCTCTGGGATGAGGGTGGAGTGGGTGAGGAAACCTCCACCTCCTCTTTGGAACATTTAAACCCCTGTCCCTAAAATGTTCATAAAAAGTCACAATTTATGCCCCAACTGAACTATAAATTAAAAACTTTCCGAGATCTGGTACAGAAAGATATGGAGAAACTGAATTGGTTCCCCAAAAGAACCCCCAAAAATGACAATTTAACCCCGGGCGAAAGACAAGCCATGGAGTTTTTGAAGGAAAGGGATGATATTATCATCCGAACAAGTGATAAAGGGGGGAATGTTGTAATCCTCACAAGTGACTAATATAGAAAGGAATGTCTTAGACTTCTGAGTGATCAAAATACATATTTGAGATTAAAGGAAAATCCGTTTTTGGCAATAAAAAACAGGGTGAACTCCCTGGTTGATACGGGGAAGGAGATGGGGGTGCTCACGGTGAGGGAGGCTGAATTTTGTAAGGTCACAACTTTTAAGGCACCAATTTTTTACAAGATCCACAAAAACAGGACTGAACCACCAGGGAGGCCAATAGTGTCAGGAATTGATGGTCCATTAGAGAGACTGGGAAAGTTTCTCGATGGGAAATTAAAGCCTCTGGTCGAGGTGTTGCCCTCATTTGTTAGGGACACTGGTGACGTGTTGGCGGTCCTGGAAGGGGTTCCTGGGAGTGGGGAGGATCTGATTGTCAGTGTGGATGTTGAGGGCCTATATACCTCTATTCCCCATGAGGTGGGGGTGGCCGATACGGCCTTCTTCCTACGTGAGCATTTCCCAGACTCCGGACTCCACAATGAGTTCACAGTGGAGGCCTTACAATTGATTTTGGAGTACAACTGTTTCTGCTTTGATGGCCGTTTTTATCGCCAGGCCAGGGGCACGTCGATGGGGGCATCCTGTGCCCCAGCCTACGCTTGTCTCCATCTCGGGCTGTGGGAACGGCAGGATGTTTACCCCATGGACCTCTTCCAGAGACATGTACGCCTCTGGTTGAGGTTTATTGACGATGTGCTCCTGGTCTGGCGAGGCACTAGGGATCAGCTAAGCTGCTTTATTGAAAGCTTAAATGAAAATGAGAGAAATCTCAAATTTACTTATGAGTGGAGTGAGAAAGAATTGTCTTTCTTGGACTTGAAAATTCAAAGGGAGGGGTATAGGTTGATAACCTCCACCTTTAGGAAACCCACTGCTGGGAATACACTATTGCATTACTCCAGCCATCATTTGGAATCACAAAAAAGAGCGGTCCCAAGGGGACAGTTCTTTAGACATAAAAGAAATTGCACTCGGGACGAGGATTTTATAAGGGAAGGTCAGGAATTGAGCCAGAGGCTGGTGGAGAGAGGATACCCTGAGGAATTGGTGGAACAGGAATTCCAGAAAATGATTGAGACAAAAAGGGAGGAGTTGAGAAGAGGCCGATCGCCACGCAAAAAAAGTGGGATCAGGCCTGACAAGAAAGATCCTATTAGATTCATTACAGCTTATGGGGCCCACTGGTATCCACTGCAGAGAGTGTTGCAAAAACACTGGGGTATCCTGTTATTAGATAGAAGGATAAGAAATTTGGTAGGGGAAAGACCATACATGACGGCTAGAAAAGCTCCAAATCTAAAGAACAAATTAGTGAGATCTGAATTTGTGAGTAAAAGGAAAGAAACATGGTTAAATAAATTCCCTCAAAAATTTGGAATGTTTAGCTGTGGGGATTGTAATGTGTGTGGCCTGGTAGAGAGAACAAAGGAGTTCTCCAACGCAAAGGGCACTAGGTCCTTTGAGATTAGGGACAACATAAATTGCAATTCAGAAAGAGTGGTATACTGCATTAAATGCCCATGTAATTTATTGTATATTGGGAAAACGAAACGACGTCTGGGCACTCGTATTGAGGAACATGTGAAAAACATTGAAAAGGCAGACAAAGACAGTCCGTTAGGGATACATTTTGCCCGGTTTCATAATAGGGATCCCACAGTGCTGAGATTTAAAGGTATTATAAAACAAAAATTGCCCCACAGAGGAGGTGATATTGAAAATGATTTGTACAAAATTGAAGCAACCTGGATCTACCGTCTGGGGACTAGAATACCAGACGGTTTAAACTCAGACTTAAATATGGTGTATTTCCTAAAGTAATGATGGGGATATAGTGAAGAAAAAACAGGAATGATGTAATGTGTTCCGTGAAGAAAAAGGATTCGATATTTGAAGGAAAAAACAATAGCTCCCTATGCCCTCAGCTTGACTGAAACAAAGATGGTGGACTGTGAATCAGGGAGGAGCCAGGAAGCGGTGAATGATGGCCTCTATAAGGAGGCATTGCTGCTGGGAGAGCTAAACCCCACACACTTTGAGAAAGCCCCGTGGGCGGGGCGAAACGCGTCAGTGGGCGGGGCTCGGCAGACACATGTGAGCGCTCACTACCCGGGACGCCGGGCTGCTCCACGACTACAGCTGGGAGATGTTACGAGACCAAAGCAGGAAGTGTATGAGGTGATGCGATCCAAGCATCGGGCGGCTGCTGACCTGGGAAAGCCCTGAGCGTAGCTCCCTCTGAAGCCCGCTATGTCTGCAGGAAGGTCGTGAGTAGCATGTCAGCTTATGGCAATCATTACATGGAAGTTTGTAGTGCTACAGTGAATGCGGTTGATACCACTGAGCGGTCAGAGAGGCAGTGGACTGTGATCTTGTTGCCAGTGCTGGGCGTCATGGAAAAAGCTACGCTTACGGACCATTACGCGTAATTTTACGCTATTACGCATTACGGAATTACGCTTACGGCGTAGACATTCAATTACGGTACATGTCTGTAATTACGCATAGCCCTTACGCAATTACGCGTAAGAATACCGTAATTCAGGTTGTTACGTTATAGGCTTACGCGTAAAATCCTACTAGCAATTAATGCGTAAGGTCATGCTGCCAAGCGGAAAAGTTGACGCATGGATCAATGTTAGGTAGCCGCCGACTTTAAGTGTTAATAGCAAAGCCCCCTTAATTGCTAAGAGCCTCAAATTTGGAGAATATATTAAGGAGATCAGAAGGAATAAGAGGAAAATTTTTTTTTCAAAAAGACCTTATAGTTTTTGAGAAAATCGATGTTAAAGTTTCAAAGGAAAAATATATACATTTAAAAACCCGCCGACTTTAACGGTTAATAGCAAAGCCTGCTTAAAATTTAGGAACACCAAATTCACAGGATATATTAAGGGGATCAGTGGGAATAAGAGGAACATTTTTTTTTCAAAAAGACCTTATAGTTTTTGAGAAAATCGATTTTTAAGTTTCAAGGGCAAAAATGTCTTTTAAATGCGGAAAATGTCAGTTTTTTTTTTGCACAGGTAACAATAGTGTTTTATTTTCATAGATTCCCCCAAGTGGGAAGAGTTTTACTTACTTCGTTCTGAGTGTGGGAAATATTAAAAAAAACGACGTGGGGTCCCCCCCCTCCCAGACCTCTTTAACCCCTTGACCCCCATGCAGACTGGGATAGCCAGAATGCGGAGCACCGGCCGCGTGGGGCTCCGCACCCTGACTATACCAGCCCGCATGGTCCATGGATTGGGGGGTCTCGGAAGGGGAGGGGCAGCCAAGCTTTCCCCTCCCCCTCCGAGCCCTTGTCCAATCCAAGGACAAGGGGTTTTTCTCCACCTCTGATGGGCGGTGGAGGCCGCGATTTCCTGGGGGGGGTTCATGGTGGCATCTGGGAGTCCCCTTTAAAAAGGGGTCCCCCAGATGCCCCCCCCCCTCCCAGGAGAAATGAGTATAGAGGTACTTGTACCCCTTACCCATTTCCTTTAAGAGTTAAAAGTAAATAAACACACAAACACATAGAAAAAGTATTTTAATTGAACAAAAAACATAACCATGAAAAAAGTCCTTTAATATTCTTAATTAACCATTAATACTTACCTTTCCCTTTAAAAGCCAGTTCCCACGCAATATCCTCGGAAATATACTAACCAGTTACAATGTAACAAAGTTGTTACAATGTAACAACTTTGTTACTTTGTAACACCACCGCACCCGACGTCACTCGCCGCTCACCCGCCGGCCGCCGCATACACTAAGTGCCCGCCGGCTCCCGCCGTCCACTTCGCCCACACCTGTCACCCATATACATGCTGGCACCCATGGGGAGGGCAGCGGAGCCGGCGGGGACTTAGCGTCCTAAACCCGACCGAGCTCTGAGCTATATAGTTCAGAGCTCTCTAAAGCATCTTTGTATTTGGGCTCCAAGGAGCCCCATTGGTCCTTAGCAGACCAATGGGGTTCCTTCAAATCAGAAGGATTGGACAAGGGCTCGGAGGGGGAGGGGAAAGCTTGGCTGCCCCTCCCCTTCCGAGACCCCCCAATCCATGGACCATGCGGGCTGGTATAGTCAGGGTGCAGAGCCCCACGCGGCCGGTGCTCCGCATTCTGGCTATCCCAGTCTGCATGGGGGACAAGGGGTTAAAGAGGTCTGGGAGGGGGGACCCCACGTCTTTTTTTTAATATTTCCCACACTCAGAACGAAGTAAGTAAAACTCTTCCCACTTGGGGGAATCTATGAAAATAAAACACTATTGTTACCTGTGCAAAAAAAACTGACATTTTCCGCATTTAAAAGACATTTTTGCCCTTGAAACTTAAAAATCGATTTTCTCAAAAACTATAAGGTCTTTTTGCAAAAAATTTTTTTCCTCTTATTCCCACTGATCCCCTTAATATACCCTGTGAATTTGGTGTTCCTACATTTTAAGCAGGCTTTGCTATTAACCGTTAAAGTCGGCGGGTTTTTAAATGTATATATTTTTCCTTTGAAACTTTAACATCGATTTTCTCAAAAACTATAAGGTCTTTTTGAAAAAAAATGTTTTCCTCTTATTCCTTTTGATCTCCTTAATATATTCTCCAAATTTGAGGCTCTTAGCACTTAAGGGGGCTTTACTATTAACCCTTAAAATCGGCGGTTTTTTTATATTATACGGGAGCGTAATATTACGCGATTACGGCAGACTGTGTAATTTCAATGGGAGTTTACTGTCTTACGCGTAATTTGTTACGCGTAATAACGTAACCTACGGTCTACGCGTAATTAATTACGCGTAATACCGTAACCTTACACGTAACGCTTACGGTGCATTTGTAGTGAATTACGATGCGTAATTACGCTAATGCGTAATTTCGGCCCAGCACTGCTTGTTGCTGGCCAGTACATGTCAATTACATTGAGAAGATCTAACCTATGGAAATATGGAGATGATAAAGGAAAGTAATTGATGTTTCTAAAGTGGCTATATCCCCATCGCTTTGTAGGCTTGTTAGGTCATCTAAGATCAGTGGAATGCCAAGGACTGGCCGGTTGTAGCAGAAGATAAAACAGTTACTTCAGTGCACGGTTGCTGGAGTGTGAATGAGGAGGCCTGTGGTGTGCGCCTGGTGGAGGGCCCACAATTGTCCAGACATGATTGGATTTACGGGTTGATTTGCATAGGCTTTGTGCTGGGCGATCAATACGGTTATTTACCATGATGGGGACAGTGGGAAATGAGAAGAGCTCACATGTTGTAGCTTTGGTTTTAGAAATTTTAGATGTATTGTGAACCATGTTTTTGTACAAAGTTTTGCAGGCTGTAAATTAAAGTTATTGAAGCACATGAAGATACTTTGGTTTGGAGTCGCTGTATGAGTTATTAGCAGAGGTTGTGTCACCTCTTTCCCTTTACATGTGTTGAGGATATTGGACATAGAGGCACTGCAGGTGCCTGAGCACGCATCTCATGGTGTCCATACAAGTATAGATTTTTTCGGGAGATTAGATCCCGTTGATCGAATGTGCTAAAAAAAAAACCTATTATCCTAAACATGTCCGATCAATTAACTTTCGATCGTATGTGTACAGTTTATTCGTTAAAGGTGTGAGTGGAAATTTTCTGCGCGAGCCAGCAAGAATTGGCGAGGGTGGGAATTGTGGCTGCATAGCAATGAGCTGGCAATGCATCAAGGGGTACAGTGCTAGTAGTTCATGTGATGTGCAACATATTTCTGATAACATCTATTTAGACAGTGATCGTTTCTACACCACACTGAACTCTGTCAGATCAATTTCTGATCAGAGACAGATTCAAGCAGCCTGACATATCCGGTCTTAATCAACTTGTGTATGCCTAGCTTAACTACTTGGGGACAGACAGGTTTTGTCTCTTAAAGAGAACCCGAGGTGGGTTTGAAGAATATTATCTGCATACAGAGGCTGGATCTGCCTATACAGCCCAGCCTCTGTTGCTATCCCAAACCCCCCTAAGGTCCCCCTGCACTCTGCAATCCCTCATAAATCACAGCCATGCTGCTGACAAACAGCTTGTCAGAGCTGGCTGTGTTTATCTCTATAGTGTCAGTCTGCTGCTTTCCCCGCCTCCTGCAGAACTCCAGTCCCCGCCTGCATCCCTTCCCTCCCTGCTGATTGGAGGGAAGGGACGGGGGCAGGGACCGGAGCTATGCAGGAGGCGGGGGAGCAGCTGAGACTGACACTACAGATGTAAACACAGCCTCACAGCACGGCTGTGATTTATGAGGGATTGCAGAGTGCAGGGGGACCTTAGTGGGGTTTGGGATAGCAACAGAGGCTGGGCTGTATAGGCAGATCCAGCCTCTGTATGCAGATAACATTCTTTAAACACACCTCGGGTTCTCTTTAAAGGACGTGCACTGTGTGAGGTGACACACAAAGTAGCTTTACTTACCTGGGGCTTCTTCCACCCCTCTTTTTCCGGGAGGCTTGGGCGCAGGATACAGCCGATATATGGCTATCCCTGCTCCTGCACAAGTGCTGGCGGCGTTAATTACTTTACCCCATCCAGATCCACTTGGATAGTGGGGGAAATTATGTAATTTGGATTCCAGCTATTACAGAATTACAATCTCCTGCACGGTTTTAACAGCGCTCAAGAGGATTTCACCACTAGCTACTCTGCATCCTCAAACAGGAACATAAAAGGTTAAACGTCTGAAGGGAGGCAAGGGAAACCACTTTTGTTCTTTTCTCTTTGTTCGCTGTCTAGTGGGTAGAAAAGCTGGACTCTCCACAGAAGCCTTTGCAACTTTCCATCGTCAGCTCAGCGGGACTTACAGGAGACAGGGGTTGTTTTTATTGGCTTCTGCTCTTGTCTGTCATAGCTTATCCCCCTCTGCTTGTGTGAGTCACGGCTCTTTCGCACTGTTTCCAACAGAGGATAGCTGCCGGTAATTATGGAGTAGGTTACTTGGCTTTACCGCATGCTGTAATCTTGATGAATTGACATTTACTGACATGTGTTGGAGATGTTTACCTCACTGCTTGGTAATTTCAGCTCGCCATGCAGTATCAGCCTTGATGAATGGGCACCACGGTGGCGTAGTGGTTAGCGCTCTCACCTTGCAGCGCTGGGTCCCCGGTTTGAATCCCAGCCAGGTCAATATCTGCAAGGAGTTTGTATGTTCTCTCCGTGTCTGCGTGGGTTTGCTCCGGGCACTCTGGTTTCCTCCCACATCCCAAAACATACAGATAAGTTAATTAGCTCCCACCTAAAATTGACCCTAGACTACAATACATACAGTACTAGAGATGGCCCGAAAGGTTCGCCGGTGAACTTCCGGTGGTTCGTGTTCGCCATGTAAGGCGAACTTTCCCGGAAGTTCGGTTCACCCTCATAGTGCACCGTTAGGGTTAACCTTGACCCTCTACATCAGTCAGCAGGCACATTGTAGCCAATCAGGCTACACTCCCTCATGGAGCCCCTCCCCCCCTTATAAAAGGCAGGCTCGGCCGGCCATTACACTCACTCGTGTGCCTGCATTAATTAGAGAAGGGACAGCTGCATCAGACTCTCTCATAGGTAAAGATTAGTTAGGCTGTTGTAGGCTTGTTAGCTTGCTCCTTGCTGATTCTTATTGCTATAATAGCACCCCACAACAGCTCTTTTGAGAGCTAATCTTGTTCTTGTGATCTATTTTTCTTTTTTTTCCTGTGTGTCCCACTGTCACTTGTGTTGCATAGATAGCCTTGCTAATTCATACTGTGTGTGTTCCACTGCCAGCCAGGCCCAGCACATTCAGTGACTACCTGTGTGTGGGTGACAGGTGCACATTGTAATACCCAGTACTGCATATACCTACCTGTTGAGTTTAGTGCACCCACCTCATCACTGCATATACCTAACTGTTGTGTTTAGTGCACCCACCTCAATCATTGCATATACCTACCTGTTGTGTTCAATGAACCCACCTCATCACTATATATACCTACCTGTTGTGTTCAGTACACCACCTCATCACTGCATACCTACCTGTTGTGTTGAGTGCACCCACCTCATCACTGCATATACCTACCTGTTGTGTTGAGTGCACCCACCTCATCACTGCATATACCTACCTGTAGTGTTGAGTAAACCCACCTCATCACTGCATATACCTACGTGTTGTGTTCAGTGAACCCACCTCATCACTGCATATACCTACCTGTTGTGTTGAGTGCACCCACCTCATCACTGCATATACCTACCTGTAGTGTTGAGTAAACCCACCTCATCACTGCATATACCTACGTGTTGTGTTCAGTGAACCCACCTCATCACTGCATATACCTACCTATTGTGTTCAGTGAACCCACCTCATCACTGCATATACCTAGCTGTTGTGTTCAGTGGCACAATTTGCGGACATTCAGTGGAGAAACAACTTGCCGGTAAGACGCTTGATATGGGATAGCCCGACTTGCTGGAATTCGACCCTGGTCATGTTCTCTCGCCTGCTAGAACAGGAGAAAGCTGTCACCCAGTACCTGTACAATTACAGTAGAAGGACACAATCTGGGGAGATGGGATGTTGTGGCCCAACAACTGGACACTGATGCGAAATGCATGCAGGCTCATGTGGCCGTTTGAGGTGACCAACCTGGTGAGTGGCAGTGAAGGCACCATCCGATTTACCCTCCATAACAGATTCTCGTTAAAGGATTTAAAGTTGATTCATTTCACATATACAGCAGGACCTCAAAAGTCCTCCTGCATTGTTATTTTTGGTCAATACCTCTAGACGTGCATGCCATGCCTGCTGCCTTCCTTGACTGT
Organism: Hyperolius riggenbachi; assembly: GCF_040937935.1. Taxonomy (NCBI): domain Eukaryota; kingdom Metazoa; phylum Chordata; class Amphibia; order Anura; family Hyperoliidae; genus Hyperolius; species Hyperolius riggenbachi. The sequence continues at coordinate 17,997,088 of NC_090656.1, read as the reverse complement.
GCGGGGGTGGTAGCCATTTCTTAGGCTCCCACTCCGGACCGGAATCAAACCAGGATTCCCCAGCCATTACCCGTGGCAGACTTGCCCTCCATAAGATTCTCGTTGCAGGTACTAAACAGCAAGCAGAACAAGTATTTAAAAAAAAAAAATAGATGCAAGCTTTAACCTTCCTGGCGGTAAGCCCGAGCTGAGCTCGGGCTATGCCGCGCAGGAAGATATCTCAGCCCCTGGTGGGGCGATTTTCTTCATTTAAAATGCTGTACGCGCAGATAGCACTTTGCTAGCTGCGCGTACAGCTTGATCGCCGCCGCTCTGCGGCGATCGCCCTCACGCAGCGGCACAAGAGGGCCCCGCCGCCAGAGCCCTGCGCTGCCCGGACCAATGAGTTCCGGGCAGCGCTATGGGCTGGATCGGAGGCGTCTGACGTCAGGACGTCGGCTGACGTCCATGACGTCATTCCGATCGTCGCCATGGCGAAAGGAGAAGCCAAACAGGGGAACGCATTACATATGCATTCCCCTGTTTGCTATTGATGCCGGCGACGATCGCACTAGAGGGACACATGCGCCCCCTAGTGGTGTTTCATGTAGCTACCACTCTGGTAGCTTTACATGAAACAAAAACAAAAAAAAAAAAGTTTTTGCCTTTTTGGCAAAAACAATTAACCGCCAGGAGGGTTAACAATGGTAGAGAAACAACCACTGAAAGTTGATAAGGCAGTTAGACATTACCTGACATCACTAAGTGAGGAAGAACAATCTCGGCCATAGTATGCACTAGTCCAGCACAGCCGTCACTACACAAACAGCTGTTTGCGGTGCGTTACACAGTGAGTTTGGTGTGTCAGTGTGAAGCAGTACTCTAATTACACTCCCTGATTGATGTATACACATGCAAGATGTTTTAAAGCACTTTAGGCCTGCAATTTAGCATTCAATGTGATTTCTGCCCTTAAACCGCTGCTTTGCGTCACATCCAGATTTTTCCCGGGACTTTTAGCATCTATCCCACTCATCCATGCAAAAACTCAGATGTTAGACCCCTTGAAACATCTTTTCTATCACTTTTGTGGCCAGCATAATATTTTCTAGTTTTCAAAGGTCGCCTCCCCATTGAAGTCTATTGCAGTTTGCGAACCGAAAATTGGAGGTTCAGGCATCTCTAAATACTACACGATACATACATAGACATAGGACTCTGATAGAGATTAGATTATGAGCTCCTTTGAGGGACAGTTAGTGACTACACTATATACTATGTACAGTGCTGCAGAAGATGGCGCTATATAAATACTAAAATATTATAATAATGAATTGACACTTCCCATAAGGATTGGTAAAATCAGCTATTTTCCACATTACCGAATTCGGTAATGCTGATGAATTGAGGCCATACAGTGAAAAGAGACCCTCCAGAACTCCTCCCACCGCACATAGAAAGAGCAGCACAAGCTAATCGAAAATGCTCCCTACTGCACGATTCAAAAATAGTTGTTTTCAAGCCATTTCAGAAAGCACAAAGATCAGGCTGGATGTGTGTGATCACAAGCAGGTACATAGAAGAGCATTTTTGTCTTCCCCTCCTACAAACTGGGTTTAAATACCACTTATATGCAGATGATACACAACTGTATATCTCGGCCCAAGCCCTTAAAAAGGAAGATCCATGGAGTGGTTTAAAAAAAAAACAAAAAAAAACATTAAATACTAATCCACTTACCTGGAGCTTCCTCTAGCCCATGGCAGTCAGGACGTGCCCTCGACGCTGCTTCGGAGACTCCTCGTCTTCTCCGGTGGCTCATCCGACCTGGCCAGGCCAGCTTCCTGGTCAGGCTTCTCCTTGCGCTCCAACGTGCGTCTCACGTGGTCGTGCTGACATCATCGAACGTCCTACAGACTGTACTGCGCAGGCGGAAAACTACTGCACCTGCGCAGTACAGCCTGGAGGACATCCAATGACGTCAGTGCGACCATGTGAGACGTACGTTGGAGCGCACAAGAGCCCGACCTGGAAGCGGGTCTGGCCAAGTCAGGTGAGCTACCGGAGAAGACTGGGAGCCTCCGGAGCGGCGTCAAGGGCACGTTTTATTTCTCCATGAACCCTCCCTTTAACGCCCTCCTCACGCGTGTTCCCAACTGCCTGTCTGCATAATATGCGTAAAAAGAGAACTAATAATTTTTCCTCTGTCCACTTCTCTGCCAGATAGATCAATTTTAACAACAATAACAACCCTATAACTTCAGTTCCTGAAGTACGGTTCTTAGAGAGAGAAAGAGAGAGGAATCAAATATTACCCTTCTCATTCCTCACATTCACTCCCTAACCAGCTCCTGTCATCTCCAACTCAAAAACATCTCACATCGGACCTTTACTCACTCAGGACACAACTAAAATGTAAATACATGCTCTTATAATATCTCATCTGGACTATTGTAACATACTGCTTTGTGGACTACCAACTACCAGGCTGGTATCGCTCCAATCTGTACTGAACTCAGCTGCTCATCTCATTCACCTTTTCTCCCACTCTTCCTTTGCTGCTCCTCTCTGTCAAGCTCTTTATGGGCTATCAATTAACCAGAGGATCCAGTTCAAACTCTTAAAGGACACATCCAAGCTTCATTAAAATAAAAAAAATCCACTTACCTGGGGCTTCATACAGCCCCTGCCTGCTGATCTGTGCCCACGCTGCAGCTTCGCTCCACGATGGTGGTCCTGGGCGCAGGATTCTTACTGAGCCTGCGTGAGCAGAAGAAGCCGCAGGTAAGTGGAATTTTTTTAATTTTCTTTGGACCACTCTCCTTTAACCCTAACCGACAAAGCTCTCCACAATCTCTTTCCCCTGTACATCTCCTCACTAGTTTCCAGATACCAACCCAACCGCAATCTCAGATCTGTACATGACCTTGTGTCCTCCTCTAGGATCACCATTTCACATTCACGTATACAAGATTTCACACGTACTTCACCCCTCTTCTGGAATCCCAACATCACATCTGTCACTCCCCAACCTCTGATATCTTTGAACATACCCTCAAAGCTCACCTTTTCCATCAAGCATACGCTATACCCTAGCCCAGTTCCCCTTTGGACCTCTGTATAAGGTGTACTCCTACTAGATAACCCTGATATAATAAACCGTTAGTTATAGTAAACCGGTTTTTGGCCCCTGCAGTATTCTGTATCCGAATATAGTGTGAAGGCACTTGTGTAATATGTCAGAGACCCTTGAGCCGTGTTTGGTGGCCGGGCTAGCAGCCATTTATAACCGGCTTACCATCAGCACACTGCTCTGGGCCTGAGTGGATTTCCTCAAAAACACCAGTGAGAATGCTTCCTGTGTAATGCTGGGAAAACACGGTGGGCTTTTTTTTGGTGATTAGCTGGTTCGATAGATCGTTTCCGACATGTCCGATCTCCCTTTCAAATCTTTTGCCGCTCAATTTCTGATAGAAGTGAATGGCAAAAAAATAAGAAAAAACTAGTAGACGGTCAGGGAAACAACTGCAGAATCGAGCGGCAAAAAACGCCCGAGAGCAGAAATGCACGGCAAAAACAAGCCGTGTATTCCCAGCGTAAGCTGCTGCCTGATTACTGGGGGAATTTGCCTGTCATCTGTGACTTGCTTGTGCATGGCTACAATGCTACAGTATCCTCCAGCCTGCACAGAAATGTGTACAGAGAAGCACACTATGGGGTGGTGCACACCAGAGCAGTTCATGAGAGTTTTTAAAAACGCTAGCTGTTTGAAACCCGCTTGGGTCACGCATTTCAATGGGCTGGTGCACACCAGAGCTGTTTTTTTTTTCCCACAACACGCAAACTTGGGGGCAGCAGCATTTTTTAGATTTCTGAGGTGTTTCTGCCTCAATGTTAACCACCCTGGCGTTCTATTAACTGCGCCAGGGTGGCGGCGCAGCAGAATATATATATATATATATATATATATATATATATATATATATATATATATATTTCTTAAATCATGTAGCTAGCCTAGCGCTAGCTACATGATGCCCCCCTCCCTGCGGCATCCAGCACATACCTTCGATTGCCGCCTGCGCGTACCCTCCTAAGGAAATCCCGTTCTGAACACGATTTCCTTTAGGGCTTCCCCAGTCGCCATGACGACGATCGCGATGACGTCATCAACGTCGTGACGCCAGACGGAGTCCTGATCCAACCCTCAGCACTACCTGGCACTGATTGGCCAGACTGCGCAGGGGTCTCGGCAGGGGTCGTTACGCGCGGGTAGCGGCGCATCGGCGGCGATCGGGAGCAACACGCAACAAGTGCTTGCTGTGTGTGTTAAAAAAAAAAAAAAAAGTGATAATCAGCCCAGCTGAGCTCGTCCATACCGCCAAGGAGGTTAAAGTATAGGAAAGTGGAAAACTGCTCTGAAAATAATGCTAGATCAGAGTGGTTTTCCAGGTGTTTTTGTTACAGAAGCTGCTCAGTAACAGCTTTACTGTAACAATTTATGAAAACTGCTACACAAAAACGCTCCAAAACGCTAGGCATGTTTAGAAAACTTCTCTTAGGGCTCTTTCACATTAGGGCAGATTTTCTGCGTTTCAATGCAAAGGGTAAAGTTTGCGTTACCCAAGGTGAAATGAAAGTCCATAGACTTTCATTTTAGCTTTCACATATAACGCAGCCTTTTTGTGCGTTGCGTTACACTGCACCCAGGCGCAGTTTTTCGGCCGACGCTAGCTTTATGCGTTACAATGTTAGTCAATGTAAAAAGCACACTATGCGCGTTTTTAATCCGTTAACGCAAGCAATCAGTCCCAGAATGCAACAGAGGAACAATGTAGAAAGTTGAAAACTAAAAGAAAAAAAAAAAAAAATTACCTGCGTTTTTCTATGTGCTGTAACGCATTGAAAACGGATTAAAAACGCACACTCACTGCAGTGCAACGCATATCAAAATGCATTAAAACGCATACAACAAAACGTATGCTTTGAGCGTTCTCCAACGCAAGCTCTGATGTGAAAGAGCCCTAAAGGCCCCAGTCACGTGTTTTGCGGGCGATTTCTGTAAAATGCTCAAACGCTAGTGTAATAAAACTCTACAGGCCCGTTGTTACTTGGACGATTTGTGCTAATCGCCCAAAACCACAAACACGTCGCCTGCACCATTTTTTGGTGATTTCCCAGCGATTGCATTTCAGTGCTATAGAAGCGCTAAACGCGATTGCAGAGAAATCGCCACAGTGTTCAGCGATTTTTCTGCAGGAAAATCACTCCTGCAAACCGCCAGCAAAAATTGCCGGCATTTTGCACTTTTAAGTGTGAAAGGGCCCTCAACATGCCTAAAATCGCTCTGAAAATCTGCTTCAAAAACGTCTAGCATTTTGTGGACCTGCTAGAGGTTTTTGGTGTGCACTGGGCTTATCCGTACTTGGATTAACTTGTGAGACTTATAGCTCCTGTCCTGTGTAAGCTGTTCCGTGATTATTGCTTGCAAATAAATAATAAAATAAAATACTAATTGACTGAATTAAGATCTAGTACTATGGTATACTTTAGGTGTTTGAATATGACCATTTCTGATATAGAAAAGCACTTTCTCTTTCCCTTGGTGTTTACCAGAAGTGGCATGATACAGTAGAATCCCTTTGTGGTAGACTTTAATTTTGGTTAGAATGAGAATTGTTAGGTAAGCATAGTGCAGAGTTTACCAACAGTGCAATCATCACCCAGGAAACAGATGTGGCTAAAGGTCTGTATACACTGGTGTAGACCAAACATGGCTGAGGCAACTGCTTAAGGCCTCGTTCATATCATGACAGGTAGATGGTCGTGCGATCAGAACGCAACATGTACAAATCGCACACCATCTATGCACTGCTGATCCCATTCACTACAGTAAATAGGTCAGTGCTGCGCTTGTGGACAGAACGCCTGCAGCAGTGCGGTAGCGCATCGTACTGCTGCGCAGCACCTGTGATGTGAACATCAGAAGGGAAGTCTATGCCTTTCTGCTGTTCTTGTGTGTTGCACATCATATGCGCTTCCAAATGCGCACGGACGCGTTTCCTGCGGTGTCTTGTCCCATGAAGCAGTCCGAAGACATCGCATCACCTGACTTCCAGCATCTGGCCCCTAGGTAACCAATTTATTTTTCCACAGCAAGGCTGCAGGATTTTGTAAATCAGACTGGAGATACACTTTACAGTGAACCCAAGGTGACTGGGATATGGAGGCTGCCATATTTATTTCCTTTTAGGCAATGCCAGTTGCCTGGCAGCCCTGCTGGTCTGTTTAGGGCCCCCTTACAGCTCTGAGCCCCCCTGCAGTTACAGGGGCTGCTTCAGCCGCCCCCCCCCCCCCCCCCCCTCCAGTTATGCCCCTGTATGGCAGCCTCCATATCCCTTCAGATGTCCTTAAAAAAAAAAATAAAAAAAAAAAAATTCAAACCAACTGGCAGTGTATTCGCTCCAGCAGATTCAATACACCAGAGACAAGTAGTAATAAGCTCACTGGTCTAAGATGCACAGGAATTCCATGGGAGGTTTATTATTTTAAATATATTAAATATAAAAATAGACACAAACTTACATGAATACAGTTCACAATCTGGTATAATACAAGTAGTAAAGGGCAAGTGGCTTTACATAGTGCAACAAATAGGCAGCTCTGCGGTCGTATAATGTGCAATGTGCATTTAAAAGCCTTCAATAGAACTTGTCCTGTCACAGTACATGAGTGACTTAACAGCAGCACCCTGTGGTTCCGGCAATAAGCCTCCTACTGAGCTCTGTGATGCTGAATCCCCTACAATCAGCATAAATACAAATGCCATCATGCTTGGTTAGTGCTACGTTTGTGCCCATTTGTGCTGCAAAAATTAAAGGACATCTGAGGTGAAAATAAACTGAGATAAACAATTGTATCCATCCTCCTCAAAATTACTTTTAGATGTACTTTTTTTTTAATTTTAATCCTCTATGGTCTCAGCTCAATGACATATTCACTGAAATATGCCAGAGCTAAAATCTATAAACTATTGACCCTTTTCATTTCTTCCCCGCACTCAGAAGCCATTTACTGAAAGGAAAGGGTTTTTGTTTTATGGCTTTAATTCCTTACCAGGGAGGGTTACACTATAGTCCGACCCAGCCAAAAACACAGAGAGACAGAGAGACACAGAGAGACACAGAGAGAGAGAGAGACACAGAGAGAGAGAGAGAGAGAGAGAGAGAGAGAGAGAGAGAGAGAGAGAGAGAGAGAGAGAGAGAGAGAGAGAGAGAGAGAGAGAGAGAGAGAGAGAGAGAGAGAGAGAGAGAGAGAGAGAGAGAGAGAGAGAGAGAGAGAGAGAGAGAGAGAGAGAGAGAGAGAGAGAGAGAGAGAGAGAGAGAGAGAGAGAGAGAGAGAGAGAGAGAGAGAGAGGAGAGAGAGAGAGAGAGAGAGAGAGAGAGAGAGAGAGAGAGAGAGAGAGAGAGAGAGACATGACTATCTGATCAAGTTATGTCACCTCGGATGCCCTTTAAGGTTTGCGCTGCTTCAATTTTGAAGATAATAGCACTTATTTCCAAACAATACCATCACCCAGCCCCCATACAACAACCTACAGACGTGAAACTGGTACAGGTGGGTAGTGCTGTGAATGTGCTCATTTGTGCTGCAAAAATTATTTTTGAGATATTGACATTTTTATAAAAGGGTATAAAAAGTTCACTCAGCTTTTTACGATGTTGTGAAGGGTGGGCGCGGGGGGACGGAGTGGAACTTTATCTTATTAAAAAAAAAAAAAAAAAAAAAAAAAAAAAAAAAAGGGAATATCTTAAGTATAAAAGATTATTTTTGCAGCACAAATGAGCACATGCACAGCACTACCCACCTGTACCAGTTTCAGATCTGTAGGTTGTTGTATGGGGGCTGGGTGATTGTATGGTTTTAAAATAAAAAGTGCTATTATCTTCAAAACGAAAGCAGCAGACATCTTAAGTTTTGCAGCACAAATGTAGCACTAACCAATCATGATGGAATTATAATTTGTGCCGATTGTAGGGGAGGCAGCGCCCTCATACTGATGGTGACAAACCCGGGGGCCAGGCAGGTCCATAATGCAAAGACCACCACTTCGTCAGCTTGGGGCCAATTCTGGCCAGTCAACAGCAAAAACTCAATGGGTAACTCACAATGGATGACCCATAGGTTACTGGGGGTGTGGTTTAACACCCGGAAGGGGAGGTTCTTATTAAGCAACTACTTTTTTTCTTCTTTTCTAAAGGACTAAAAAGGCTGCAATATTTATGCAACAATTCTGCACCCACTTTGCCTTTAGTTACGTGGCTAGGATGCTTCGCGTTAGGCCACTTTCCATCAACACCTTCCTTACTTCAGCTGTAGATTAATTTTCCCTTCTGGTTTACTGGTACACAGAGAGGGGCAGGGAGCAGCGGTAGATGTACTAAACTATAGAGAGGGGTGGGGGGAGGTGAGGCAGCATGAACTGAACTACTGGTATACAGAGAGGGGCAGGGAGCAGAGGTGGATATACTGAACTATAGAGAGGGGTGGGGAGGAGAGGCAGCATGAACTGAACTACTGGTATACAGAGAGGAGCAGAGGTGGATGTACTGAACTACAGAGAGGGGTGGGGAGGAGAGGCAGCATGAACTGAACTACTGGTATACAGAGAGGAGCAGAGGTGGATGTACTGAACTACAGAGAGGGGTGGGGGGGAGGAGAGGCAGCATGAACTGAACCACTGGTATGCAGTAAAGGGCAGGGAGCAGAGGTGGATGTACTGAACTACTGAGCAGTGGGGGAGGTGAGGTAGGAGGCTGCATGTAGAGTATTATATTTGTTAAGACAAACATAACTTTTTATAGATATGTTGGAAAAGTCACAGCTGTCTAACAGAATGGCTAGAATTGGCCAGTATCAGTAGGATATTATTATTGTGGGAACTTAGAGATGCTGTATTGTGCAGAGTGACCACTAAATATTGCCAGCCAGAAATCTGCTTTAAATAACAAAACAAACAAAAAAAATGTAAAAGACCAATTCCACCAAAACAAGTTCTGGATAGAACAGAGGATGGTTAGTTTGTTAATACCACTTGTGGCACCAGTGATAATATATCAGCTCACTTCCTGTCCCTGTGACACACTGGACTAATTGGATTCTGTGGTGTCACCAGGAAGTGACATGAGACAGATACTCTGCCCCTCCCTCCAATCTATCAAATGCTGTAGAGATTACCCAGCATTCAGTCTGGAGAGGAAGTGAGTATATTTCTCCTCAGCGGGGACACTAAAAACGTGGTAAAACCACAACTTAGGCTGTAAGGCTTTTCTGTCTCGAGACTAAATAAAAAGTTCTGGCTGGATTTGGTCTCGGTTCTTCACATAGTACAATCCCCCGTCTCCAGCAGCCTTTCAGTTTGTCTTCAGACCTGAAAATACAAAGACAGCATTAAAATGAACCTCCAGACTAAAAAAATCTACTCAGCAACAATGAAAAGACTTGGTGTTTAATGCTGGATCCACACCATACAATTTGACAGATTTACCTGCCAGATCGATTATTTCCAGCATGTCCGATCGGAGGATCAATCAATTTTTTGGAGCGATTTCCCTTAATTTCTATCTAATCTAAAATTTCCATGCTCTTCAACTCTGGGTTGCAATAATTTGGAATACGGACTGCCCAGAATTTCCCCCCTTGCTGCAGGAGTAATGTACTACACATGCAGTAATCCGCTGGCTGGAACATTTTGAACATTCTATCTTAAACACTTAATGACAAGCTGACTTATAAAAACGTCCTGTTAGAGCCTCTTAAAGGGAACCAGAGAGGAATGCTTTTTTAAAATAGAAAAATTTTATACATACCTGTGGCTTCTTCCAGCCCCAGAAGCCTGGAGCGCTCCCACGCTGCCATCCTCAGCTTCCTGGATCCGCCGGGCGCGGCCAATTGTCCGCATCACATGGGCTCCCTCCATACCCGTACGCATGCGGCTGTGCAGTAGGCAGCCACATGCGTAACTGTATGGATGGAGCCCCCTGTGATGCAGAGAATTGGCCGCGTCCACCGGCCGACTGGCGGTAATAACGGGACCCGGTATCGGCGGATCCAGGCAGCGGAGGACGGCGGCGTGGGAGCGATCCGTGCGTATGAGGCTGGAGGAAGCCCCAGATATGTATACTTGATCCTCTCTGGTTCCCTTTAATGGCTCCAGGACGTTTTTATAAGTCAGACAGTGCTGCTGCCGCTGTGCGTGAAAATAGTGAAAATAAAAAAAACTCCACCATAGAAAAAAAAAAAAAAAAATACCCCTTTATTTCCAAATACTATATTGTCACCATATTTTGTACTAGGGACATAATTAAAACATATTAGGCAGATAAAATGTGTGAGTTTTATGTACAGTAGCAGTGTTTACATAAAAACTATAGGGGATGAAATTGGAGAAAGTATTTTTTCCTTGTTTTTTCCCTTTAAAATGCATAGCAAATAAAGTAATTACTGAAAACAAATATCAACCCCAAAAAGCCTAAATTGGCGGTGGAAAAAAAATAAATAAAAAAAAATAATAAAGATCATTTCATTGAGATTAGTTGTGATTAAGCAATTGGCAAATGAAAGGGATGAGCACTAAAAAGGTGAAAATCGCTCTTGTCCGTTAGGGTAAAAACCCCTTTGGGGTAAAGTGGTTAAACCAATCTTTAAAAACTGCCATACCACGGCAATTCTAACAAAACGAGGAAGCTGGAATAAGGCTTGCCATTAGTGCTTGTAATACATAGAATCATTCAGCAAAGGACTGGCACCATACAGCATAGCTTGGGAAAGAAGCAGTCGCTTAGAAACCTTGCATTATTGTGCGGTTATGTGGACTATGAAATAAAAGAGCAATAATACTATCAGATGGTGCTGATCCTTTGCTGAATGATGATTCTTATCTGACCTGGAGTCAAATAAAATAAAATCACATTTATGTCACGCTTTTCTCCTGGCGGACTCAAAGTGCTAGAGCTGCAGCCACTAGGGGGTGCTCAGTAGGCAGTAGCAGTGTTTTAGAGAGTCTCTAGACCAAGGGACTTACTGAATAGGTACTGCTTACTGAACAGGAAAAGCAGAGATTCAAACCAAAGCCGCCTGTGTCAGAGGATAATGGCCTGTTTCCACTACACACAAATTGGATGCAGAAAAACTGACCCCAATGAATGCCTAGGGGAAAATCTGCATCAGAGGAAAAAAACAAAACAAAAAAACAAACAAAAAAAAAATCACATTTAGTGAAAACAGGTCCATAGGCATTCATTGGAGTCAGTTTTTCTGCATCCAATCTGTGTAGTGGAAGCAGGCCCTAAACCCTTAGGCCACATGCACACATCAGACTATAGTCTTTGGAAAATGAAAGATCACAGACCAATCTTACCACCCTTCCTGTAGTATAAGAGCCATACTCTACACAGTCTTTTCTATGGAGCTGAACTCCACATCAGGAAAAAATCTTGGCAAGATGCTGCACACACAGATGCTGTACAGACACAAAAGATCAGTATCTGCAAAAGATCTGTTCCTGCCAAAAATCCATTCCTGCAAATTGCAATGATAGTCTATGAGATTTGCAGATCATCATACACACATGATTTAACTGACATTCATCTGCAGATCTGAAAATCCATCCTGGTGGATCTGATCTGCAGATGAATGTCAGTTAAATCATGTGTGTATGATGATCTGCAGATCTCATAGACTATCATTGCAATTTGCAGGAATGGATTTTTGGCAGGAACAGATCTTTTGCAGATACTGATCTTTTGTGTCTGTACAGCATCTGTGTGTGCAGCATCTTGCCAAGATTTTTTCCTGATGTGGAGTTCAGCTCCATAGAAAAGACTGTGTAGAGTATGGCTCTCATACTACATGAAGGGTAGTAAGATTGGTCTGTGATCTTTCATTTTCCAAAGACTATAGTCTGATGTGTGTATGTGGCCTTACACTATCCAGCCACTGCTGCCTAATTGACCAAGGCACATCACATGGACCGAGAGGTGAGCTTCACCATTCTTTACTGCTTGTAATATACAGAGCAGAACTGCCTGGTGCACACCAGAGTTTTTCTGAGCGTTTTGAGTTTTTATATCTGCTGCTAATGTTATCCTATGTGTCTGTGCACACTGAAGCAATGAGGTTTTGTAAAAAAACCCCATAGCATTACATTGGGAAGAGCTTTTGAAACCTCTAAAAGCTCTTTCCAATGTAATGCTATGGGGTTTTTTACAAAACCTCATTGCTCCAGTGTGCACAGACACATAGGATAACATTAGCAGCAGATTTAAAAACTCAAAACGCTCAGAAAAACTCCTCTGGTGTGCACCAGGCCAACAAAATGCTATAAGGGTCTCAAAATTGGGATTTTTTTTACCTTAAAAAGTGATGGACCATATGACAGGGCTGTGGAATCAGAGCAATTTTAGGTACCTGGAGTTGGAGTCCGTGGTTTCATAAACTGAAGAGTTGGATGATTTTTGGACTCCACAGCCCTACCACATGGACTAGCTCATCACTGCCCAAAAAAGGGGCCACAAAAAAAAAAAATTCAACCAAATTAAAGGATACAAGAGGTGAGCAAGGAAAGGATACCCGAGGTGACATGTGACATGATGAGATAGACATGTGTATGTACAGTGGCTAGCACACATAGCTATGCTGTGTTCCTTTTTTCTTTCTCTGCCTAAAATAGTTAAATATCAGGTATGCAAGTGGCTGACTCAGTCCTGACAGGAAGTGACTACAGTGTGACCCTTACTGATAAGAAATTCCAACTATAAAAAACAATTTCCTAGCAGAAAATGGCTTCTGAGAGCAGGAAAGATAAAAAAAGTTCAATTGTTCATAGATTTTAGCTCTGGCATACTTCAATGAATGTGTCATTGAGCAAAAACAATAAAAAAGTTAAAAAAAACTAAGAGGAACTCCAGTGAAAATAATGTAGTAAAAAAAGTGCTTCATTTTTTACCATAATTATGGATAAACGATTTAGTCAGTGTTTGCTCATTGTAAAATCTTTCCCAGATTCACATTCTGACATGCATTACATGGTGACATTTTTACTGTGGGCAGGTTATGTAGCTGCTCCTAGCTGTTTTGGCTGTTACAGACAGCTGTAAACAGCTATTTCCTGTCTGGGCAAACTGCCACAATGTAACCATGTTCACAGAGTACCGCGGTACTCAGAGCTTCTTGTGGGAGGGGTTTCAGCACAAAATCAGTCATACAACGCCCCCCGATGGTCTGTTTGTGAAAATCATTATATTTCTCATGTAAAAGGGGGTATCAGCTACTGATTGGGATAAAATTCAATTCTGGGTTGGAGTTTCTCTTTAAGTAGATTTAAACATAAAATAAAACTGGAATATCTTAAGTCATTTTTAGGAGAAGGAAGATTGATACAATCCTTTATTCCATTTGCTTATTTTCACCTCAGGTGTCCTTTAAATGCATCCATTACTTACCTGGGGCTTCTTTCGGCCCCTAGAAGTCACATGTCCCTTGCCGCAGCTCCCGTCTTCTCCAGGGTCCTGCTGGCAGCCTCCAAGGATTGCTGAATGGGACAGCATCTTCTGCGCATGTGCAGGCACCCAAACGTCATTGAAAGCATACGCTTCAGGTGACGTGGGTCGGCGATCTGTAGAGGCTGCTAGTGGGACCCGGAAGATGACCGGAGCTGCAGCAAGGGCCACAAATGACAGAGGGGCGGCAAGAAGCCCCAGGTAAATAAAGATACATTTAGCACATGCAAGAGCTATTTGTACCGGTGCAGTAGTGCGGACACGATTGGACTCTGCCATTTCCGCTGGAGCCTGAGCTAGGTGCAGTATGGCCACATTGGGGTCCTTGCTCGCGGAGGAACACAGGGTAAGCCTCTGGAGGATCCAGATACTAACCCCTCCCGACACAAGCATCTGACTTTTAAAGTACACTGTGAATTTAGTTTGGATAAAATGCTGCCACATTTTGAATGCAGCCATAATAGTACATGTGGCTGGCAGGGTGAATTTTGATTGCGCCCAGCGCTTGTAGTCGACAGGGTAGGCGAGGGCCAGGCCGAAGCTGGAAAGGCTCCAGCCTCTGCGCAGCAGCGTGAGCGAGCATTCCTCTCCCCTTGCCCTTTCACCCTCTAGTCTGAACTAGCCTCCCCGACAGTTTGCAGCCATGTGTCCAGACCGCGGCGGGAGCTCCAATCACAAGTGACTGTGTGCCCGCCCACAAGCCACGCTGCCATCAGAGAGAAGACCAGGGCAGCTGTAGTGTCAGTGTTGCTTGGTCTGCTCTTTAAAAAGGGACACTTAAGTCCAAAAAATTCTTCGCGTTCCTGGCCACAATAGCGCCATCTATGCCGCTATAGCATATATCATATACCATATAGCAGCATAGAGGGTTATAATGTGTCTGGGAACGCGAAGAATCACTCGTGTCCCCAGCCTGTCAGCTCCTGTCACCGAAACAGGAAGTGGCTGCCGGCGGGGCCAGGAGGATCGGAGGGAGACGGCGAGGGCACCGGACAGCTGCAGGGGGCTATTGGAAGCCCTAGGTGAGTAAAACTTATTTTTGTTTGACTTAAAGAGGAACTGTAACGACAAAACGGCCCCTGGGGGGTACTCACCTCGGGTGGGGGAAGCCTCAGGATCCTAATGAGGCTTCCCACGCCGTCCTGCGTCCCTCGGGGGTCTCGCTGTAGCCCTCCGTACAGCCGTGACGCAATATTTACCTTCCTGGCTCCTGCGCAGGCGCTCTGATGGCTGTCAGCGCCGAAGTAGGCGGAAATACCCGATCGCCGTCGGGTCTGCTCTACTGCGCAGGCGCAAGTTTCCGGCGCCTGCGCAGTAGAGCGGACCCGATGGAGATCGGGTATTTCCGCGCCGAAAGTCGCCACAGCGCCCCCGCTGGAGCCAGCAAAGGTAAATATTGAAGCTACAGTCGGCTCTGTCGCCGGCTGTTCGGAGGGCTGCAGCGAGACCCCCGTGGGACAGAGGACGGCGTGGGAAGCCTCATTAGGATCCGGAGGCTTCCCCCACCCGAGGTGAGTACCCCCCAGGGGAGGTTTTTGTTGTTACAGAGTATCTTTAAGTGTCCCTTTAATGGCAGTGTGGCTTGTGGGCTTATGATCAAGCTCTGGCTTCACTGAGGACATGTGGCTGCAATGCGGAATTGCTGGGGAGCACAGGGGGGTGGTGTTAGTTCAGACTAGAGGGTGACAGCAGCACCAGTTTCCTGCAGCATTGCCTGTGAGCTGCCCCAGCATGCATTTATGGCTGGAATAATCTGCTGTGGGAGTGGAGGAGAGCCCCTGACAGAATCCCTAGCTGTCTCTCTGTGGCCAGGCTGTAGTTTCTTCCACATAAAAAAAAAAAAAAAAAAAAAAAAAAAAAAGGTGTGCAGTACAGATGGCAGGCATAATTCAGGGGCAGAGGTGCACTGTAAAATTCCTGCCTTGGGTGCTGGAGACCCTCGTCCCGGCACTGGGGTGGACTACTTGACAAGTGTTCAGCACATGTTCATCCATCCGTGTGAAAGAGACCCTAGAGCATTTAGATGCAGAGTCTTTACTCACTTTGTGCAGAACAGGTGCAACACACACACACACACACACACGGTAGGCAGATATTCAGCCTGCTAGTCACCTCCCTCCCTGACCCCCTCCCCCAAGCACTGATGCTGGACGCCAATAGGAGGCTTGTTGCCAAATCCAGTGCTCAGGGTGGGGATCTGGCAAGGAGAGCAGGAACATGCTTAAATCCTACAGAGCTATCCTCCTACTGCAACACTCAGATAGGTTATTGATTATAGAGGAAAAATACTCACCAAGACGCTTTTTAAGGTCTTCATTTTCCCGGAGAAGCTCTTCTATCTTTGCACAGCAGAATTTACAAGACTGGAACAGAGGAAAAAAAAAAAAAAAAAAATTATCTGATTTCTTCACCTTTATATGGTTTTAAAACCAAGTTATACAGTCAGATATCTAATTAATATCTAATTTATTTCTGTACAGGAAAATATGTCCATCCAAGACAATATGTCGCTTGATCAATGCACAGTTTTTCTTCTAAGTTCTCTCCTAGGGGGTTAATGACAACTTTGTGCAGAAAAAGGATTACAGTGTCCTCTGAAGAACTTTTTCCAGCTGGGTGGCATGAAAAAGTTGCCAGGTGGGATAGAATGCAGGGTGAGCGCTTCGCTGCACAATTCTGCTTACAGCATAAGAGGCAGATGAGGAGGCTAGCCAATATTAGCCAGGTGGTCACTAAAATTAGCCGGGTGGTGCACCCTGCTTGGGGGGGGGGGCAGCCGAATCCATTGCTCCTAGTTCTAAAAAGGGAACCCCCCCAAAAACCCTCTTTACACTGATTTAAAGGGAGTCACACTGAAGCCACACTTAAAAAATTATAATGATACTTTACCTAATGAGAGGGAAGGCTCTGGGTCCTATAAAGCTTTCCCTCTCCTCATGGTACCCGCATTTTAGCGCTGGATCCCAAGTTAGCAGTCTCCGCCTGATGGGTCAGACATCTCTCTGCCACTGCAGGAGGCTTTCGGGAGCCGGAGTGCTCACTCGCGGATGCGCAGTACGGAGCCACCAGTCTTCGGGAGCACTCGGGCTCCTAAAGACTTCGGAAGTCCCCTGCGACAGATGTGAACGGGAGAGCCAGCGCTGGAACGATCCATCCGTAAGCGGAATGAGAAGGCTCTATAGGCCCCAGAGCCTTCACTCAAGTTTTTTTTTTTTTTAATACTTCAGACTCACTTTAATCATGTTTTATGTGTCCTCATAGTCCAGCGCCCCCCATGGTCCCCACATGGAGGAAGTGACAGTTTCCCTCCTCTCAGCCTGTCCATAGGAACACCCCTTTCACTCCCTGTTTATCGGTACAATGTTACCGTCACTTCTCACAGTGTGCAGAAGAGCTGCGACGTCTGTGGGCTTGGGGAGATCCAGCATGGAGCTTCGGAACGATAGTGAAGATGTATGTATGTATGTATGTATGTATGTATGTATGTATGTATGTATGTATGTATGTATGTATGTATGTATGTATGTATGTATGTATGTATGTATGTATGTATGTATGTATGTATGTATGTATGTATGTATGTTGGACAAAATAATGGAAACACCTAACCTTTTGGCATCATAATCTTTGAACAGGTTTTAAGCAATCAAAACTTGACATGTGTTAATTTTTTTTTTTTGTTAACAGATATTTAAACAAAAGTTGGTTATAATTTTAAAAAAATGGCAGATCTCTCAGACTTTCAAAGAGGCCAAATTGTTGGTGCTCGTATGGCAGGCGCTACTGTAACAGAAACTGCCCGAATGCTTGGCATTTTAAGAGGTACTGTCTCAGAAGTAATGACTGCCTTTGAAAGAGAAGGAAAAACGTCCTCAGCAAAGCACAGTTGTGGCCGAAAGTCGAAGTTGTCAGAGAGACAGTCTAAATATAAATCGAATTGTTAGAAAAGCTTGCAAGACTGCTCCTAAAAAAAAAAAAAAAAAAAAAAAAAAAAAAAAAACACTGCAGAGCTGAACGAACACCTACAGAACCCAGTTTCCACAAAAACGGTTTGTTGGGAGCTGCACAAATCTGGATTCCACAGAAGAACTGCAATTACAAAACCTCTGCTCTCAAAGACAAATTTTTCAAAGCGTTTAGAGTGGTGTGGAAACCACCAGAATTGGTCCCTCGAGCAGTGGTAAAAATGTGAATTTCTGTGACGAATCACCGTTTACCTTATTTCTGACCTCTGGCCGAGTGTACTTTTGGAGACAGCCGAAAGAAGCATTTCATCCAGACTGCCTTCTCCCAACCATAAAACATGGCGGGGGTTCTGTGATGATCTGGGGTGCAATTTCTTGGAAATCCACCGGGCCAATGATTTCCCTTCATGGAAGAATTAACAGCCGAGACTATTTAGGAATTTTGGGCGACCAAGTTTATCCTATGTTTCAAGAAATGTTTCCGGAGGGGAATGCCATCTTTCAAGATGATAATGCCCCAATCCATACAGCTAGAATGGTTAAAGAATGGCACGAGGAACATTCTAATGAAGTTGAGCATCTAATCTGGCCACCACAATCCCCAGACCTCAACATTGAGCATTTATGGTGGTTATTAGACATTCAAGTAAGAAGTCGATTTCCGCCGTCATCGTCTCTAAAAGAACTGAAGGGTGTTTTAACTGAAGAATGGGCTAAAAAATTCCTTCGGAAACAAGTCACAATTTGTATGAATCAATACCTTGGAGAATTGAGGCTGTAATTGCCGCAAAAGCTGGACCTACACCATATTAAAATATATTTTGCTGATTTTCAAGGGGTTTCCATTAATTTGATGTATGTATGTATGTATGTATGTATGTATGTATGTATGTATGTATGGCCTGGTGCACACCAAAGGAGTTTTTCTGAGCGTTTTGAGTTTTTAAATCTGCTGCTAATGTTATCCTATGTGTCTGTGCACACTGGAGCAATGAGGTTTTGTAAAAAACCCCATAGCATTACACTGGGAAGAGCTTTTGAAACCTCTAAAAGCTCTTCCCAATGTAATGCTATGTTTTTTTTTTTTTACAAAACCTCATTGCTCCAGTGCGCACAGACACATAGGATAACAATAGGATAACATTAGCAGCAGATTTAAAAACTCAAAACGCTCAGAAAAACGCCTCTAGTGTGCACCAGGCCTTTGTCTGTAAGTCAATTAACTTATCTGTGTGTTTTGGGGATATGGAGGGAAACTGGAGTGACTGGTGGAAACCCACACAAACATGGGGAGGACATACAAACTGTGCAGATAGTGCCCTGGCTGGCATTAGAACCTGGGACCCAGTGCTGCCGAATAAATATTTTATTGATCACAGTTATATAGGCAAATGTCAAGTATTGCATTATTTGGGATATCACTATGCAGACCTGTCAACTTCCAGATTTCTCTTGCCTCCTTAAATTAGGCACAGTTCATTTGCCTTTCACAGAGATGGAGAGTTCAGTGACTTGTATACACAGAGGAAAACTTCCTTTTTGGAACCCATTTTTAAAACCCATCCAAATTACACAACGGGGAACAGACCCCATTGTGTAGTTTGGATGGGTCACACACACACACACACACACACACACACACACACACACACACACACACACACACACACACACACACACACACACTGCAGTGTTCTCCCTAGAGCCTTTTAACTGGGCGGAGCGCCCGGCTGGTGGTCAGTCCCCGCCCAGCTGCTGTGATCACTATCACTAATCCCTGTCTACGGCATATTTCCTGTCCTCCACACTCATCCAGCACAAGTGCGCAGCGGCTGTGGCATTGGAGCTGGCCGCTGTCACTCTGACACAATCTCCGCCCTCCTCCTCAGCTCCTGACATTACAAGCCAGACCGCGGGAGCTTTGAAGGAGCACACAGAGAGAGAACTGAGAGAACGTGGGCTTCCTGTGTTCTCTCTGGTGTGTCGCTGATCTGCCTGTCATGCAGAGGACGGGCTCTCCTCCTCCTCCTGTCTTCCCAGCATGTGCTCCAGCCTCACCCGATCAGAGGTCCGTGTGGAGCAGCGCTCGTTCATGCCGGGGAGAGTAATAACAGCAAGGCAGATGGTTATCTGATAGCAGTAATGGTCCCCAAGCAGTGGAATCCTTCTGGTCAGCTGCTGTCTCTGTGCTAGAGACCGGTATTATTTAGACAACTTTACATATACAACTGCTTCCCTTCCCCCACTGCTCTGCCCCAGACTGAGACGTTACATAGTAAATCTAGCTGTCCTGGACATCAGTCTGCGGACTTCCTGCAGTGAGCTGTGCACTAGTGATGGGAATTCCGGCTCTTCTCGGAGAATCGGCTCTTCTGAATCGGCTCCCATTAAAGAGCCGGCTCTTACGGCTCTCAATCGGCTCTTCATTAAATATCACTGGACACCACTCAGAATCGGAGGAAAAGCCCCGCCCTCATCTCCATGACAACTCCAGACTGCTTCTCTCGCTCGGGCAATCCCTCCTGCTACTGCTCTGGCCTGCCCTTATACACTCCTACAGGCTGCAAGAGGACTACATCTCCCAGCATGCCTCAGCGCCCTTTACTACACAGCAAATCAGAGCTGTGTGGGGCAGCTAAGGCATCAGCTCTTTCAAAACTGAGAGCCGGCTCTTGTCGTTCACAGTAAAGAGCCGGCTCTTAGAGCCGGCTCGTTCGTGAACGACCCATCACTACTGTGCACTCACACACATTTTCATTCCTGCATGTCTCTCACTCTCCCTCTACAACATTTCCCTCTGTCTAACTGACAAACGTTCTCCCTCTTTTTTTTCTTTCCCCTTTCCCAGTCCTTTTCACACACTCTCTCTGTCCCTCAAGGACAATCTATCTCCCTCCCAGACACCTATTCCTCTTCCCTTCAGTTTGTATTTACTTTTTCTACTCCACCCCCCCTATATACTGCATTTCCTGAATATATGTATGTCTGCTTACCAGTGCTTGACTTTGTTTAAGGGGAGAAGCCACAGCAGAAACCCCCAAGCACTTTTATTTTATCTTTGTAGTGCATGCTGTTTAGCAAGACAAACAAGCATGTCTACAGTGGGTTTACTACCACTATGTCAGCCAAGACTATTGTGAGACTTTTTGAATGACATAACAGAACAGTCTGTGGGCATGTGTGGTTTTGGGCCTAAATTAGTCACTCAGTCTACAGCCCTGTCTGGTATTATTCCGGCTTTGGCAGCACTCTTATCAGATTGCCCCTCGCAACAGCTACACTCAGTGCAAGATGCCTCGGAATCCATTAGCATCATTTAGTGTAATCCTCTACCCCTATCGGCAGTGCCTAACATGATTACCTCACCAACACTCAGGGCGATCCACCTAATATCCTCCCCAGCGAGCAGCACCCAGCATGATCCTCCCTGTCCATTCTTACCTAATAGTAGCACACACCATCACCCTCCTTTCCCGACCATCATGACCTTAATATCCCACCCGGCTACATTTTCATGCCACCCGGCTGGAAAAAAATTCTGGGGAGAACACTGCACTGTATTCTAAAACTATGAAGTCAGGTAAGAGTGTATAGCATACCTTCTGGCAGATTTCAGGCTTTGCAGACTCTATAGAAGAGAGAACAGAAACACATATGTAATATATTGGGAGGAAATTCTACAATACAGGTTACAACAACAGGTTGCATTATATACATAAAACAAAACCTTACAGGTAAAACCATTCTGTTGAGTCCTCACCATCGGAATAACCTGTTGAGACTAATCACTACTACCGCATACCGGTCTGCCCTCTAGTGGTAGCAGAGCAAAGCTGCTATCAAAGTGTATGCGATTTACAGACAGCATGAGGAGATAAGCAAGTGCACATGGATACAGGTCTGCATTTCTTATTCTTGTTTTTCATAGAAAGCTTAATAAAAAAACGTAACAGAGAACTCAGATAGCTGATAGAAACATGCTGATATTTCAGGGAATATGGAGTTATACAGTTTGTAACCCGGCCAGTCAGCAGAAACTAGCTCTGACTGTCTCCAATTCAAGCAGCATACAAATTGCATTTAAACCTGCAAGAATCAAATAATGAATAGCACCTTATTGACCATCTCTGCCGAGGCATAAGGCCTGTGCCTTATGCTGGAAATTACAGTGGATGTCCTTTTTAACTCTGCAGCAGTACATTGTATTTCCATATGATCAGTTTACATTACCCATGCTTATTGCAAGGTCATTTTAAAGTTTACATGTCAGGAAAAAGAAAAGTGCCCCATTTTGATTACCCAGAGGTTTCCCTCTATTGAGATAAGTATCTAGATTTTACCTCCACCTCGCTGTTCCAGTCAGGCCCGGATTTACATCACAGGAGACTATAGGCACAGATATTCTGGCACCTTAGAGTCCACCCTCCACAAATCCAACTCCCCGTCGCACTGCACTGCAAGTGTGCTGGCTGTCCCAGCAGTCACTTCTCTCTTACTTTTCTTGCCCGTCAAAGGTAGCTACAGGTGTCCCTTAGCATTAGGTAGCCAGAAGTACCCTCAATATTAAGTAGCTAGAGGTGCCCCCAAGTATTAGGTACCTAGAGGAACCTCAGTATGAAGTATCTTGAGGTGCCCCTGGCTGAAGGGAGATCTAGTTAGTTGAATGCAGAGAGCAGGGTAAGTAACCGCTCATTTACACTCATCAGGACTCCATTGGTAAGGAGGGAGAGAAGCACTTGGGAAGGTGAGTGAGCCGCCTCTCCATCATCAGGCGCCTGTAGGCACATGCCTACAAAGCCTTATGGTAAATCCAGCCCAGATTCAAGCACTGAGACCCTCTGAACCTAT
Source organism: Hyperolius riggenbachi (assembly GCF_040937935.1). NCBI lineage: Eukaryota > Metazoa > Chordata > Amphibia > Anura > Hyperoliidae > Hyperolius > Hyperolius riggenbachi. The sequence goes on along the minus strand of NC_090656.1, from coordinate 17,974,737 downwards.
TTCGACAAGGGCTTCCAGAAGAGTGGACGCGGTTGTGCTCCAGTCCATGAAGGAACGCAGCTGCACTGCACAGGATGGTCTCCATGCTACTGCATAGACACAAGGCTTCCTGCACAGCCATGCTCGATCGTGGACAGGTGCATGGCCTTAAAGAGACTCACTTCAAAAAGATCCCCTGGGGGGTACTCACCTCGGGTGGGGGGGGGGAAGCATCCGGATCCTAATGAGGCTTCCCACGCCGTCCTCCGTCCCACGGGGATCTCGCTGCAGCCCTCTGAACAGCCGGCGACAGGCCCGACTAACTTCAATATTTACCTTTGCTGGCTCCAGCGGGGGCGCTGTGGCTGCCTTCGGCTCGGAAATAGAGGGGAAATACCCGATCTCCGTCGGGTCCGCTCTACTGCGCAGGAGCCGGAGACTTGCGCCTGCGCAGTACAGCGGACCCGACGGCGATCGGGTATTTCCACCTACTTCGGAGCCGACAGCCGTCAGAGCACCTGCGCAGGAGCCAGGAAGGTAAATATTACGTCACGGCTGTACGGAGGGCTGCAGCGAGACCCCCGAGGGACGCAGGACGGTGTGGGAAGCCTCATTAGGATCCTGAGGCTTCCCCCACCCGAGGTGAGTACCCCCCAGGGGACGTTTTGCCGTTACAGTTCCTCTTTAAACAAAAGTGTCCCGGCATCCAATGGTGGTATGGAGGACATGGGAAGCCTCTAGGATCTAGCTGCATCCCTCTATGGAGGCAAATATCTTAATTTCTCTCCAATTAGTGTTATAAGTTTACACATTTTTCTTGGGAACAAAAGAAAAAAAAAAAAGTGTAATCCCTTATGGCCAGCTGCCCCCAGGTTCATACTATGTATATGTTAATTTAGTGGTTAGGGTCTCTTCCATGAGGATACCTCACCACGGTGTTAGAGTCTAGTGCAGAACAGTCTGCACGCAAACTGTTTTTGGAAGCCAACATCCTCCATTTTGTTGCATCTGTTTTGAATGCAAGTTGTGTAACCTGCCTATGATTAGGCGCTGCACATCCTTTCAGTTAGTCAATCAGATGCAGCCTGCCTTGGGAAGCACTGCCACCTCCTACTGTATAGAATTATTACAGGTTTACTTTAAGGGGCAACTGTAGTGAGAGGGATATGTAGGCTGCCATATTTATATCCTTTTAACCTTCCTGGCGGCAAGCCCGAACTGAGCTCAGGCTATGCCGTGCAGGAGGATATCTCTGTCCCTGGTGGGGCGATTTGCCTCATTTAAAGTGCTGTGCGCGCAGCTAGCACTTTGCTAGCCGCGTGCACAGCTTGATCGCCGCCGCTCTGCGTCAATCGCCCGGAAGAGGCCTCCGCCAGAGCCCTGCGCTGCTCGGACCAATGAGTTCCAGGCAGCGCTATGGGCTGGATCGGAGGCGTCTGACGTCATTCCGATCGTCGCCATGGCGACAGGAGAAGCCAAACAGGGGAATATACGCGTTCCCCTGTTTGCTATTGATGCCGGTGACGATCGCACTAGAGGGACACATGCGCCTCTGGTAGCTTTACATGAAACAAAAAAAAACAAAAAAAAACAAAACAAAACAAAACAAAAAAGCACCTGTTAGTCTTACCGGTAACGGTGTTTCTGTTCAGCAGCCGGGACACCCCTCTGGAAGTATGGCTCCGCCCCAATCCTAGGAAACACAACCCAAAAAGTATAAAAAGCTCCCGCCCCCCCTCATCTCCAGTGTATATAAAGAAAAAACCCGACCGGGACACCAGAGAAAAAGGAGAAGCGAAGCACCTCCTAGTGACCCCGAAAAGGAAGGTAATAGGTATAAGGAAGTGCGCCAGTAGGAAGGGTGGGCAGTAGACGGTGTCCCGGCTGCTGAACAGAAACACCGTTACCGGTAAGACTAACAGGTGCTTTCTCCCATTCATCAGCCGGGACACCCTCTGGAAGGATACACAAGAAAACACCCACCTAGGGAGGGACCACAGACTGAAGCACCTTCCTGCCAAACGACAAATCTTGCTGGGATAGGACATCCACTCTATAATGTTTGATAAAAGTGGAAGGGTTCGACCAAGTTGCCGCTTGACATATTTGTTGGACTGTGGCTCCCGCTCTCTCTGCCCAGGAAGTCGACATGGATCGAGTCGAGTGCGCCTTGATAGCAGGTGGTGGAGTGGAGTCTGAAATCTCATAGGCTAAGGAGATAACCTGACAGATCCACCTAGCGATAGTCTGCCTAGAAGCCTGCTGTCCCTTATTCTGTCCCATAAATAGAACGAATAAATGTGAAGACTTCCTGAACTCTCTAGTCCTTGAAAGATAAGCTAAAAGAGCTCTCCTAACATCTAAGCAGTGGAATTCCTGTTCCCTGGCACAGGAAGGATTATCACAAAACGAGGGAATCACCAGGTTCTGAGACCTATGGAAGTCCGAAGGGACTTTCGGTAAGTAGTTTGGATCCAGACGTAAAATAATCTTGTCCGGAAAAATGGTAAGAAAGGGGTCTTTGATTGACAGGGCCTGAAGATCACCGAGTCTTCTGGCCGTAGTGATGGCTATCAGGAAGGCCACCTTTAACGTCAAAAACTTTAAGTCAATCTCATCAATGGGTTCGAATGGAACCCTGGATAATACGCCTAAGACCAGAGACAGATCCCATTGAGGTATAATCTTCTGCTTTAAGGGGGAAGATCTCTGAACTGCCCGAAAAAAATCCCTGATTAATTTTTCCTGTGCCAGGGGTCTGTCTAACAAGATTGAGAGAGCCGAGCATTGTACTTTAAGGGTACTCAAGGCTAACCTCATTTCCACTCCACTCTGAAAGAAATCAAGAATCGTTCCCATTTCCGATTGGACTCTTTTATTGGTAGCACACCATGAACCGTATACTTTCCACACCTTCCTATAAATTTTGTGGGTAACTGGCTTCCTACACTTTAGTAAGGTATCAATAGCCTTATCCGAAACTCCCTTGCTTCTTAAAATCAACCTTTCAGGGTCCATGCCGCTAGCTTGAATAACTCCGGTTTGGGATGAAAGATAGGTCCCTGCCGAAGAAGGTCCTGCCTGATCGGGAGCTCTAGATACGGTTGAACGGAGAGACTCAGAAGCGTGGAAAACCAAGGTCTCTTGGGCCACACTGGCGCTATGAGAATCAGCTTTACGCGTTCTCTTCGCACCTTCGCTAGGACCTGTGGCAATAATTTTAGAGGCGGATACGCATAACCTAGATTGAAGGTCCAGGGTAGAGAGAGAGCGTCCAATCCCAGAGAACTCCTGCTGTTGTGAAGGGAAAAAAACTGCGGGATCTTTGCGTTTGTTGGTGACGCAAACAGATCGATCTCCGGGACTCCCAGGATCTCGGTGACCCAAAGAAAGGTGTCCTGATTCAGTTCCCACTCGGAGTGGTCGAGAATCTGGCGGCTTAAAAAAGTCCGCTTCCGTGTTGAGCGCACCTTTTATGTGAACCGCCTGTAAAGAAAGTAGGTTCTGTTCTGCCGTCCGAAAAATGTCCGACGCCAGGAGGGAGAGATTCCCTGACCTGGTGCCCCCCTGTTTGTTGATATATGCCACCGTGGAGATGTTGTCTGAGAAGACAAGCACATGAGAACCCCGAATCCTGTCTAGGAACGCCAAAAGGGCCCTCTTTACCGCCAAGAGTTCTCTGTAGTTGGACGATCTCTCTGCAACTGTGGAGAGCCACCTCCCCTGTGAATGAAGACCCATGAGAGTGGCCCCCCAACCCCAAGCACTGGCATCGGTATAAATCCTTAGAGGGTCCTCCTGTCTCCATACTTTGCCCTCTTCCAGGTTGTGGCGCTGTAGCCACCAATGGAGGGTTGCCTTTACCTGAGCAGGGATGGGAACCTCCCGCTCCAGTGATTGTTGGGTTTTGTCCCAAGTTGCCAGCAACCAATTTTGAAGGACCCGCGAATGGAACTGGGCCCAGCTTACTCCGGGAATGGTGGCTGTCATTAACCCCAAAACTCGCATAACCTCCCGGATAGCCACCTGATGGGACAGAAGAAGAGTTCTGACTCCTGATTGCAGCTTGTCCACCTTTTGAGGAGTCAGAAATATTCTTTGTCGAACAGAATCGATCGTATAACCCAGGAAAACGATGGTCTGGGGTGGGGTTTAAGTACGATTTTTTGTAGTTCAGGATCCAACCCAACTGAGATAGAGTCTGAATCACCAAATCTCTGTGTTGAATTAGGACCGCCTCTGACCTGGCAAAAATGAGCAGATCGTCGAGATAGGGGACGACACTTATCCCCTGGTTCCTTAATAGTCTCATTGGCTCTGCAAGCACCTTTGTGAAGATGCGAGGGGCCGTTGAGATCCCGAAAGGGAGAGCCTGGAACTGGAAGTGACATATTTGATCTGGCAGACGCACCGCGAATCTCAGATACTTTTGATGGGATTCTGCAATAGGGATGTGAAGATATGCGTCTTGAAGGTCTATTGACACAAAATATTCCTCTCCCTGTAAGAGAGCCCTGACTGTCTGGATGTTGTCCATCCTGAATTTTTTGTAAATTAAATAAGGGTTCAGCCTCTTTAGAGTGAGGATAAATCTGAACTCCCCATTGGTTTTGGTCACCAAAAAAATGTGGGAGTAGTAACCCCGAAACTGCTTCGCTCGGGGAACCGGGATTATCACCTCTCTTGAAATTAAACTCTGAATTTCCCGCGCAAGGCCACTGGCCCTGGCTGGATCCCTGGGAAACCTGTTTATAAACTTCCTGGGGGGAGGAAAAACTGAAAATTGTGGACGATACCCGTCCTTTATTATACTCAAAATGAAGGGGTCTGGACTGATGGCTTCCCATTGGGACAAAAAATAACGAAGCCTCCCCCCGACTGGTAGAGCGTCATTTACTTTCTTTGGGGGGACCAGGCCTGGCGAGGGCAAAACCTCCCCGTCCCCTACCGGCAGGAAAGGACCACCTCTTCTGCTGAGCTGGCTGCCTAGGCTTGCCTGAGGATGGCCTATTAAATAAACCTGATTTGTTTACCTTAAACGTTCTACGTTTTTCAGGAAATTGCTTTTCCTTTTCTGCTGAACGGGAGAGTACATTTTCCAACTCCTGACCAAACAGAAGATTCCCCTCAAAAGGAATAGTACACAAACGATTTTTAGATGTCAAATCCCCCTCCCAGGTTTTGAGCCAGAGAGCCCTTCTAGCCGAATTGATTAGAGCAGTGGTGCGTGCGGAAATTCGGACGATCTCCACCGCAGCGTCGGCCAGAAAGGCTACTGATTTCAAAACTGTGGGCAAGGATTTGATGTAATTACTCAAATCGGAACCTGATTTCACATGATCAATTAAATTATCCATCCATACTCTTAAGTTCCTAGAGATACATGTTGAAGCCACGCTCGGTAAAAAAGCAAAGGCTGCAGATTCCCAGGCTTTCTTTAAGGTTAATTCGATTCTTTTATCCATTGCGTCTTTTAACACCCCTGCATCCTCAAATGACAAATCAGTATTTTTTGAGTGCTTTGAGAGGGCAGCGTCTAATTTGGGACATTTAATAAATTGATCCATGTCAGACGGAGCAAAGGGAAACTTCTTTTTAGCTGACTTAGGAATAAATAATTTTCGTTCAGGTTCCCGCCATTGAGAATTAATGATTTCTTTCAAAGATTGGTGGAAGGGAAAAACTCTGTTAGGCTTCTGCGCCAAGCCAGAATAAACCTGATCCTGTGCAGAGAGTGCTTCCTGAATCTCAGGAATCTGCTCAGTGGCATATACTGCTTTGAGTAATTCATCTGTTTCCTCTGTACTGAATAAAAACCTAGCAGCTTTCCTCAAATCTACATCAGATTCCTCATCTGATATGATATTCTCCCCCTCCTCCACCTCAGAGAAATTTTCTCTACCTTGTAAGTCCTCCTCCTCCTCCTCCTCCTCCCCCAGTGCGTCAGACCCTAAGGGAATCTGGGGGAGAGGATTCCCTAAATCGGGAGCCGGTACTTGACCTGTAGTACTAGAATGAGGAGGGGCTGACGATGGCCCTGGCAAATCCTGTGGGACCGGTAACAGGGACTCCTTAAATTTACCCAACGTCTCATCAATATCTTTTTTCACAGATTTAAGTACATTCTTAAATATTGCTGAAGATTCAGAGGCTATCACTGCATCAATACAAGCCTGACATAATGACTTGTTATAACCAGATGACAATCTAGCCCCACACTGACAGCATTTCCTAGATCTAGGCCTGTCAGCAGATTTAGACTCCACTCTTGCCTGAATAAAACATAAGAGGGAAACAAAAAGGGAGATACACATAGTTCTGTTACCACAACGTGCACATCAACAGAGAACTGTGTTTTAGGGAGAAGCATCTCCCACTCACCCCACCCTCCGACTGAGATCTGGTCGAGGTAGAGGACGAGGATCCCGCTGCACCTGCCGCTATTGTCCCCTGTCCAGCGGTAGTAGCGGTGCCAGTAGTAGTGGCAGCGGTGGCGGCGGCAACGGTAGAAGCGTTGGTCCCTTGCTCCTCCATCTCTCCACCACGCCACGCCAAGCCGTCGCCTCCTAAGTAGGGGAAGTCCGCGTACTTCCGGTCGCCTTCCCGTGGCGTCAGCGGAACTGACGTCAACGCAGCTCCGCATAAAACTGCCCATAGAGCGGCCGCGCAGGAGGAAGGCGGCGAGGGAACAGCAATCTCTGCTCAGCGTGTCCCCGCCATGACAGCAGTACCCTCCTCCAGCAACGACAGCGGTCCTCTTCAGGTACTGTGCCCAATCAACTCACCCTCTGGTGAGGAAAAAAACAATAAACTGGGAGCTGGATTTTGAGCTGTGTCTCCGGGCGGAAACACAAAAGAACTGGAGATGAGGGGGGGCGGGAGCTTTTTATACTTTTTGGGTTGTGTTTCCTAGGATTGGGGCGGAGCCATACTTCCAGAGGGTGTCCCGGCTGATGAATGGGAGAAAAATGGATTTCTGCCTATTTGGCAGAAAAAAAATTAACCGCCAGGAGGGTTAAAAGATACGTCCAGGCATAAAAAAAAAAAATCCACTTATCTGGGGCTTCCTCCAGCCCCTGGCAGCCGTCCTGTGCCCTCAATGCAGCTCCGGTGGCTCCCGGTGTCCTCCGCTGCAGAAGCTGGTTTTCCGGTCGTATGCAGAGCGATGTGTGCAGCAGGCGTATTTACTCCCCTACTGGAGGATTTAGACGTTGGTCGCCATTCCTCTTCCACTCCTCCGAGATTCTGCTTCCCCCCAGTGAGATCGCAGTCTGTCATGACAACAGCCGGCAATCTCACTATAGTGTTACAGCACCATCTGGAGGACGGAGGGAAAACTGCACCGCTGGATTCCAGGAAGGTGAGCTAGTGCTGGGCTGCTGCAGAACTCCTTAGCAGCAGGATTTTTTTTCTTCCAGGTTTTAGGATCTAAAAATCATGCAAAAAAAAATAAAAAAATTGCACGGCTTATAGACCCTAAAATCCGTAAAGAATCAACACGCCAAGGGGGTTAAGGCAAACATATAGCCAGACACTAATACAGAGAAGACAAGCAAAGGACAAAATCCCTGTGACATACAAGACCCTATTCTAGCAAGTTAACAGTGATAATGAAATAGATCCCCATCTTACCAGGTGCTCTTCCAACCCCTGAAAAAAAGCAGAAAACAGCAAGTATGAAGAGAGGGAATCATACCATGTGGAGTGACTGGAGGGTCTAGATTTTCTTCCACCACCTGAATTCTCTCCGAAAGCTCTGCTGTTTCCTGCACAGTCTGAGCTGTGGGCTTCCCCCCAGCTCTAGAGGCCACAGACTTCTCTACAGTGACTGGTCCACCGGAGGAGGCCTGCTTAATCTGCCTCCTGCCAGAAATGCCGTCGCCCTTCACAGAGACCTGGTCCTTGTGGAGTCCCAGAGCTGAAGTCTCTTTCTGCACTTTGACTGTCAGACCTGGAAAAAAATACATGCAAGAAAATGAGGAGAGCTCCACTCCACAATAGCCTCAATTCTGGTAGGGTTATCAAACAAATTACCTCATGTGAGATAATTTACCTCATGAGGTAATGACATTTAGCAATTCTGGTAGGTTTTACCTCATGGAGGTAAATTATGAGTTAATTCATGAAGTAATTTGCAGTAATTTTACCCAAAATAGCCATTCTCATGGAAATTATGGGACAGGTTGGAACAGAAGTTACCGATCAGTTTAAGACCTGCCTGTACCTGGAGGCCAAAGTCAAGGTGTATGCACATTGGGGGGGGGGGGGGGGAGTGAGGGCCAAAAGATTTGTGAATACTTTAAACAGTTGTGTAGGTAATCTCTCATATGAGGGGGTATAAATCCGTCAGTAATTGGCCAATGAAAACGTAGGGCTTTGGCTACATTCAGTCCCCTTTTACCACAGTAAAGCTATTCTCCAGAGGTGTAACGTCACAGAGTAAAGAACACATAAAAATCCTGTGTTGTCATGGAACAATACCATATATACTTGCATATAAGCTGACCCATGTATAAGCCAAGGTGCCCACTTTTCCCTCAGGAACCAGGGAAAAGTGGTTGACTCACATATAAGCTCCCTCCCCAATACATGTCAGCCCCCCTCCCCATATGTGCCCTAAGCGGTGTCTCAAGACGCCACTAAATGGTGTCAGATATGAGACACTGATTTCCACACAGGAAGAATCCCTGCTCATTTCCCCGCTGACACATAGCTTGCACGCTCTGCTCCACAAGCTGGGGGACACAGGTAGTCTTGAGCAGCGCACTCTGCACACCATGTTGCAGGGGATGGAGGGCACAGAGACAGCAGGAAGCGCAGGATCACTGGTGCACAATCCTTACGCTCCTCTGCCAGTAACAAAACCTGCTCACCGTCCATTCTGCTCCACTGGACTTGCATATAAGCCGAGGGGGTAACTTTTCAGCACCTTTTTGTGCTGACAAATTAGGCTTATACGCGAGTATATAAGGTATTTTCCTGTTCCCCTTATTTTTATTCCTTTCACTCAGTGACTTGCCTGTGATAATCGATTTCAGCTTTGGAGATTGTTTTAGAGGCAGAGGAGGACGCAGAGTTGAACTTCTTGGCTTTGGAAGACCAGATCGGACCCCTGTAGAGGACATGCAGACAACGGGTAATATAGAGGTCAATTTACTATAGAGAAATTAATATGTCACAGTCACACATAATAACGTAATGTATAAAACAGCTTATTTTTCTACAATATTCATTTCTAAATTAAGTCAGTGATTGATTTAAAGAGACTCTGTAACCTCAAAAACATCCCCTGGGGGGTACTCACCTCGGGTGGGGGAAGCCTCCGGATCCTAATGAGGCTTCCCACGCCGTCCTCTGTCCCACGGGGGTCTCGCAGCAGCCCTCCGAACAGCCGGCGACAGACCCAACTGTAAAATCAATATTTACCTTTGCTGGCTCCAGCGGGGGCGCTGTGGCTGCTTTCCGCTGCGAACTACACGGAAATACCCGATCTCAGTCGGGTCTGCTCTACTGCGCAGGCGCCGGAAACTTGCACCTGCGCAGTAGAGTAGACCCGACGGCGATCGGGTATTTCCGTGTAGTTCGGAGCCGACAGCCGTCTGAGCGCCTGCGCAGGAGCCGGGAAGGTAAATATTGACGTCATCTTTCACGGAGGGCTGCAGCGAGACCCCTGAGGGACGGAGGACGGCGTGGGAAGCCTCATTAGGATCCGGAGGCTTCCCCCACCCGAGGCGAGTACCCCCCAGGGTGCAAATCGGCCCAGCGGTGCCTCCCGGCGGCATAGCCCGTGCTCAGCTTGGGCTTACCGCCAGGGAGGTTAAAGAGGAAGGGTAGCGAAAATCAAAATGTAAAAAACAAAAATAAGAAGTACATTTCTACCAGAGTAAAATGAGCCATAAATTACTTCTCTCCCATGTTGCTGTCACTTACAGTAGGTAGTAGAAATCTGACATTACTGACAGGTTTTGGATTAGGCGATCTCTTCATGGGGGATTCTTAGCATGGCCTTTATTCTTTATAAAGACACTTCCTGAAAAAGATTTATACAATGATGTTGGCCAGCCTCCCTGCTCGCTGCACACTTTTTTGGCAGTTGGACAGACCAACTGCCATTCACTAAGTGCTTTAAAAAAGAAAAAAAATCTCTCAGATTTCTACTACCTACTGTAAGTGACAGCAACATAGGAGAAAAGTAATTTATGGCTCATTTCACTCTGGGAGAAATGCACTTCTTATTTTGATGCATTTTTAAATTGTAAGATTTTCACGACAGTTCCTCTTTAAGGATCGAGCTAATTGAAATCTACGCCCTGTTTTGTTGGGCTCCTGGCTGGCAGGGCGTAGATTTCAATTAGCTGCACGCATCCGCTGTTTCCGTCGCTCAATCCCCGCAGATCACTCGCTCTGCCTTTCTCTATGACGGCAGAGCCCTGTGAGCGGGTCAGAAGCCGATTTCATTGGCTCCTGGCCATCTTTCAATGTAAGCCGCTCCTGACCAGCTCACAGGAACCCTGCAGTCAGAGACAGGCAGAGTGGGTGGCTCAGGATCCCAACATGCGGCGGTTGCGACAGGTATGTGTGGCGATTTTCAGTATTCCGCCGTTTCTGTACCAGCGGTCTCACAACTCAGCTTCAATTTGTTTTTCTTTTTTAAGCAAACATTCTTCCTCCTTCAACCTTCCTTAACACACTGACTGCCACAGTTACTCACCAGAGGGCGGAGGTGGACGCATGCCAGCACCTCCTTCACTCGCGGGATCCCGTAACTTTGTAACAGCGCCATGGACGCCTACTGAGAGACGCCTGGGAATAGGTGCACGCAGCTGGGAAGGCTGCTTCCCCACTGAAGACAGGGCGGGTAGCTGTGATGGTGTAGCTGTAGGGGTTTCCTGTACATGGTATGCACAAACCAGAACAAAACATTGAGTCAAAGACAAAGCATCAGGCAGTTGATACTTTAATGTACTAAAACAAAGTTTGTTATTCACTTTAGACAAAACAGATCAATACTACAGTAGCTTTTGTGGATTACCTGGCATCTGTTCATGCACCCCCCCCCCCCCCCCCCGTGTCATCCCCTAGTTTATCTGCTGTTTTGCATGTCTCACTGTAAATTCTCATTGCCTTAGTGTAGTTGCTACTGTTAACAGAACACACTGATGCAACTCTATAGCAAGCAGATCTGTGCACTGGGTGAATCCAATTAGCAAAGTTCAGTTCCTATGCTACGTACACACATGCGACAACGATCGTTCGTTGAGAACGACCTACGAACTTTTAATTGATGAAAGAACGACCTAAGTAAAGTTAGTTTTAAAATGTGTGTAATGATCTGATAGTTAGAACGAACGTTACATCACATAAAGCAACTATTGCGCCTGCGCATAAAAATGAGAAGTTTCACGGAGAAATTGTGAAATGCGCATGTCAAGCCTAGTACTAACGACCGTTCAACTATGTACTACTTTTGCAAGCGATCGTCGTTGGTTAAAATCCGCCGAGACAGAACTTTTGTAGCGATTTGGCTTGTTCGTCGTTTGCCTTAATAGTCGGTGGTTCGTTTTTTGTAACGATCGTCGTTGGTAAAGATCGGGGAACGATCGTTACAAACGACTATAGTCGCATGTGTGTACGCACCTCTAGAAGGTAACACACAAAATGGTATTTCAGCTTTAAGAACATATGCTGGAAAAAAGCAAAAATACCAGGGCTCGAAGGACTGCCACCCACCGCTAGTAGCGATTGATCGCTGTTGGGGGCATACATTCATGTAGCATAAGGAAGAGCAAGAATTATGCAGGTACACGTTGAGATTTTCTGGAAGATGCATTATTTCCAACATGTCCAATCTGATGTCCAATTGATTTTCTGTTCACTTGCAAAAATCGATTGGATTTCAGACATTGCAAATGCAAACAAAACCAAGCAACCTGCATTTGGTTGCTTGGTTTTGTTTGCATTTGCAATGAGAGTCATTGCTATTTGCAATCACTCTGCAGTTCAGAGTAGCCCAGGATGTTGTCATGAATCAGCCTATGGCTTGCTGCAGTTGCACTGCAGCCAGACAGCTGTGGATTTCTAACATGCATGTGGTTGCATAATCAGGCATGCACTTGTAATGAGAATCCTTTCCATTCACAGGCAGCTTGCAGCCTCAATCAGTGTAGCACAGGATTGCATGATTACCATTCAGCTGTGTGGGAATTTGCATGTCTGTTCCCAATGGCTGACATAGCGTACAGCTTGCCAGAGTTGTTGCTGGGTCCATGGTGTGAAAGTTGTATTGTATTGCATTATCTAGTCTTGCCTGCCTGGACGTTCACTGCACCCGCGGGGGTACAGTGAGGTCTTTATCTTCCGGTTAGTGGGAAATTTCCTTCACCACATTGGTGACTGGTAGTATTCCTGCTTGCTCTGTTCCTGTGGACAGGACTGTAGCAGCGGTCGCTATTAATTATGCTCCTACCTGTTTGTTTTGTCCAAGTCAGTGTGGATGCTTGCCATCACTGGGGAAGTGATTAGATTGGCAAGCATTCAGTCTGTTTGTCTTGTTAGTCAGAGGCTCAGGGCTGCAGTCACCCTGAGCAACCAGTGTGTTTGCTGGCAAGCATTCCTTTTGTCTGTCTGTTATCTGTCTTGTTACTCATTGTGCTGGGCATTAGTGGCTCAGGGCTGCGGTCGCCCTGAGCAACCATTGTGTCTTATTTGTGGCTGTTATTGGAAGCTCAGAGCTGCGATCTTGCTCCCTTGTCTATAACTCCTGGGGCGATTGTGTAACCTCTTCCACTATCTAATATTACCCAGCTGCATAGTCTTTGTTCTGGTGGTACTCTGGCTTTCTAGGCCTCAGCTGCTATACCTTGCACCTCCAAGGCCTGGGTTTAACCGAAGTTGGGCTGGTGTTATTTTTCACCTCCCCTTCAAGCGGGGACACGCCACATAGGGTGAAAAAGGTGTTGATAGATTGGGGCATAGCAGATGAAAGAAAGCAGGAGATCTGTCAGGACATTACAATACTCCTTTCAGCCGGACATGTATGCAGATAGATGAGAGGCCATGAACACACACACACCCCTAGAAGTTCTGGTTCACCATGAGCTTATTCTATACAGCTAACTACTAATCTACTACACTTAGAGCACGGGTGGAGAACCCCAGTACTCAGGGGCCAGGGTTTAGGATATAGACTGAGAAATGTGTTCTCCTTGATTGTACAATCGTTACCCAATCCTCGATTTGAGCTTTGCAAAAAAAAAAAAAAAAAAAAAGTGTATGCGAGGACCTCAGCCCTTCACTGGAGGTTCTGACATCCCTGACTTAAGATGGCTCCTGCTGCCCAGTTTTTCCCTCTGAGGTTTTCCAGAAGCCATAACGAGATTAAGCAGCACCTGTAATCCTACTCGAATAGTGAAAGTATGAACAGGTGGTACATATACAGCAGTACATACATATGGGAAAACAGGCTCACAGAAGCTGCCTGTGGCTGCTTAAAAGAGGCAGACAACCATGCAAACTCTGCAGTGCACAAATCCACCACAACAACACCCATTTACTCACTTGTAGATACACTCAGTGTAGCATAAGAGAACAGTTATAGAAAGCCTTGATGTAAACCTTGCAGCTCACATATATCTGCAGTGATCTGCTTTTAGTTGTACTGAAATAAGTACATTTGCAGGGTTTATGTTAACGAGTTGGGGTACCCACCTATGCTATACTTGATAGACTGATCTATCCAAGAACAAATAATTTTGTTTACTTTGAACTGTTCATGATGTCTCTGCTATGAATAGTTTCTCAAACTTACCTTTGCAGTAGCACCTCTTGGAGTCTTTAAACGACTTCCTACAAGCTTAACGGAGGCCATACTTCCAGGTAGGTTTTGCTTAGGGTTACCCAAACTAGGTCTTGGTAAGTTATTCAGTACTCCTTTTAAAGGAATTCCCGTTGTAGTTTTAGGAAGTTTGGAGTCTTTTGCTTGACTTAGTGCAGTGGAACTAGAAGGCAACACCAATGCCCGACGTACAGAAGGTATACCTGAGCCCTGAGGAGGCAGCATATTTCTTTGGCCATCAGGTGGGAGCACAGATAACTCCACTATGAGTTTTTGGCTACCAGTCCCTCCAGTCAGCCCTGCTAGCATGGGCTTTGTGATTGCACACGGTTCTGCTGAAGCTACTTTACCTTGCTCCTCAACCGCACAGCCAATATTGGATTCTGGTAGTGGACAATCTGCGTGGGATTTCTGAAACTGAAAATTGGCTAGTCCTGTAACGGGCGTAGAAGTGATAAAGGAAAGAGAGCTGGCTGAAAACACACTGACATCATGAAGATTATCCTCTGCTTGAATCATGCTAAAGGACTCAGACATCAAAAAATGACCATTTGACTCTTGGGGGCCCGAGGATTTGATTTGAGCAGAACCAATAACAGTGCCACCAGTTATGCAATTTCCTTCATTTGTGGCCATCTTGTCTTCCTGGTCGAGATCTGGTTTACATTGCATAGACGAGCAACCCAACGTGCGCAGACCAACAAATTCCGGAGAAACGTCGGCTGCAGGCATTTGGTCTTCTGGAGCATCAACCTGCATAACATTAGCTCCATCAAGCAACATGGCTTCCTTTGTGGAAACAAGATGGCTAACAGAATTATTCTGAGAGTCCTTTACTGATGCGGAGAGAGTTTTGTCAGCAGCTGATGCAGAAGCCACTACTTCAGCTTTAAAGCTAAAAACTTCCTTTGAAGACCGTACTTGGTCTTGGACCTCTCGAGGTTTATCTGGCAACTGAGTGGAGATCCCAACACCATCAGCACTTGAAGATGGTGCTCGGTCTATGGCAGAATAATCCTTTGATATGGTGTGTGGCAGGGTACAGGACTGAATTTCAAGAATTGTAACAAGGGTACCACCAGTATTGCCATCATGCATAGAAGAAACATCACTTGACAAACTAGTGTGGAGTTTAAGTTTTTCACCACTAGCTGAAGCAATATTGTCTGTTTTCTCAGCAGCCTCTTCCTCTATTCTCACATGGTGTACTGTAAGAATACCCTGTGGAACGCTTTCAGAGTCTTTAGGGAGAGCTTGGATAACCTCCGTTTCTGGAGGTTTCACTTCACGGCTGGATGCCATCTGCAGATTGGTACTTCCAGTGGACTGTGGTATTGTGACTATCACTTGAGAATTATAGTCCGCCTTGTGGGTCAATTTGATATCCTGAATGCTGTTAGGCATTGGAGATGCCATGCTCACCAGTGGAATGGAGGGTACAGTGACATGATGTACTGTTGACATGTCATGGGTGGTATTGGCAGAAGCAGATGCCACTCCCATATCTTGGGTAGTATTGACAGTAGATATACCATGATGATCCACTGCAATATCTTGGGAGGTATCAGCATTAGTGGAAAATGGTACCCCCATCACCTGGGCAATATTGATGGTATAGACCTCATCATGCACTGACATAATGTCCTGGGGGGTATCAGCAGATGTTAAGGTTGGTATTCCCAGCACTTGAATAGTATTAGTTGTAAAGACCTCATTGTAGACAGCATCAATGTCTTGTGTTGCATTACCAGACCTTGAGGGCAAGGTCTTCAAAGTTTGGGGTGTATTAGTTGTAGAAACATGCTCCACTGCAATATCTTGTGTGGTGTTAGAAAAGGATGTGGAAGGCCCCAAAAATTGGGTGGTGTTAGCTGTACAACTCTCATGAACTACAGCAGTGTCTTGGGTAGTATTTGCAGATGCCGAGGTTGGTGCCTCCAACGCCTGGATGGTATTTGAAGCCCCATTGTTCATCACTGCAATGTCCTGGGTGGTATTTGAAGATGATGTTGACTCTCCTAACACCTGGTTAATGTTTGATGTACACACTTCCTGCAGTTCTGCAATTTCTTGGGTTCTGTTAGATGACAGATAAGAAAATTCTAACGTTTGGGTGGTATTGGCTGTAGGGACCTCATTGTACATTGCAGCAATATCTTGGGATGTATTTGCAGATACCAAGATTGGTGCCACCACGTGGGTTGTACTGGTTGCAATAGCACCATCATACAGTGATGCATTGTCTTGAGTGATATTTGCAACTGCTGAGGATGGTGCCCCCAACTCTTGGGTTGTATTGGCTGTAGAAGCCCCATAATGCACCACTGCAATATCCTGGGTGGTATTAGCAGAAGAGGATATGGATGTTCCTAACACTTGAGTGACGTTGGCTATACAGACATTGGGCACCACACAAATTTCTTGGGTTTTATTTGCAAAAGAGGGTGAAAACAATCCCAATACTTCAGTTTTATTGGCGGCCGAGACCTCATTTGCTAGGACAATATCTTGGGTTACATTAGCAAACACTGAGGAGGGTTCCGCCAACACTTGGGTGGTATTACCCCTAGGGGATTCATTGTACGTTACAGCAATGTCTTGGGTGGCACTTGGAGACAATGATGATTTAGGTGTTAATCGGATATGATAGGATAGGTTGGTAGGAGCTTCCCAAGTGATATTAGTAAAAAGAGGATCATCGATCTCTTGTGTAGTGCTCGAACACTTCTTGTTTACATCTGTTTCAACACTCAAGGCATCAGCTTCACTATATGCAAGCAACTTCTTCGTTATGCTTGTTGAAGGACTGTGCTCACCTTTAAAAGTCAGATTTTCATTAGGAGATTTAATTTTCTCCCTAGTGACACAAAATGAACTCAGATTGCTGGGGGAAAGGTGAACAGAATCCAACTCCAATGCTTCATCTTTGTCACATGACAAGGGATCCATTTTTTGCCTCTTTATAGCACATGGGCTACCCGCTCTTTTGCCTGAATAAGGTTCTCTCAAAGAATCATTCAAAAATTGCCCCCTGCTGCTTTTGTTGGCACATAGTGAAAAGTCAAAAGAACAGACCTCCATCTCCATTTTCTCCAAATCCAACAGGCCGACCCCTAAGGATACATCTTTGACTGGACTGTTTGCCATGCTGATGTCATCACTGGAAATCTCGTTGGCCAGCATAGACTTCATGGGTGTAAAGGAGGCAAAGTCGTTGGGAGGAGGCTCAGCATCAATGGCAGAGACATCCATATCATCAGCTTTCCTCTTCTCCGGACTCTTCTTAGACTCTGAGCCTTTAAGTTTATTTGCTATTTCTAGGCATTCCAAACCAAAAAAACTCCTATACAGCAGTGCCGGCGTGGGACTTTCACTTGACAATGCACCCCCATCCTGTTGACCGTTCATCACATCAGCTGTAGATTCTTTGACCTCCATTTCTTGCTGTGTGCTTGACTCTACATCCACTTCCATAACAGGAGACAATTTCTTCCTAGCTCTGCCACTGGATGGCAGAGGCGTGCTGAAATATTTATTGGTGCAATCAAAGGTCATATCATGGCCCTCTGTTTCACGGCTGGTGGTCGGGTCTGTGAAGAAGCTTAACTTCGATAATGAATGGTTCTCAGGAGAATACGGCATTACACTTTCAGAAGCACCTTTAGGAGGAACGGTTTCTACAGTCGTCTGTATCAAGCCCTCTGTGTTCGATTCAACAGGCGGCATGCAGGTATTCAAGCTTATCTTGTAGTCAGAGCAGGTATTCAGTCCTAAATGTTGGCCAGCTGCTTTGAGTCTTGTAATAGCCTTGCATTCTGGGTCTTTTTTCGGCTGCTTCGATGTACCCAGAGATGCACGCAGATCTGAACTTATATTGGGGTCATTTTTTATGTCTTTTAGTGGCATCCGTTGAAAGTGTGACAAAGCAGACTTTGTGCCGGCTGGCACCTTGGTGGTTTTTGAAGCGGATCCCTCCAGTTTTGTACAGTAAGGTCACGTGTTCGGAAAGTAAACCAAGTCGAGATTTTTCTTCCAAGCCTAAAGAAAACAAAAAGAAATATGCACATAAGAGTAGGTATGAGCCAGTGGCTGAGGATTAAAGAAACATTTAAATCTTTTGCTGCCAGCGCTAAGAAAATTGGAGTGGACCTGGTGCAAAAATAGAGCAGGTGTTCAGATTAAGGATTCTGATTAGTCACCATGAACAATTGCTCCATTACTGTGCCAATACACTTTAAAGAGACACTGAAGCGAAAAAAAAATTATGATGATATAATGAATTTGTTGTGTAGTACAGCTAAGAAATAAAGCATTAAGGCCCATACACACGTCGGATTTGCGCGAACGACGGGTCGTTTGAACGTTCCGTCGTTCGCACGTTTCCGCATGAAATCCGGCGTGTGTACAGACTATCGTTCGGGAGATAAGACTGGTTACCAACGATCCGCCGGGCAGATCGCTGGTAACCAGTCTTATCTCCCGAACGATAGTCTGTACACACGCCGGATTTCATGCGGAAACGTGCGAACGACGGAACGTTCAAACGACCCGTCGTTCGCGCAAATCCGACGTGTGTATGGGCCTTTAGGAGCAGAGACATAAGTCTAATATTTGTTTCCAGTACAGGAAGAGTTAAGAAACTCCAGTTGTTATCTATGCAAATAGCCATTGAGCTCTGACTTCTGATTAGGTTATCTCAACTGTATTTTGTTTTTCTTTTGCAGAAAACAGTTGAGGACAGGTCAAAAGTTCACTGCCTGTTCTGCAAAAACTTTTAGAATGCTGATTAATGTGTATACTGCAAGTATTAGAGAATGATGCAATGTTATAAAAAAAAGCTGTATAACTGAAAATAAAAATATAAGAATATTTTTTTTCTACCAATGTTCTAGTAATTATCCCTGCTACACAACCAATTCATGATGATATAATTTTTTTTTCGCTTCAGTGTCTTTAAAATGGTTCAGATAAATGTGTCCTTATTACTTCTCAAGCCCCGTACACACTGGAGGATTTCTGTCACCATACAGGAATCGGTATATGATCCCTTTTGCGACAAGGCAGTGGCGACACCGTTTAGATGCATCACTAGCCTTCAAGTTAGCAACGCGTCTTACTATAAAGGGGGCCAGGGGTTCAACATGTGGAGCACCATGGAGCAAATTTCCGCTGTTATATGATCTTTGCTAGTCCGCGATCCGAGATTGCTAGAGATCCGGTATGCCAGATCTTTAGCAGATGTCAGGCTGCCCCGGTCAAGTTCAATCCAATGTGTACGTAGCTCACCTCTTAAATTGGGTTTTTATAAAGGAGTGAAAAAATGAGCTTAGGTTGCCCAGGGAAAGGTGAACAGAATCTAACTTCAGGTCTCATCTTTGTCACACAAAAAGGGATCTAATTTCTTGCCTCTTTATAGCACACGTACGAACCACTCTTGAAAGGACCATTCAGAATTAAAATTGCTAATCGCTACACAATTGCCAGAAGACGCTTATGAAATCGCTTACAAAATGCTAAATTAAAAATGCTAGCGATTGTGCTAGCGATTTGTAGTGGGTTCCAGGCCTAACACAGGACTTATTTTTTTTATAAAAAGCTCCCTGCAGCGTGATCCGCGTCCAAATAGGTGATAACATTATCTTGTTTTTACTTAACTGTAGCACGAGAAGAATGTAAACATCCCCCCTAGCAGTGGAGAAACTCCTTCTAAAGGTGCCCAGGCATACATCCAGCGACTTAGGCAGCCGATCGACCAACCAATTCGATAATTATCAAATAGGTTGAAAATCTGTGCCACCAAGTGCAGACCCGATCGACAATGCGACCAACTTTGACCCGAAATTGGTTGTGTTAGTCGATCGCGCCTGGTGCAAGATGGCGGGCCGAAGTTGGTTCATCGAGGTGCTGTTACGGCAGCCAATTTCGGAACGAGCGACAACCCCCCCCCCCACAAATATGCCCCCCATGTGTGCATTTATACATTACCTGTCCTGTGTCAGCCTCCACGCAGTGCCGGTAACATCTAGGCGGTTTTCTGTACACGCCACTTGCACATATCGTCTAACATCGGCGCATGGCGTCTGACGTCAAATGCTATGCACCAGTGGCGTGGACAGAGAGCCGTTCAGAGGTTACTGACACAGGACATGTAATGTATAAATGCACACACGGAGGGGTACATTTATACATTACGCAGCGGTGGTTTCGTTGCACTGAGGGTGGTGCAGGAACGACGGATGAACCAAGGGCTGGGAAGGGTCTTGTGCTGGGAATACACGTTTCGTTTTTGCCTTCGTTTTAGCCTTCGATTCGTTCGGTAAACGAATCGAGTGTTGAAAACGTATGTGAAAATAGTCATAATCTCATTATAGTTTCGATTAATAGACCCCAAAAAGGAACGACTAGTGATCGAACATGTTTGATATTATCTCTCTTTATCCATCTAATCGAGCCATTGGTAGGCTTGATGGCTGTTCAGATCGATTATATATTCGTTTATGCCGTCCGTCCCTGTACTACGTTTCGTTTCTTTGCAGCCTTCGATCATTGGAAAAACGAAACCATCAGAATCGAAAAAAAAACCGAAACCGTGGGTGGTGATATTAACCGTACGGTCGATTATTTCGGGATCGAAAAGGACAAAAGGCACAATCGAAACGAAGGTTTAAACGAAGGCAAAAACGAAACGTGTATTCCCAGCATTAGTTATTCAAAGCTCTACTCTACTCAGATATTCATCAAACCTGAAGTGAGGGTCCTCACTTCAGGTTCCCTCTAAAGTGTGTGTCCACTGAGGTCCAATACAGCTTGTTGCTGCTCACAGCTTACGGAGTGCTGTATCCTCAAAATGTTTGCGTTGGGCGGTAAAAAGGCTAGAACCGGCAATAGGTACTTGCTATAATAAACCTGAGAAATACTGTACAAGACCTGAAATGTTAGCACAATAATGCCGGGATGATTGCAAAACTAACAGTGGGATAGCTTAAAAAAAAAAAAAAGTCATTTTTAGGAGGATAGATACAATTCTTTTTATCATCAGTTTATTTTCACCTCGGAGGTCCTTTAAAGAGACTCTGTAACATTAAAAAGATCCCCTGGGGGGTACTCACCTCGGGTGGGGGAAGCCTCCGGATCCTAATGAGGCTTCCCACGCCGTCCTCTGTCCCACGGGGGTCTCGCTGCAGCCCTCCGAACAGCCGGCAACTGTGCCGACTGTCAGTTCAATATTTACCTTTGCTGGCTCCAGCTGTGGCGGCTTTCCGTTCCGAACTACACGGAAATACCCAATCTCATTCGGGTCCGCTCTACTGCGCAGGCGCAGGAAACTTGCGCCTGCGCAGTAGAGCAGATCCGACGGCGATCGGGTATTTCCATGTAGTTCGGAGCCGACAGCCGTCAGAGCGCCTGTGCAGGAGCCAGGAAGGTAAATATTGACGTCACCGCTGCACGGACTCCACATAGGGCTGCAGCGAGACCCCTGACGGATGGAGGACGGCATGGGAAGCCTCATTAGGATCCGGAGGCTTCCCCCACCCGAGGTGAGTACCCCCCAGGGGATCTTTTCATGTTACAGATCCTCTTTAAAAAGAACCTGAGATGAAGTAAGAAGAAAAATCGATACTTACCTGGGGCTTACTCCAGCCACATGTACACAGTTGCCTCCCTCGCCATCCTCCCTGGCCACTCCATCAGTCTGCAATCTTGAATGGTATTAGGGCCCCAGTCAGGATCCATGGTATTAGGGCCACAGGAACGCAATGGGGGCACATGCAGCCAGGCCACACAGTAAACCCCCGACTGGCACCCGAACACCTGATGAGAGTGAAGACACAGTGGCTGGGGAGGATGGAGGGGAGGCAATAGTGTACATGGGGTTGGAGACTCAAATGGGAAATCAACTGTAAAAACGTATAGGGTGTACCCAATATTACTTCATCTTAGGTACCCTTTCAAGTGAACAAAAAAAAAAAAAAAAAAAAAAAAAAAAAAAAAAAAAAAATTACCTGGAACTTCTACTAGCCCCCTGCTGCCGCCCTGTGCCAGCACCTGGGCATACTGATCCTCTACAGCTACTCAGCCTGTCGATGGCCAGTGCGTCTGCAAGGCCTGGCCACACGTATCCTCAATTGTGCTCATGTCATCCGCGCATACTGCAGATGTGCAGGACACTCCCAGCAATGGGAGCACGGCCATGCAGTGGGCTGAGTCACTGCAAAGAAAAACAGTCTCTGCGGGGGGACCGGAGGATCGTTATGTCCCAGCACAGGCACAGGGTGGCAGCAGGGGGCTAGTAGAAGTTCCAGGTAAGTTTAACTTTTTATTTTTATATAGTCTGTTTAGGTTCACTTTAAAGGAATCACCTAAACAACTTTTGTTGTTATATCTCCAGAATCTCTCCATGACTAACACCAAACCACAAACACAACTGGTTTTGCGAGTGAGCTGGCTGTACACTACACCACCAGCCCACAATCACCAGCTGTCCCTGGACCGACAGCATCCTAACACCCCCCCCCCCAAAAAAAAAAATGCATGCATTTATGTTGTAGGCTCCTCTGAGGGCAGTTAGTGATAGGATGGCAGGGATTAGATCGTAAGCTCCTTGGTGAGCAGTATTTTCTGTGAGTGACAGGCAGCTCAGAAATCACTGTAAGTGCTTGTTGACTGCACCTTTATCCCTCGAGTGCCAGATCCAGCTGTTGGTAGCTGCCTACTCCTATGTGCAAACTTTGTGTAGCAGGACTAAAGTTCAGCAGGCTAACTGCTCCTGCCACCCTGCTGCCCACCCCTTGCTTTCCTGATGCCCTAGGCCACGCCTGAAACCTGACCATGCCAGGAGGAGGAAGCAGCTGTGTAGCAGCAGCAGACATCTCTGCATTATTCCATACCTCCCAACTTTTTGGGTTGAGAAAGAGGGACACTTAAGCTAAGCCCCTGTCACACATACCATAAAGATTTCATAAGAATTTTTTTTTTTTTTTTTATTATTCAAACCACACTAGTCCTTTCTATCCTGGTTCATATTCCTTCATATTGACATTTTCAAATTAGTAATATATCAATTTAAAGAAAATCTGTAATGAAAAAAACTCCCCTGGGGTGGGGGGAAGCATCCGGATCCTCTTGAGGCTTCCCCAGTCCTCCTCAGTCCCACAGCGGCGGCGAAAAGCCTTCCGGAGTGGCGGCGATGTAATATTTACCTCTCAGGGTCCAGAGCTGGCGCAGTATCCACTCTTCCCACGGAGATAGGCAAAAATAGATGATCTCCATCGGGCCGCTCTACTGCACAAGCGCAAGTCTCCTGCACAGCAGAGCGGACCCAACGGAGAACGGCTACTTACACCTATCTCGGTCAGAAGAGCCACAACAGCGCCCCGCTGGAGCCAGAAAAGGTAAATTTTACACAGCCTGACAAATTGTCACCTGTGCATTCCGTGGGCTGCAGCAAGACCGTGGGACACAGGAGGACGGGGGGTGGGTGGGGGGAACTTTTTTTCAGTACAGGTTTTCTTTAAAGGATGGGAAGTTTAAAGTCAATCACATTTTTTTAGTGGAGAACTATATATTTGCATAGAAAAACAAAAGTTTGCTTTCTTAAAAAGAATTTGCGATAATTCAGGTTGGAGTGAGCTTGAGATGTCTCCCAGTGCATCACTGCTGAATATATGCAAATTAACCATTGCACCCTTAGAAGCATAGAAAGTGGGACAAAAAACAAACAAATGAGAAGGAAAGAGGGACAGCTGGGAGCTGTTATTCATGACCATAGTAACACATGAAATAGATCATTAAACAGTTTCAAGCACCCACTTACGGTAACCGCGTATTATGCAGCTGGACTCAGCCCGACCTGCAAACACAGCAACAGCCGCAAGCTCTAACTGCTTAAAACAACCCGCTCCGACTCCCATTGGCTAAAGCATTTCACGTGACTAAGCCCTCACCCAATGGAGCGAGAAGCGTCCATTCAAACAGCCAATCGGTGCGCCTCCCGCATGGAATCCGGAAGTGGTGACCATAGACTCCTCAGCGTAAGGGACAGAAATATCCGATGACGTCACTACGGTTGCCCGTCTCAAGCGTCTGTCTGTCACCTGTTCTTGGCTGCTCCCATTCAACGTCCTACGACCAATCACACTGTAGAGACCGTTTGACTCCACCCCTGACTTGTCTAATCAAGGGTTCATGTTTAACGCTCCACCCACGTCAGCTCTCATTGGTCAATTGGCCGTTCACTGCTACCCTTAGCTCCTCCCATGCAAATCATTGGCCACTCCTTAACAAGCCACGCCCGGTTCCGTGATACTGTTCCCACAGAAGCTCCGCCCAGTAGTAGCTTTATGATTTGAGTGACGGCGGCTTCCGCCAATGAATGCGGCACAGAGGCGGGACACCTCGCTGGGAGCTTTCCTCCTCCCGCAGTCGGCCAATGGCAGTGAGTGGGCGGTGTCCCTAGTGACGGGCGGGGCGGAAGCGGCTGGCGGTGATGTTGGAGCGGAGAGCGGCGGCTGGCATGACGTGCTGAGGGAGCACATAAAGCGGCTGGACGTGACAGAGGCGGCGGAGAGAGAGACGCTCGCTGCCCGGGCGGACATGAGATAGCGGAGGTAAGACTAGGCGCTTCCACAGCAGGCCGCAGCAGCGCTGTCACCGGGCGGCCAATCACCTGCCAAGCCCCGCCCCCTGCCCAGCGCCGCAGCCAATTGTGGAGGGAGCTGAGGGTGATTGACGCGGCCAGGCAGCAGGTTCTACCTGTGTGCGATGTACACAATCACTGCGGGTGAATCCATCATTGCGCTGCCGTATATGTCACACTGAGTCTCTATACACCTGATGTCTGTACGTAGTCACTGTGATATGTCCTTTATTGTCTGACCCATTCATTGTTGTGTCCTGTATGCAGCATATGGCACTGTGTGTGGGGTCACCATATATCTACCCACATAGATCCTACATGTCCTAGCTACAGTACATGACATCTTTGTGTTATGTACACCATTAGTGTGTGTGTGTGTGTGTGTGTGTGTGTGTGTGTGTATCTATCACCAACATATTAAGCAGGTCTGTACAGAGTGTGTATATATGTATGTCCCTCAGAAGGGCTCATAATCTAGTCCTTACCATAGTCCTATGTCTGTGTATGTAAGGTGTAGTGTATGCATCATAGTCTAGGTCAGGCATGGGCAAACTTGGCCCTCCAGCTGTTGAGGAACTACAAGTTTTAGAGCAGGTGCAGAGACGAGCTACAAAATTGATATGTGGGATGGAAGGTCTCAGTTATCAAGAAAGGTTAGCTAAACTGGGTTTATTTAGTCTAGAGAAAGGACGCCTTAGAGGAGATCTAATTAACATGTATAAATACATCAGAGGGCAATATAATAGCTTGGCGGATGAGCTTTTTGTCCCTAGTCCTTCTCAAAGGACTAGAGGACATGATCTGCGCATGGAGGAAAATGTTTTAGCCATTTATTTAGGAAAGGGTTCTTTACAGTAAGAGTGAATTAGATGTGGAATGCATTGCCACAGGAAGGCGTTATGGCAAACTCTATACCGGCATTTAAAGGGGGCTTAGATGCTTTCCTTTTGTTGAAAGACATCCATGGCTACAATTACTAGGTAATGCCTAATGATGTTGATCCAGGAATTTTATCTGATTGCCATCTGGAGTCGGGAAGGAATTTTTCCCTTTTGGGGCTAATTGGACCATGCCTTGTAAGGGGTTTTTTGCCTTCCTCTGGATCAACAGGGATATGTGAGGGAGCAGGCTGGTGTTGTACTTTATACTGGTTGAACTCGATGGACGTATGTCTTTTTTCAACCAAAATAACTATGTAAGTCCCACAATGCATTGCAGGAGTCTGACAGCCACAGTCATGACTCATAAAGGCAAATACATTGTGGGATTTGTAGTTCCTTAACAGCTGGAGGTCCAATTTAGGGGGAAGCCAATTAACTTATCTGCATGTTTTTGTGATTTGGGAGGAAACTGAGGTGACTGGAGGAAACTCACGCAGACATGAGAAGAACATACAAACTCCTTGCAGATGTTGACTTGGCTTGTATTTGAACCGGGGACCCAGCTAACCACTATGCCATCGTGTTGCACTTAAAGTGTGTGTAATAAAAAAAAAATCTCCTTTATGTTCAGTGCTATATGTTACATACATTACCTAATGATCATTGGACGTTCCTCATAAATGCAGCACAGATGCCTCTAGTTTTTGCTTTCATAAGTTTTATTGAAACAATAAAAAAACATTCCATAACAGTGGAACACAACTTTAGATTTACATCAAAGCATGAAACAAAATTGAGTCTAGAAAAAGTAAAACTACCGGTATATCTTGTACAACAAGGAAAAAGAGGGGGAAAAAAACAAGATAATAAAATTATAAGTATTATGAGGGAGCTGTGGTTAAAGAACTGCTCTCTGAGGTTTCCTGCTTGGTCCCCCAAACTAGTCTAGTGCTGAGTCCTGTGCACATAATACTCTATATGTTACATGTAATTATTTTTTGTATGCATCGCAACATACTGTATTTCTGTGTCTGACATACACTCATGGGAGAGTCCATTTACGTTGGGCTTGATTCACAGCTTTTTCACCTTATTTATGTTACATTTTAAGCTCCCAAAGAGCAAAACATATAATTAACCACTTTTTCCTTCAATACAGTATATCTACGTCAGCTGTGGCTCTCTCCAAGCCACAGCGACGTAGATATACTGACCTGCTTGCAGCCCTGTTGTGCAGGAACAGGTGCGCTTCAGAGCTCACCTCCCGGCACTAATAGCTGCAATACTAATTGGTGAAAGGGAAAATGTTCCGATTGTAGCCAATTAGTAACCCCTCCACGGATGAACGATCACCGCTGTAGCAAACGGCGTGATCATTCAACTCTCCCCTCCGTGGTCGGATCTGCTAAAAAAAAGGATTAGAAAGCAGCCTGACTCACCTTTTCCTGTTCCAGTGACCAGCCTGCAGCCCAAGCCTCCGATCCCCGCTCTGCACGCAGCCCTGTAATGCTGAATAGCCGAGTCCCGGCTTGATGACGTCATCAAGCCGGGGCCCGGTAACCGGCATCACAGGGCTGCGTGCAGAGCGGCGATCGGAGGCTTGGGCTGTAGGCTGGTCGCTGGAACAGGAAAAGGTGAGTCAGGCTACTTTCTAATCCTTTTTTTTTTTTTATTTATTTTTTTTTTTTTTTTACATCTGGCCACCGAGGGGCGGCCTGGGTGGGGGGTGGGACATCTGGCTGGCCCTTATAGGGGTTGTTGAGCCCTGGTGGGGGGTAAAATGTGCAGCTGGGGGGCGGAGGATAAAGTAAGAGGGGGTACAATTTTTTATTTAATGTGCATCATTTTATACTGGGGGCAGATCTGGCTATAATGGTGGGGGGGGGGGGCCCTAATCCAGGGTGCACCCGCTAATCCTGAGGGCGCATCTGGCTATAATGGGGACCACTATTCCTGGGGACACATTTAGTTATGAGGGGCAGTAATCCTGGGGATACATCTCTCTATCTATACTGGGAGGTGCCAGAGGACACATCGGGTTATACTGGGGGTGACTGATATTGGGGACACATCTGGCTATCTATACTGGGGGACAGAATACTGGTGACATGTTTTTATCTTCTGTGGCACTTTTTATTTTTAAACTGGAAATGATAAAAACTGAGCAAAAATGCATTTTTTTCATTTTCCCCCTCCTTTTTCCCATTAAAATGCATAGAAAACTTTTTCGGTCTAGGGACAAAATACCTGCCAATGAAAGTCTAGTTTGTCCTGAAAAAAACGATACCTAGATCATTTAGGTGTCGTGAGTAGGGATAAAGTTATGGCTGATTAAAAAGGGACATAGCTAAAACGTCAAAATTGCTCTGGTCAATAAGGGGAAAACAAGGTCTGGATGCGAAGTGGTTAAAGGTACACTTAAGTCAAACAACAAAAATGAGTTTTACTCACCTAGGGCTTCCAATAGCCCCCTGCAGCTGTCCGGTGCCCTCGCCGTCTCCCTCCGATCCTCCTGGCCCCGGCGGCAGCCACTTCCTGTTTCGGTGACAGGAGCTGACAGGCTGGGGACGCGAGTGATTCTTCGCGTTCCTGGCCACAATAGCGCCATCTATGCTGCTATAGCATATATCATATAGCAGCATAGAGGGTGCTAATGTGCCTGGGAACGCGAAGAATCACTCGCGTCCCCAGCCTGTCAGCTCCTGTCACCGAAACAGGAAGTGGCTGCCGGCCCATTGTGTCCTACACATTCAAAATCCTGAGTCCCATCTGGGGATTTTAACCACTTCACTACTGAGAATTTTTTCCTCTTCTGTACCAGCGCAATTTTCACCTTTCAACATTCCTTCCCTTCATTCACCAATAACTTTATTACAAATATGGCAGCCTTCATTTACTTCTTGCTTCAGTTTTCCTTTAAAAGGAACACGAGGTAAGCAGGATAAGGAGGCTGACATATTTATTTCCTTGTAATCAATGTTAGTTGCCTGGCAGCCTTGTTGATCTTCTGGCGTAAGAATCAGCTGAGTCAGAGTACCTGATCTGCTGCATTCTTGTTCAGGGTCTATAGCCAAAAAGTATTAGAGACACAAGATCAGGAGGACTTCCAGGCAACTGGTATTGTTAAAAAAAAGGAAATAAATATGGCAGACTCCATATCCCTGTCACCTCAGGTTCCCTTTAAATCCTACTCAACTGATTGCTGTTGGACTGTCTGTACTTGCCAATAAGTTTACCTTTTTATAAAGTGTGTGTGTGTGTGTGTGTGTGTACACTGGGGCCAAGGTTATGGGCCAACCTCAATGTCTATTGGCCACCTTCCTCCCTTATAAAGCTCCCAGGTGTCCAATGGCCCTCTTCCAACCCCTATAGGTCCCCTGGTGTCTAGTGGTCCTCCCTCCCCTATACAGTTTCCTGATGTTAAGTGCTTTCCTCCTACCTCCCCCATATGGCTTCCCTGGTGTTCAAGGGCTTCACCTACAATTTATATCTTCCCTGGTGGTCTAGAGTGGGCCAAACAATGCAAAGTGAGAAAACCACTTGAGGGTTAAATGGCTCTGAAGGCCAGATTTGGCCCGCGGGCCAGAGTTTGACATGTATGATCTAAAGCCATGATGAGCTTTATAACTATGGATCTTTATTGTACATGTTATTGAAAACTCCACAAGGTATAGTCTGCATGGAGGTTACAGCTGACAGAGCATACCCGAGCAACTGGGGGTTATGGGTAAGAATGAGGGGAGAGGGGATATTGGTATGCGCTAATCCTCCAATAACTGAGCCTGGACTTGGATTATTGAAAATATTCAAACATTTGTCAGTTTATATTCTGCACTCCGTGTACCTGTTGGGAATATTACTGCACGTCTTTTCTAATTATCCAGTTTCACTGTGAACAGGAAGTGAGGGGGTCTCTGTACAACAGAGGCATGGACAGATATAAAGTCAGGGTATTTCCAATGCTTTCTCACGGTCAAGATGAAAAGTTGTAGTGATTTCATAATTCTGACGTGCTCTGCTGAATTATGTAATATTTGTGACTTTGCACTCGTAAACCTAAGCTAAATTAAACCTTCCTCCATGTGACCTAACCCATATTCTACTAACCTAAATAACCTAGTTTTACTAGAGTATTCGGCCACCTCACCCAGCGATCTGTGGTTCATGCTCACTGCCATCTTGTTTACCTGTGGTAGGACAGCTCCTGCAAATGCTAAAGGCCTATACACACACCAGATGGATGTCACCTGATGGGGATCGGGATGAATTCGCTGGGCTGAGGCTGTACAGAAGCTTAGTTGGCCTGTAGGCTAACAACGTTTTCTATTGCAGTTGGGGGGGGAGGGGGTTGCAGAGGGCCAACAGACCGACACAGGTGTGACATCACGTCTCAGAACAAAGCTATTAGCCGTCACTCAGTCTAATTTATCTGCCTGGCGGATAGCTGGCTGGTCAGGGGTGGGGATGGCCATGCTTAGAACGCATGGAGAAGCATGTTATCAGTTTGATCAGCTGATATATTTGTAAGGTTCTGATTTGCTGTAACTTCCTGGTTTACCGCATGATCATGACCAGCAAATCAGATCCTTACAAATCTATCAGCTGATCAAACTGATAACATGCTTTTCCATGAGTTCTCCTGGGCAGGGCAATAACTGGTCAGGGGCTGCTGTACACACCACGTTAAAGGACAACTACTGAGGAGAGTATGGAGGCTATTTCCTACTAAACATTATCAGTTGCCTGGCAGCCCTGCTGATCTATTTGGCTGCAGTAGTATCTGAATCACACCAGAAAAAAGCATGCAGCTAATCTTGTCAGATCTGACAATGTCGGAAGCACCTGATCTGCTGCATGCTTGTTCAGGGGCTATGGTTAAAAGTATTAGAGGCAGAGGATCAGCATGATTGGCAGGCAACTTGTATTGCTTATAACCAAGGTAATAAATATGGCAGCTTCCATCTACCTCACTTTAATTGTCCTTTAACGTCGGAGGCGGTAAATTAATTCAGCTTGTGTATGG
Organism: Hyperolius riggenbachi; assembly: GCF_040937935.1. Taxonomy (NCBI): domain Eukaryota; kingdom Metazoa; phylum Chordata; class Amphibia; order Anura; family Hyperoliidae; genus Hyperolius; species Hyperolius riggenbachi. The sequence goes on along the minus strand of NC_090656.1, from coordinate 17,944,384 downwards.
GCCCTAAAGGAACAGGAGTCGAAAAAAACTGCTGATTTACTTACTTGTGGCTTCCTCCAGCCCCTACAAGCTTTTGTGTCCCTCCCTACAGTTACGCCATCTGCCGCTCTTCCAGGGCCACTCCATGGCTGCCACTTCCGCACATGCGCGTCCGTGCTCGCAGTCATGTTCCCAAAGCCGGAAGCGTTCTGCGCAGGAGCTCCTGGCCACGGGACCTTGAGAATAGCTTCCCACTTGAGCTGGATTTCAAATACCAGCAAGTGCGGACAGTGAAGTATCTGCTCCAATGGTCCATTTGTGGTCCGATGCAGTAAAACGGACGGAAAAGTTTTTTGTTTTATAGTGGGAACTGAACCTAAACCCCGGAACCCACTAGCAGCACTTCTCTAGCTCTTGTAATTTGAAAAGTTCTTGCTAATGTAATTTTTTTTTTTAAATCGCATCACTCGTGTGGGATCACACCCATAGCATTACATTAGCTTTTCAAATCACAAGCGCTTTGGAAAAGCTCTCCTAGTGGTTCCCAGGCCTAACTCCTCTCTGCTGCTCCCTTGACAGAAGTTATTGTATACAGCAAACAGAGGTGCCAAAAGAATAAAATAGGCTAAAATTGCTAAGAAGTAAGTGGTGGACTTGCCTCCTTGAAACAGAGGAGCTTGGTGCTATCCTGACAGATTACTGTTATATACTGCCTGATGAAGCAGGGTCATACCGGTGAAAGTTTTACAATTTTAGCCTATTTCATTCTTCTGGCGCCTCTGTTCTCTGTGATCTACAGAGAGCGACTTCTTCATCCTGAGAGGGGACAGGTCTAATCTCCCCACCTGCATGTACAGTGGTTGCCTAGTAGGAAACCCTGGTTTGTAAGTATTATCCTACTTACCTTAACTCATTCATCATTCACCAGTACTTGCTGCACAATATTGGGCTCTCGGTGTCCCCATTTTTGTGTTTCCCTACAAGTGTTCTTCACAGAAGTTAGTTTACCTTTGAAGCCTGCTGTGTCAGTCTTTCTCCCCTAGTATTGTCAGCGTTACCAGCGACAGCTGACAGCGAGGCTGAAAGGAGTGGCTTCAGCTGTTAAACACAAGGTATGTGAAGAATTGCCTTTTTGAAGCAAATTCATGCATAGCTTTTGTATGCAGAAAAGTTCTGGGGTTTGGGCTGATTCAGCCAATGTGGCTCATCTGTCCAGAGGCTCATGGCTGCCGGTGACTCGATTGCTATTCTAGAGAGAGGTCATCCCTGCATGTGGTTGGCAGATGCCATATGCCGCAGGGCTCCAAATGACCCACACACTGGTACTGTACTGATATCTGGTGCATTTCAGCTAAATTATTGATCAAATGTGTTTTAGCCACTCAAAGTTGCAGTGAGATTGATGTGAAAGCTTTTGTGATTCTAACAGTGCTGTGGAGTCGGTACAAAAATCTTCCGACTCCTCAGTTTATAAAACCACGACTCTGACTCCAACTCCGACTCCGGGTACCCAAAATGGCTCAGACTCCGACTCCTCGACTCAGACTCCTTAGTCTGATACTTAACAGGGCTGTGGATTTTGTACAAAAATCATGCGACTCCGACTCCTGACTCCGACTTCACAGTTTCTGAAACCACGACTCCAACTCCGACTCCGGGTGCCCAATATTGCCCTGACTCCGACTCCACAGCCCTGCTGGATTCTAAGTATGTGCCTGGCGATTTTCTAATCATGCCTAGCTTTTTTTTTTTTTTTTTTTTTTTTTTTTTTTTTTGTGTATTTTGTGTAGCAGTTTTTTTGTTTTTGTTACAGAAGCTGTTCAACAAACACGCTTGGAAAATCGTTCTGATCTAGCGCTTTTCAGAGCGATTGCCCAACACACACACTTTTCTATACTTAAAGAGACTCTGTAACAAAGTTTTCAGCCTTAGTTCTTCTTTCCTATAAGTTCCTATGTCTGTTCTAATGTGCTCTGGCTTACTGCAGCCTTTCCTAATTGCACTGTCTCTGTAATAAATCTTATCTGCTTTCCTCTGTCGTGTCTGTCGGGCTAAGGCTTGAATGTGTGGAATGTGCAGGGCTGCTTGTGATTGGATAGAAGCGATACACACCCTCTGCAGGCCCCCTGCACACTCTGTATGACTCACACTCTGTTTATGTGAGCCTATCACAAGCTGGTTAGTTTGTTTGTAAACACTGCCTAAAACTGTTAATTACAAGCCAGGATTGCAGCAGGGAGTGGCAGAAACAGCACAGAGGGGCCCAGGAGAAAATAAGGAATAGAATGGTATGCTTTTTACTGTAAGACTATTAGAGTACAGATTTTCTTTAACATTAAGGCTGAATCGCTTCAGAAATCGGCAGAAATGCTACCGGACCCGCGTTTGCATTTGGGAAAAAATAACATCGCTCTGGTGTGCTCCATCCCATTCAAATATATTAGCCAAGCGCTTTTTAAAGCGCTAGCGTTTTTAAAATCGCTCAGAAGCGCTCTTGGTGTGCACCAGCCCTCTCAACCGGTAGTCTATCAAATGCAGCTGAATTGAGTTGTCTGCGATCAACCAAAATTTTCTACCCTGCTTGATTGACAGTATTTCAATTTTTCGATGTTATTTTTTTTCTTCTTTCAGCATATATACTGTAGATCAGGGGTCTCAAACTCACGGCCCGCGGGCCATTTGCGGCCCTCGATACAATATTTTGTGGCCCTCGCTGGCAAAAGCTTCCTTAGTTCGCTTCAGTTCTCCCAAGTAATCCGCCGCATCCTCGCCGCTAAACGAGGGCTGCAGAGCCCCCAAGTCGCCCGGGGGTCAATCCGCCGGCATTTCCTGGAAGGGGCAGAGCTTTCAGCTTCAGCTCTGCCCCTCCTGACGTTAATCGCCGCACGGATCGCTGCCTCTCCCCGCCCCTCTCTGTGAAGGAAGAGTGAGAGGGGCGGGCAGAGGCGGCGATGCGCCGCGATTGTGAAATTCCTTATGCGGCCCAGCCTCATCCTGACTTTGCCTCCTGCGGCCCCCAAGGTAAATTGAGTTTTAGACCCCTGCTGTAGATCATTTTCATTGATCAAACAACCAAATGTGTATTTGATTCACATTTGATTTAACGTGAACCTGAAGCAGGGTTAAAGTTAACCTGATGTGAGAGTTGTATGGAGGCTGGCATATTTATTTCTTTAAGCTATACCAGTTTCCTGGCAGTCCTGCTGATCCTCTGCCGCTAATACTTTTAGCCATAGACCCTGAACAAGCATGCAGCAGATTTTTTTTTTTTTTTTTTTTATACCAGTAGCTACCTACTCGAAATCACTCCAATTCGAAGCGTTAATTGGTGCACCTGAGGGGGGTGGATGAGGGAGGTTTAGCTTGCCCTGAGACTGAGCTAAAATCTATGAATTGTTGAGTTTTTATCTCTTTCCTGCTCCAGGAAGCCATTTACTGACAGGAAAGTGTCTTATAGCTGTAATTACTTATCAGTGAGACTGATCCAGTCTGTCTCGGACCTGACCCGGACAGAAACTGTCACTTACATACCTGATGTTTAACTCTTTCAGGCAGAGAAAGAAAAAATGGAACACAGCCTAGTTATTTGTATGCTTGGCACTGTACATACACATGTCTATCTCATCACGTCACCTGTCACATCGTGTATGCTTTAGAAAGCATCTACCAGGGAGTGTACGCTTTCCCATCTCCCCCTCCAAACCAAAGTTTGGAGAAATGTTAAAGCTATGGATAATTTCTGCAGGAAACCTTTGGAATGGGCGGTGTAATAGGACTGATGGTTTCATGTGGTTGTGTAGGAATTGTGAAACTTGTAAAGTAACCTTAGAACTTTCCCAGTACTTCTTTCTTAATAGCTTACTTATTAATCCTTCTTGGTATGTCTGTGTTGTATTCCTGCATTCCTGCAGTATCAGTCTGATCTCTGTTGGCTTTGTCTATTCTGGGCATATTGGTCTGCACCTGCAGTAATGGGTGATAATAGGATGTGTGATAGGTTGGGTACATTCCTGTTTCGCTGTCATGTTGGGTAACAAGTTCTGATCATTTCATATTGGGCTGGGAATGTTTAATGTTGGTGTAGGTTTTGCAGGCACTGAACTTGTTTCCAGTATTTTTATGCAGTTATTCTAAGCAGATGTATGGCACTTGATGATATAATGTACCATCCAGCTACCAGCAGATGCCAAGATCAATTATACTGACTGGCTGCTCTGAGTTGGGCAAAGTTTACAGGGGGTGTTGTGCTCCCTGTAACCGCTGGAAGGCAATGGAATGTAACTGTAACAGCTCTAAGTTTACCTAAGTAACTTGGTCAAGGAAAAAATGGGAATTTAATGAGCAATCAATGTAGAGGGGGATCCAGGATCCCAGAGCCCTCTGTCATGCTGCTTCTACATTATGGAACTCCTTACCTCAGCAGATCAGGACAGCTCCATCTCTGGACGTATTTAAATCCAAAATTAAAACCCCCCCTTCAGTTTGGTACTTACAGAATTATAACGTTTGTGTTTTGTTTCTGCGTACAGATTCTGAATACAATGGAAACCGGTCCATTGAAATACATTGCTGTGCAAATTTGTGTGCAGAAAATACACAATAATTCACCTGTAATAGAAACGGGGCCTCAGATTCTGCTGGGTGCTGCATAAATCCGCAGCATGTCATCCAGATTCGCACTGAAGTGTGATCTGGACTGTAAGCCATGCTACAGATGGGCAGCGGTTCCCTGTGGAGTTTGCACGCACTGCAGGGAAACTCTGTGAATCTGTAGCTAGTGGGAAAAGGCCTGCGATTAAAGAGAAACCCTGACCAAGAATTGAACTTTATCCGAATTAGTAGCTGATATCCCCTTTCCCATGAGAAATATTTTCCTATTCACAAACTGATCATCGGGGGCTCTGTATGGCTAATATTGTGGTGAAACCCCTCCCACAGTGTGATGTCAGGACCATGGTGCTGACATCACACTGTGGGAGCCTTGTTGCATTGTGGGAAATAACAGCTGTTTCCAGCTGCCAAAAAAGCAAGCAGCATCTCCTTCCAGTGACCTGCCAGCAGTAAAAATGTCACCATGTGATAAATGTCAGAATGTAAATCAGGGAGAGGAAAGATTTTACAATGAGCAAACACTGACTAAATCATTTATACATAATTATTGTAAAAATTAAGCACACTTGTTCATTCTGTTATTTTCACTGGAGTTCCTGTTACATTAAAGGAATACTATAGGGAGGTCGGGGGAAAATGAGTTGAACTTACCAGGGGCTTCTAATGGTCCCCTGCAGACGTCCTGTGCCCGCGCAGCCACTCACTGATGCTCCGGCCCCGCCTCCGGTTCACTTCTGGAATTTTCAGACTTTAAAATATGGTCCGTGCCTGCGCAGTACACTCCTGGTGACATCAGCGGGAGCGAGGACACGGCCGCGCAGGTGCAGTGGTTTTCAGACTTTAAAGTCTGAAAATTCCAGAAGTGAACCAGAGGCGGGGGAGGAGCATTGGTGAGAGACACCTCCCCCCCCCTCCTCCCTACAGTATTTCTTTAATGATCAGATCTTCCCTTGATTAAAAAAAAAACAAAAAAAACAAAACTTTAAATTAGAGGTCGGTTAAATTAGTCTGTGCCCATACATTTGTTAGAGGTTCCCCTGCCAGTGAATGGCTTTGCCTGTGGCCCCTGGTACCCACAAAATCTGGAATGCAACAATTTTCATATTGTCAGCAGCCTGTCTGTCTGAGTCGCTTTATAAGCAGTTACACTCCAACGGATATTAATCTGCGCTGTGTGCCGGTCTCTGCCTCCCAGTAGCTTCTCCGGGGATTATGCTGATTCTCTTCCCCCCCCCCCCCCCCCCCCAATTCTGACTGCATCACATCCAATTTAGACGCTGCTGCAAAGTGACTTCACTTTACTGCATCGTCTGGCACAACCTGTTCTGTAACGCGATAGTGTCCGTCAGCCTCTGTAGGTATGCGCTGGGCGTTTAACCCTGCATGATGCACACATGACTAATTCGGGAAGCTTCTGTGTTTTGCTATTTTCTTATGGAGGAATTTTTGCTTCTGGGGCGTGTCGAGCCCACCGCTGTTTGCTTTGATGGAGTCGTTCAGTTTTGTGTTATAATAGTTTGTCATGAGATCTCTCCACGCTGCTGAGGCAGACACTTTTTCATGGCGTCAGACTGGCCTGGGTGAAATAATATAGCGATCAGGAGTTGGAATGATCAATCTAGGTTGGTTAGTGGGTAGAAGTGATTTTTCAGGATGATTGTTCTGCATTTATAACCCCATTTCCTGCTACACAGATTTGAATAATTCCCTTTCTTTCCCTCATCTGGGCTGGCCGTGTACTCGCTGTCCCTGGGGCTGCCTTGCTGCCGGCTATTGCAGCTTGTCTGCATGGCGTGCTGATCAGCTCCTGGGCAGCTGTGGCTTCCTGTCTTCACAAGGAATTCTCATCACTGTGGAATTCCTGACAGTCAGCTGACACACCCCATAAGGCATCACTCCAGCTGACAGCCTGCCTGGGAGTTCTGTGTTGCTCAGTGCTGGTTGTGTATAGATTCAGCATTCGCTAGAAGGCTTCTGTGCTGCACATCACTATGCAGACTGCAGCCAGCAGACATAAGCCTGTGTCAGGATTTCCATTGTGAGCTTGTATTGTGCTATTATCACACCACAGTGCATCAGATAACCCCAGCAGCTCAGGGCCAGGCTCGCATCCAGAACCGCTGGTATATAGCAAGCTTATACATATACAGAGCCACATCAACCCAACATGCAGGCAGCCTAATTCGGGCTATTTGTCCTCATTAGTACATGGCAGGGATTGAGGTGGCTCTATGGGATAGGGCTCTGACCAGTACAACAGAATACCCAAGCAGCTCAGGGTGATCCAAACCACTAGGTAAGTATAGGGGACTGAAAGCAACCGAAAAGCTCTCCTACTAAAAAGCTACGTTCAGTGTAATTTGCCGCCTTAAAACAGAAGGTATTTGCAATAATTCACCTTTAAGTGAGCAACTGTGGTTTCCCACAATGCACTGCTACAGAATATGCAGATAGTCTCTATGCCCCTGAATGGTATAAAGGAAGGCTTTTCGGTCTCTTTCAGTCCCCTTTACTTTACTACTGGTTTTGGGTCACCCCGAGCTGCTTGGATTATCTGTACTGGTCCAAGCCCTATCTCATACAGCCATATCAATCCCTGCCATGCACAGAGGACCAGACTGTTCTGGATGTAAGCCTGGCTTCAAAGGCATAGAGATAATTTGTATATTCAGTAGTGATGCATTGTGGGAAAACACAGTTGCTTCTTTAAAGAGAACCCAAGGCGGGTTTGTGACATCAATATTGGGACACAGAGGCACATTCTGCATACAGTCACCAGCCTCTGTCCTTCCATTGTGCCCCCGGGCCCCCCCCCCCCCCCAGGCTCTCCTGCCCCCCATTATAAAAACTGCCAGGCTAGCGACACGCAGATTGTTGTTAGTCTGCTGTTTACCTTCTGGCTGCCACTCACCTTCGCTCCTCCGCCTCCTGTATAGCCTGTGTCCCTTCCCTCATCGCACATACCCGCCGCAACCGCAGTCACCGCCGCACGTCTGGATCCTGGGCCACCCACTCTTCAATCTATGACGGCAGATTTCCTGCGAGCCGGTCAGGAGCCACTTTAATTGGCTCCTGACTGTATCTTGCAATGTAAGCCAATGGGAGTTGCTTACATTGAAAGACACGGCCAGGAGCCAATGAAATCTGCTCTATGGGATAGGGCTCTGCTGTCATAGAAACAGGCAGAGCGAGTGAGCTGCAGCGGGATATGGCTGGGATTCAGCGGTGGGATTGGCGGGAGCGACAAACGGCGGATGTGCGGTCCTTAAGAAGTTAACAGAAACTCATCAAATTAGCAGATAAGACATCTGACATTCCAGTTTACACATTAAACAGAAACTCATAAACATCCAGTTTACACCACATTACACAGATGGCAGAGGTGGCCTACAAGGTTAATGGCTAAAAGTGAAAAAGTGAATTATGACAAAGTAAGAAGTAATCCAAATAATTCATATAATTTTTTTCTTTTTTGGAGGGGGAGGGGGGGGGGGGAGAGGAGGGAATCTCTGCTTCATAAAATATATGAACAGGTGTTGCAATGGGCTATATACAACGGCTAAAAACAAAATCTAATAACCCCAGGGCAGCACTATGCAGGGATAGCACAGCAACAATGAACAAAGGCGGCATTATCCGGAGTTCCTCAATGTGAGCTCATTGCGCATTCGTCCAAAGAGTGAAACTTTGTCCCGAAGCTGAACTATCAATTCCTATTGAGATCTGGAAGCTGAAGACAAGACTACAGCCATTCATGTTGTAGACAAACGCACGCTTGTAGCTTGTAGACGTCATTGTACAGCATTCTGCTCTGGTTGGTACATTTCAACGAGAGACCAGATTTCAAAATCATAACTATGGTCAACTTTGTCTCATGCTCCTACAGAACTACAAGCCCCAGCATGCATTGCTGGCATCCAGCTTAATGAAATCTTTCACTGGTCGCATGGTGTACAGAAGTACTCTGTCCATCTGCAGTGATCAGAATATAGTGTGTGCACATCACAGGTCAGCTTCTGTAGCCTGCATCTAAAATGGGAAAGTTGGTTACCCCTTGCATAGAGCTCCACATAAACCTCCCTGGTGTTGACTTTCCCCAGGATTTCTATGCATAAAAGGATTCAATTACATTTCCATAACCTTTATTTTTTTCCTGTAACTTGCCAAAATGTGTCACGCAAGGGTCTAGTATACAGTGCAGGAGAGTAGTGACGTGTATGCATTACTGTTCACAGCATATTTTGTATTGACTTGTATAACCATCAATACCACCAGGGAGGTTAATCTCCACAACAAATGTTATCCCTACTCAAGCCATTGTGCTAATTAACCACTTAAAGGCGTTATCAGGCTATAATTCGTAAAATGAGCTTTACTCACCTGGGGCTTTCTCCAGCCCCTTGCAGCCGACTGTCCCACGCCGACTGCTCCGCTCTCCCGGGCTCCGTGATCGGTATTTGGTTGGCCCTTATACTGCAGCTGTGCGAAGCGCCGCTGTCAATCATGGCCACGTGGGCCGCGGCGAACTGCACAGGCGCACCCCTACACCCATGCTACATTCTCAGTAAAGACAGCCTCGACTGGCTGCCTCAGCTGAGAACCACCTTGCATGTGTCTTGTTCGTTGTAACTTTGTGCAGATTAAAGGACCACTGAAGTGAGCGGGATATGGAGCCGGCCATATTTATTTTCTTTTAAGCAATACCAGTTGCCTGGCAGCCCTCCTGGTCTATTCGTCTGCAGTAGTGTCTGAATAACACCGGAAACAAGCATGCAGCCATTCTTGTCAGATCTGACAATGTCAGAAACTCCTGATCTGCTGCATGCTTGTTCAGGGGCTATGGCTGAAAGTATTAGAGGCAGAGGATCATCAGCATGGCCAGGCAACTGGTATTGCTTAAAATGAAATAAATATGGCAGCCTCCATATCCCTCTCACTTCAGTTGTCCTTTAAAGAGACTCTGTAACATGAAAAACATCCCCTGGGGGGTACTCACCTCGGATGGGGGAAGCCTCCGGATCCTAATGAGGCTTCCCACGCCGTCCTCTGTCCCACGGGGGTCTCGCCGCAGCCCTCCGAACAGCCGGCGACTGTGCCGACTGTCAGTTCAATATTTACCTTTGCTGGCTCCAGCGGGGGCGCTGTGGCGACTTTCGGCACGGAAATAGACGGAAATACCCGATCTCCGTCGGGTCCGCTCTACTGCGCAGGCGCCGGAAACTTGCGCCTGCGCAGTAGAGCGGACCCGACGGCGATCGGGTATTTCCGCCTACTTCGGAGCCGACAGCCGTCAGAGCGCCTGCGCAGGAGCCAGGAAGGTAAATATTGCGTCACCGCTGTACGGAGGGCTACAGCGAGACCCCCGAGGGACGCAGGACGGCGTGGGAAGCCTCATTAGGATCCTGAGGCTTCCCCCACCCGAGGTGAGTACCCCCCAGGGGCCGTTTTGTCGTTACAGTTCCTCTTTAAGAAATGTAAGCAAACAACTGATGGCTAAAGGTTAGGGTTGTTTTGTTGTACAGTCTCTAATTTGTGCCTGCTGTCTTGTGTTGCAGTGGCAGAGGTCGGCCCGTGCATCGGAGGTGAGATGATGAATCCTTTCTGGAGTATGTCGGCGGCATCAGTGCGGAAGGTAGGCATGTGGAGCCACAGAGGATCCGCTATCTGGAGGGTTATGACTGTTGACCATTCTGGGGAATACTGAGAGCGCTCCACTTGGCTACGATCAAAAGGGAACCTGAAGCGAGAAGTATATGGAGGCTGCCATATTTATTGCCTTTTAAACAATACCTGTTACCTGGCAGCCCTGCTGATCGGTTTGGCTGCAGTAGTTTCTGAGTAACACCAGGAACAAGCATGCAGCTAATCTTGTCAGATTTGAAAGTGTCAAACACTTGATCTACTGCATGCTTGTTTTAGGGGCTGTGGCTAAAAGTACTAGAGGCAGAGGATTAGCAGGACTGCCAGGAAACTGGTATTGCTTAAAAGGAAATACATGTGGCAGCCTCCATATACCTCTCACTTTAAGTGTCCTGTAAGTCTCTGGAGCTGCTTAGTGTGCCATAATGATTAAAGGGGTATTCCACTTGTCTTTAGAGAAATGCCTATAAAACACACAATTCCACAACGTACCCGACAAAAACTATCAGATGGAATAAAGTTTGTTGCCATTCATTGGATTCGTTCAGGTTTTGAAAATATTTCTGTTTAGCAACCAAAGTAAAGGCAAACTAAGTGATTAAGTGGAAAGATCTCACCGTGTCAAAGGTCATCAGTGCTGCAGTTAAAGTGAACCTTAACTCAATGAAAAAAAAGCCAGTTGGCTTCTATCGCCCCCCTGCAGCCGCCCTGTGCCTGCGCCGTGACATACCAATCCTCCGGGCCCCAAGACTACATGCGTCTTCAGTTGTGCTCCCATTGCCAGGAGTGTCCTGCGCAATGCAAAGTACAAGAAAATCAGGGCTGCGCTTAAAGGAAAACTTAAGTCAAAAATAAAAAATGACATTTACTCACCCGGGGCATCACTCAGCCCCCTGAAGCTGGATGGTGCCCTCGCAGCCCCGCTCCGATCCTCCTGTCCCCGCCGGCGGCTACTTCCGGGTTCGGCGACAGCCGCCGACAGGCTGGGAACGCGGCTGATTTTCCGCGTTCCCAGCCGCTATATCACCCTCTATGCTGCTATAGCGTATATATATACACTATAGCAGCATAGAGGGTGATATAGCGGCTGGGAACGTGGAAAATCAGCCGCGATCCCAGCCTGTCGGCGGCTGTCGCCGAACCTGGAAGTAGCCGCCGGCGGACAGGACGATCGGAGCGGGGCTGCGAGGGCACCATCCAGCTTCGGGGGGCTGAGGGATGCCCCGGGTGAGTAAATGTCATTTTTTATTTTTGACTTAAGTTTTCCTTTAAAGAGAAACTCCGACCAAAAATTGAACTTTATCCCAATCAGTAGCTGATACCCTCTTTTACATGAGAAATCTATTCCTTTTCACAAACAGACCATCAGGGGGCGTTGTATGACTGATATTGTGTTGAAACCCCTCCCACAAGAAAAGTCCAAACTTTTGTGGGAAGTAGCTGTTTACAGCTGTTTCCAACTGCCAAAAACCATGCAGCAGCTACATCTCCTGCCAACAATAAAATGTTCACTGGAGTTCCTCTTTAAGTGGCTGCAGCCCTGAAGCACTTTGAGTTTTCCAGGAGAAAAGCGCAGTATGAATCTTCTGTGTCTTGTCTTGATGCATGAGTGATCAGCAGTATAATTAAGGAACTGGTATTGTTTAAAAGGAAACAAATATGGCACCCTCCCATTGGTGTAGCAATAGAGGATGCAGAGGTTGCAACTGCACTGGGGCCCTCGGGCTGGAGGGGCCCACTAGGGGGGGGGGGGCATCCTTCATCTATCTTATAAGCTTTGCATTGGTTCTGTGCTGGTAATGAACACCTCTGTGTGCACTGAATAGTGGAAAGCCTTAACATATTTTCTTACTCTGATTACACCTCTCTGACACTGCAGCTGTCCTTGATAGGTTTTTGGGGCCCTATGTAAGACATGCATCGGGGCCCCAAGCGCCTTGTTTAAGCCACTGCACCCTCCATATCCCTCAGTTCTGTTGAATCAGGGGTCAGGAATCTTTTTGGTTGAGAGCTATAAACGCCACATTTTAAAATGTATTTTCCTGAGAGCCATACAATGTTTCAAACTGGGACAGTGTGCAAGCGCAGCAGAGAGCTCACGTCTCGGTTGCCATGGAGATGTGTATACAGCTGTTCCGCCGGGCAGCGGAAGTGTCAGACACGTCTTCAGCTTCTCTTGGGTTTCAGTAACATCAGCAATTTCCCCGAGAGCCAGACAGGAGAAATACCGACTAACAGCTTGTACAGTTAGCTAGCTGACTTGGGGGTTGATTCACTTTGTAGGACAAGATCCTCACATTTTGGCCCAATAGGCTGCCTGTCAAGTGACGTGCAGCATATTGGGCCAATCAAAGTGCAGGGATCTTGTCCTACAAAGTCACTGGACCTGACGGGGTCCAGCGTGGGACTAGTGGAGCGATTGTTAGTTTTGGTGGGACCGTGAATAAGTTAGTAGTGCATGCTACAGCAGTAGCGTGCCTACTTTGAAAATGTTACTTGCGCTGCCACACTAAGCTGTGGTGCTTGAGCAGTGTTGCTTAGTGAATCAACCCCTACTGATTTGTATGTGAGCCAGATGCAGCCATCAAAAGAGCCACATCTGGCCCCCGAGCCATAGGTTCCCTACCCCTGTGATGAATGACTTGGGGAAGGCTCACAGTTCATATAGGAGGAGATTAGTGGCTGCAGTGGAAGGAGTTCATTAGTGGCAATAACAGCCATGCCACTCCAGGCAGCAGGAGAGGGAGGGGATGAATGGAATGTGTGCAGCGCCCCCTGCCAGAAACCCAGACCTCTGCAGTGTAGCCTGTGAGTATAGGGATCCCAATTCTATACATAGCCTGCAGTGTGTAACTGGACTGTGTGCTGTTTATTTATATTTGCTTGGAGTTTAGCAAAACTTATTACTTACTAGCGCTGTGATTCATCTCCTACTTGGATCGACCCAGCAGGATGACTGACCTAAATGATTTCTCGGATATAATTGTCATTCCTCTGGATTGTGTCAGCTTGCGAGACTCGCCCACTTTTGGGCAGAAACAAACCTGTGCTTGCCAGTGGTGGGTGGAGCTTACCCAGAGGAATGCTGGCTGCAGCTATAAAACACGTCCTGATGGCCTACTACGTCTTTCTACAACTGTGAGTCACAGGATGTCACAACCATTATGAGGTGTACAGCAGAAGCTTTTTTTTTTTGCTTAATAGTCTGTGATGCAATGCATTTAAATTCAATACATTTTTATTGAGAATTTTATCCCAAACCGCAAACCTCCATGAATTACAATGGTGTGCAGAGTAATCTCAGCAACCGCAAGTTAGATCAGCACTAATAAAACAGAATTTTAACAAAGTATATTTTTACAATAATAGTAAACCACTATCAATATAATAAAATGCAGGCATTAAAGAAATCTAATGCAAAGAAAAAAAAACCTGCCAATTTAGAAGATATAAAATTAAAGAGTAACTGTCAGGCTGCAGAAGCTAATTTAAACCTCTAGTCTCCTGTGTTAAACAGTTTAGAAGGAAGCCAAAAAGACATTACTGAAGATAAAGATCTCTCTTACCTTTGATGTGTGCTTATCAGCACAGCTTAGACCTAAGCAGGACGCAAGCCGCATAACATACTGCAAAGCATTCTGGGGCCCTCCCCTCGGCTGCTAAGGAGAAGACGGGATCAAGTTTCAGCAGCTTCTAAAACTCAGTCCAGCCACAGCACAGATAAATCTCGGGGCAGCGTACACTGCAGGAGTCCGCTATTGTTCCTAGCCACATGGCTCATTAATATTCACTGCAAACTAGTGTTATTCAGTATGAGCTGTTCTGTGATCAGAAGCAGGCAGGACATGACGACACATTTGGCTTCACAAACATGGAACCTGCCATGAGCTGTCAGGAGCATCATTCTCTGCATATACTATATACAAATTCTGTGAAATCCAAACGTGGACAGTGAAATGCATATGTAATGTAAGTACAGCCAATCTTTAGCTACTGATATATGTGTTTATTTTCTCTGAGACCCTATACCTAACAGCTCCTCTTTAAAGCAGTTAATATAGTTTCTATGGCCTCTAAAATACCCCATGTTAATTTAAGAGATCATTTGAGTGGTTATAATGGGTTTTCTAAGTCTGGATTTTGATTTAGCTTCCATATTTAAAATGAATCTGAAGCCAGGATGAAAATAAACAGATACTGGCCTAAGGAGAGGGAAGGCTTTTGGTCCTAATGGGCCTTCCTGGTGTCCTCGTTCCCCCGCAGGCTCCACGGTTTGAATCTAATAGTAATAATGACTAATAGTTAAGTGGCGGTCCGTACTTTTTTGTATGTAGCCTTCCTGATCCTCAGTCAATGTCCCGGGCTCTCTACTCCCATCTCAGTAACTGTGAGTCTTCAAGGCAGCTCCCCAGTGACTCACTGTGAAACAGATGGAGAAGTTCAAAGGCTGGATTACACAACTCAAGAGTAATCACCGGTCTTTCCATGTTGTGCAGCTTGTTAAATGTATTATATAGAGGAGGCTGTCACCTATATTCATTTATAAACCATGCCAGTTGCCTGGCTGTCATGCAGCGCTTTCGGCATTAGTTGTTTGCGTTGGACACCTGCAACAAGCATGCAGCCAGTGGAGTAACAGCATCTGATCTGCTGCTCATTCTGGGCCAGTGACGTATAGTATTAGAGAGAACATCAGCACAGAAGTAAGAGAATGAAGCTTGCAGGCTCCGTATTCCCCTCACCCCAAGTTCCCTTCAATTTATGGGTAATGGGAGCCACCTTGTTTGCCTACCCAGTCTCCAAAGTGGTGGTCTTACTCTAGGATGGATGACTTGGAACACTCTCTTGCCACCTGTCTGAGGGCGATGGTGGCAATAGGAAGAGTCAGACTGAAAAGAGGAGCAGCTGGGATCTGAGGGGCTCACAGAAAACCTAATCTGTTTTAAAGCAAACCTGAACTGAAAATTAGACGCAAGATAACCATACACACGTCATACTGCCCCCCCCGTCCCATGTAGTCTACTCCCTTGCATCCTGTCTGACCACTGTGATCAGTGGAATTCTCCGTCCTGCATCGCTGTAACCACTTCCTGGTCAGCACACTGTTAAACTGTAATATCTTCCTCTTGAGCCATAGGGAAAAATGGTCCTTACCATCAGTTGTCCTTTTAGCTGTAACTGACAGCAACTGGTATATTTCAGTTGTGACAAAATGTCAGAACTGGAAGTAATCATTGTTAGAAGAAAATGGTGAGCTTCTGGGAGGAACTGATGGAGAGGTAAGTATGTAATATTCATTTGCAGGTACACCATGTGGTGTTTTTAAATTTTTACTTGGTTCAGGTTTCTTTTTAAGAGTAAACTTTCCATTGATAAAAATCCTATTTTCATAGTTTTATGTTCTTACTTGGGAATTGGGAGCCACATTTACTGAATTTCATTATTTCCATGCATACCTGCAGGACTAGAAACCGAAGCATAAAAATGCTGTCCCCAGACTCTTTCCCAATTTGGCTGTCTTTCTCCCAGGGCTGTGGAGTTGGTACATAAAACATCAAAGTCCGACTCCAGGTACCCAAAATGGCCCCGACTCGACTCTTTGACTCCGACTCTTACTAGGCCTGTGGATTTGGTACAAAAATCATCTGGGACTCAACTCATTTTATGAAACCGACTCCAGGTACCCAAAATTGTTCCGACTCAACAGCCCTGCTTTCTCCTTCCGAAGCTGTTTTTGCTAAATCAAGACCCCTGGTAGTGATGATGATGATGATGATGATGATGATGATGATGATGATGATGATGATGATGATCTGAACATTTGTATAGCGCTTTTCTCCTGTTGGACTCAAAGCGCTCAAGAGCTGCAACCACTGGGACGCGCTCAAGAGGCCACCCTGCAGTGTTAGGGAGTCTTGCCTTGAACTCCTTACTGAATAGGTACTTGACCTAGCCAGGATTCGAACCCTGGTCTCCCATGTCAAAGGCGGTGCCCTTAACCAGTACACTATCCAGTCATCATGACTGACATTTATCCAAGAACACATGGATGCCAATTGTTACTTTGTAGTTTTCAGTAATGTGGGTAAAATCCTGAGTGCATTTCTATTGGGGATACTTTAACATGCTAATTTCTACTATGGCCTCGATTCATAAAGAATTACCGCTTTCGGTAATGCTGAAAACAGCTGAATTTACAGAGCACTTAGGAAAATGTCAATTCATCAAGGCTGTTACCGCATGAAAAACTGAAGTTACCGAGCAGCGAGGTAAATTACTGACTTGTGTGGTAAATACCTCAACAATTGTCAGTAAATGTCAATTCATAAAAAATAAATCATGCTGTAAAAGCCTGACATTTTACCAGCACCTGTGGTGTGGCGAAATGAGCGGAGACTGTGCGATACTGCGGGAAGCCAGCATGATGAAGACGAGCAGAGGGGGAAAGGCTGTGAGTGACAGAAGCAGAAACCAATAGAAACTGCCCCTGTCTCCTGCAAGTCGGGATGATGCATTTTGATTGGGCCTGAAGCCTTCTCCAGTGGGTCTAGCTTTGCTACTCCCTAGGTAGTGAGCAGAGAGAACGTAACAAAAGAAGTTTCCCCTGCCTCCCTTCGGCAGTTTAACCACTTTCATTCCTGTTTAAAGATGCAGAGTAGCTAGTAGAGAAATCGTCTAAGCGGGGCTTGTGTAATGTCTCCTGGAAGTTCATCTAAGCTGTGGCAATTAAATAAAATGTTAAATGGAACCTGCACTGAGTAAAACTATTTAAAATAAACACATGAGGTAACTTCAAATTAACATTAGTTACCTTGCCATCAGTTCCTCTCAGAAGCTCACCATTTTCTTCCTACAGTGATCCCTTCCAGTTCTGACAACATTTTGTCAGAACTGAAATATATCAGTTGCTGTCAGTTATATATCAGTTGCTGTCAGTTATAGCTGAGTGGACAACTGAAGTGCCCGGTAATGTCCATGTTTCCCTATGGCTCAAGTGGGCGATGTTACAGTTCAACAGTGTGCTGACCAGAAAGGTGTTATGGGGTAATGGCTATTTTCAAAATGGAGGATGGAGAATTGCTTTGATCACAGTGGACAAACAGGACGCAGGAGAGGAGAAAGAGATTGAGTAGACTACACCGGAGGTAAGTATGACTTGTGTATGTTTATTTTGACTTTTTATTTTCAGTTCAGGCTTTCTTTAAGACTAATAGACCTATTCAGAGCGAGCAGAGGGAGTATAACAAACAGTATAGTAAAACATGTACATCTAAAAGGATGTTTTTATGAATTGGCACACAAGTCTAACGTAACAAATGCAGTGATTTACATTTACCGCACTGTGCTCTATGAATCCAGGCCTATAACTCAAGATCTTAAGTGGCGTAAAACATGAACAGTTGTTACAAATGATGGCAATCAAATAATGCAGCTTTGGAATTGAATATACTGAGGTTGGGAATAGGAAATGCAACAGAGGACAGAGATTGACGCTGGCAGGGAACAGAATTTTGATGGGTATTGAGATGACAGTTGGAGAACAAAGATGGGGCCGAATCCGCGTACACACACTAAATGAAGCTCAGCGGAGGTGACCAATAATGACCGCCTCTGGCAAGAATCCGTAATATTAGTAACAGTTTGGGAATCGCCCATCTTTGTCTTGGTGTCTGCTATGGTTAAGACGTGAGGGGAAATTCTCCAATAGGGGTGTACAGATATAAAGATAGAACATTCTCATCTTCCCTCAACAAGAATCAAGCTGGATGTGACACTTAGTAATTGTTTTGTGTGTGTTTTGCAGAGGCCGGACAACGAAGAAAAGATTGCAACAGGCGACCAAAAGATCAGCCCTCCCCGATCCTCGTCCAACAAAAAGCAACTCCCTTCCATACCCAAAAATGCGGTCCCCATTACCAAACCCATCTCCCCGGCTCCAGCTGTGCAGTCCACCAATGGAACTCACGCCTCCTACGGTCCCTTCTACCTGGAGTATTCCCTCCTAGCAGAATTGTAAGGCTCTCCAGGTTTCATGCTAATGCCTTTTTTTTTTTTTATTTGACCATAAGACTCACCAGGTTTAGAGGACACAAACCAGGGAAAAATATACTAAACCTGCTGCATCCATGGTGCAGCAGCATCTTGTGGATCTTCTCTCTTCCCCCCCCCCCCCCCCCAACTTGTGGATCTTCTCTCTTCCCACCCCCCCCCCCCAAATTATGCCCCCTTGTACCTTTTTATGTCTTCCTTGTGTCCTCTTCTACCCTGCTTGTGTCCTCATACGTGCCCCCGGGTGTGCCTCATCCTTTCCCCCCTGTCTCTTGTCCTCTTCTGTGCCTAATCCCATCTGTCCCTAGATCGCTCTGTCCACTGATCACTTTGTCCCCTGTGCTGTCTGTCATCTGTCCCCTGTCCTCTCTGTCCCCTGTGTTCTGTCATTTGTCCGCTGTCCCTGTCGGGCATCCTATGACATTAAAGGGGAATGGGCAGGCTGTGGCTCACCGCATAACAGCGCCAATCATCCTAGCAAAGCCGCTGGTGAGTCTGTGCCCGCAGGCAAAGTATTTCTCGTTAGTGACATATGCAGAAGTGAAGAAATACTTTGGTTGCGAGCACATACGATGCCCGACGAGACAGATGGGATTAGGCACAATGGTATTATATTCGGACCATAAGACGCAGGCACTACCCCCCCCCCCCCCTCAAGTGCGCCTTATGGACCGAAAAATACGGTATTTTATATACAGATCATGAATAGGGACTTTGAACACCAGTAAACTATATTTTTAATAACTTGTTTGTTCCATACCTGTAATTTAACTTTTCACTCTGAATACTCTATCTTGATAGCTGACCTTATGGTGCTTTTTGAGTCTACTGGCATAGCCAATGAATTGCACTTTTTTTTTTTTTTTAAACGATAAGTTTACTTTTTAGTGATGATGCTGATTAACAATAGTAAATGTTATGCTAATGGTTCAGTTAATTAATAATAATAATTATTATTTAGTATTTATATAGCGCCGACATCTTCTGCAGCGCTGTACAGAGTAAATATAGTGTTGTCACTTAAGCTACGTACACACATGCAACAACGATCGTTTGTTGTGAACGACGAACAAACTTTTAATTGACGAAAGAACGACCTAAGTAAAGTTAGTTGTAAAATGTGTGTAACGATCTGATCGTTAAAACGAACGTTACATCACGTAAAGCAACTATTGCGCTTGCGCATAAAAATGAAAAGTTCCATGGAGAAATGGTGAAATGTGCATGTCAAGCTTAGTACGAACGACCGTTTCCAACGATGTACTACTTTTGCAAACGATCGTCGTTGGGAAAAATCCGCCAAGCTAGATCGTTCGTTTTTAACGATCTAGCTCGTCCGTCATTAGACTTAATGGTCGTTGGCTGTTTTTTTTTTTTTTTTTTTAACGATCGTCATTTGAAACGATCGGGGAACGATCGTTTCAAACGACTATAGTCGCATGTGTGTACGCACCATAACTGTCCCTCAAAGTAGCTCACAATCTAGTCCCTACCATAGTCCTATGTCTAGTGTATGTATTGTGTAGTGCATGTATATTTTTAATCTAGGGCCAATTTCTAGGGGGAACTTATCTGTATGTTTTGGGATGTGGGAGGAAACCGGAGTGCCCAGAGGAAACCCACAGACACGGGGAGAACATACAAACTCCTTGCAGATGTTGACCTGGCTGTGATTTGAACCCGGGGACCCAGCGCTGCAAGGCAAGAGCGCTAACCACTTCACCACCGTGCTGCCCGTACGGTTTTATAAAAATTTTATATGCAACTCGAAACTAACTAATCTAATCCTGCTGAGGTGAATTTGATTGGTCCATTTTTAAGCTGCGTACATTGATATTCAAAGTTTATAGAAGCCTGAATCTCCTGGGAATTATTTGCATCCCTATTGACCATCCCTAATGCTGATATATTGAGATACATTAAGTATTGTAACCCGGACTCCAAAGTGTTTGCACTCCTCCAAATAACTGCCTTCTTCTGGCCTCTTTCCACAGCACGCTGGTGGTGAAGCAGAAGCTACCGGGAGTCTATGTACAACCTTCCTACCGCTCTGCGCTAAGTACGATGTCTTACATTTCATTCACTCCTACAAAATGTACAACCCTTATGTGCTTTTTTTTTTTGTTGTTGTTGTTTTTTTTAAAGAGGACCTGAACTAGAACCTTCCTCTCTGCTCTGAAAGATGCACAACAGCATAACTTTTTTTTTTTTTTTTTTAATAGAAAAACACTTTTGTTACAGCTGATACAAATCCTGCAATAAATCTACAGTGTCTACTTCCTGCTTTCATAGAAGCAGTCATTGGGTTAACATCCCGTTAATTAGCAGCTCTAGATTCCTGAGCTAACACAGTTGAGATTGAACACACACCTGATTTAAATATTTAAACACATTAGGATAGATAGATAGATAGATAGATAGATAGATAGATAGATAGATAGATAGATAGATAGATAGAACATAACTTTTAATGAAAGATCAAAGATAAAAATGTAGTAGTGCTGCTAACACATACTAGTTTGGCGATAAAACAGTGGAAGGTGATACAAATGAATGGTAATATCCTCCGCTTACATTGCAAGGGATAAATTCACTCTTCTCACTGCACGGATACATTACACAATACATCCCCCCAATACATTCACAACCCAACATGTTTTGGTACCTCTGTAAATGGGAACCTTCCTCGGGGGAACAAAAAGTGCTAAACGTACAAGGTGTTAAAGTGCATTAAAAACAGTACATTGTAATTTTATCACAAGTAATAGTATGATAGCGTGTTGGCCTAAACAGGATACTGTTGGCACAATACTCACTGCCCCCGATCGCGGGCGTTTTGCAATTAACACCAATTGCAAAGCGTGTTACCCGCAGCATTTTCTCGCGATTATTTCGCGATGCAGTGCTGATCACGATCGCTCTGAATCCTGTGTACAGTGATTTTGCAGCACTAATTACTGTAAAATCTCCTGCGCAAAAAGATAGCACTGAGCACTACCGTTTTGTGACTCACAAGTGGGAATGGGTCATTAGAGGCAGACAGCAAAGCGGGGGGGGGGGGGGGGGGCAGGGTGGATTATGGCTTCTTTTTTTTTTTTTTTATATGGTATTTTCCACATTGTCCAGTAGTGTAAAAACGATTGCGTATTGATATATGATTTTTTTTTTTCCATTTATTTCCAGTGTGGTTTGGCGTCATATTTATTAGGCATGGGCTGTACCAGGATGGCGTGTTTAAATTCACAGTCTACATCCCTGACAATTACCCTGACGGAGAATGTCCGGTAAGTCTTTGATCTTTTGCCATACAAGTGAACCGGGAACAAGGATGTAGATTGGCCAACAGAGGAAAAAACTTAGAACACCTGATCTGCATCCTTGTTCCAGTGATCAGTGTATCTAGGTGATCTTCAGGCTAGGAACACACTAGGCAGAAACACTAGCGTTCAAAAATGGGGTAGTTAGGGGGAAAAGAGGGCTCCAAAAAAAGCGTGTATGTCCAAAAAACAAACCCACTGTGTGGTCACTTTATTTTGCGTTACAAAAGATTAAAGTGCATACTCGGACAGACATCCATATAAAAAGTTGTACAGAATGGAGACACCAAGAGCTCAATATAGTGTAGTATGTACTGGTAAGTGGTTATGAAAGGTAAGTATGTATATATTCAACATGGGTTACCAGCCAGGTAACCACTATATCAGCAGGTGAGGAGATTAGACCTGTCCCCACTCAGGATTAAGAAGTCGCTCTCTGTAGATAGAAAATAAGAGGCAACACCCCTCCACCAAGGGTTGTCTCAGGGACTGTATAAGCAGACAGAGGCGCCAAGAGGATCAAATATTCTAAAACGTTTAAAATGAGGAGGCAGAGGTGGACTTACCTCTCCCAAGCAGACACACAGGATGTGTTGTGTATATTCAAAAGTAACAATTTATTTACATACTCCAGAAAGTAAGTCAACCTCTGCCTTCTCTCATTTTAAACATTTTAGAATATTTTATCCTTTTGGCGCCTCTGTCTGCTTATACATATAAAACAGTTGATCTGTCAATACATTAGAAACCTCAAGGCCAGCCCACACATCGTGCCATGCACTCACTGACCTACAGCTAACAAAAGGTACATCAATTCGGCTGAACTAAACCTATGTGACATTCGAAATCAGTCCAGGGACCACAGGAACCAGCAGCAATAAACACTAACTCCTCATAAGGCAGTGAAAGGGTGGTATCAAAAAATGGCAAGATGGTGCCAAAGTTCTGTGCATTTAAATGTGAATCATACTCCAAAGCATCTGCAACGATATCTAACGCTGATAACCATTTGAGGCTGTACACATTCCTTAGTGTCCCAGGCGCAACTCAGTCGCAGTTTGTTTCAAATGGGAACCTTGGATACGGTGTATCATGCCATCAAAGCATACTTTCATACAGTAGGTGATATTGCATAGTATTCAGCATAAGCGTAGTATAGAAAGCACATTGGTGCAGTCAGATAGGCTGTTGTCTCTCGCCCAACAGCCAGGCAGGTTTTCAAGGATATGTTTCCAAATGCCGCTGGATCACTGTCCCGGGTATGTTGCTCAAAGTCCGCCTATCACAGCCATGAGGTGAATTACAGGCCACAGAATTATGTGCATGGCTGAACTGCTGTTATGACGGCTTGTGCGGCATTACCACGTGGTGCCGGGACGGAAACTCCTACATGTTTCACTTGGTCCAATCCCAAGCATCCTCAGGGCGGAAGTGGTTTCCAAGAGGTGCATTGCGTTGCCCTTCTTATACGTGGCTACCGCTCCTCCCAGCTTCAAGCTGGTTGTGTACATAGCATGCAAATGTAAAAGTATCGCCATCTAGCGGCAGAACGACTAACTGCACCAAATAACCTAGTCAGGACAGATTATTGCACCGTTTCTATGCAGCTTCTTTGCAAAGAAGTGGGGCCTACAACTTTTTTAAATAGCTCTTTAGAGAGAAAACAATGTTTAGGCCATCAGGAGGCCTCGAGCCAAGGTTGTACATCCATGCAGCCTTGCGCTGGAGGAGAAACACTAGCGTTGCAATGTTGTTGTGTGTTTTTTTGTTTTTTTGTTTTTTTATCTCAATGAAGACAAGACTGTTTACATGTTTTCAATGCGTTTTTTTTTTTTTTTAAATGTGATCCTGTATTTTACGCCACTGATGAAGGGAAAATATTGAAGAAAAGTAATTGCAAATGCATACAAAAACACAGCAAAAAAAGCATGGTTTTCTGCACTGCCTGGTGGGCGCCCAGCCTCTAATCTTTAGAGGAACTGAGCTAAAAAACAAAACAAAAAAAACGCTTTGAATAGATGCGACCACAACATTGCAAATAGAAAGTACAATAATACTACCCAACCAAACCTCACCCGCTGTTAAAAATTTCCGATGTGGGTTGCAGTATTAAGTTCAGGCCATTGTGCTCTTGAAAAATCGAAACACAACCACAAAGCGCATGTCATTTTTCTGTGGTTCTTACATGTGAGTTTGCGATTCTGGGAGAGGTGCTCCCAGGAGCCCTTGCGGTATTGGAATCCATGCCACATCGGTTAGAGAGATGGGGGTAGAGGCTGCCTTAACGTGTACTGGAGATGGTACACTGGCCCTTATTTATATTTGCCGGGGGCTTCCTCCAGCCCCATGAGGACAGTGGCCTGCCTTGTCGTCCTCCTTGGCCCCTCCGTTCTGCCGCTATGACCCCCGGTAATCCAGGCAGTTACAGGCTTCTGCCCATGTGTGGCTTGGTCGCACACACACTTCGTCCCCCAGAGCACTCTGCGCAGAATGCAGCAGATCGCAGGAGCCTGAACAGGGGTGCGCATGCTCGGCCGGGGGACAGGAGTGTGCGTACGACCAAGCCGCACATGGGCAGAAGCCTGTCATAGCGGCAGAACGGAGGGGCCAAAAAGGACAAGGGAGGCCACTGTCCTCATGGGGCTGGAGGAAGCCCTAGGTAAGTATAAATAAGAGCCAGTGTACAGTCTCGGGTACACTTTAAAGGTAAAGCTTTCATGCATGCCTAATTTAATTAAAAAAATAAAAAAAATTCCATGAAACAAGCAGGCAGCAATTCTAGTCAGATCTGACAATTTCAAACACCTGATCTGCTGCATGCTTGTTCAGGGTCTATGGCTAAATGTATATTAGGCAGAGGTAGGGCTGTGGAGTCAGGAGTTGGAGCAATTTTGGGTACATGGAGTCAGAGCCTGAGTAAATATTAGACTAAGGAGTCTGAGTCGAGGAGTTGGAGCCATTTAGCGTACCTGGAGTTGGAGTCGGTGGTTTCATAAAGAGTTGGATGATATTTGTACCGACTCCACAGCCCTGGGCAGAGGATCAGCAGGATAGCCAAGCAACTGGTTTTGCTTAAAATGAAATAAATATGGCCGCCTTCATAATCCCTCTCAATTTCTCCTTTAAAGGGAACCTAAACTGAGAGGGATATGGAGGCTGATATTTTGTTAAAACAATACCACTTTCCTGGCAGTCCTGCTTGTTCTCTGCCTCTAAAACTTTTAGCCATAGACCCTGAACAAGCATGTAGCAGATCAGGTGTTTCTGACTGCATTAGCTGCATGCTTGCTTCAGGTGTAATTCAGACACTCCTGCAGCCCAAGAGGCAGCTGGTATTGTTTAAAAGGAAACCTGGCAACCCCCATAAACCTCTTCATTCAGGTTCCCTTTAAAGTGAACCTCCAGGCTAAATCTACTCAGCAGCACTGAAAAGGCCTGGTGCTTCTTTAACCGTTTCACAGCATCAAAACTTTGATTTTCTTACCAAAGCCTCATTTTAGCTGCTTTTTTAGCTAAGCTCCGCCCCATCAAAGAAAACTGCCTGTGCATTTTTCCCCTAATGCTGTGCAAAGCATGATGGGATTTCTGATGTTCTCGTTGCCTAGCAACTGGGAAGGGTGATCAGGACACAGGGCAGCTGGAACTGTCTCATGCTCCGTCACCTTCTTTCAACCAAAAAGATGGCTGTCCCCATGAAATCACAAACATTTGCCTGTTCTTTTAAAACCGGGTGAGTAAGAGATTATATTACCTATCTATTTTAATTAACATAACTAATGTAACTTAATGACAGTATGTTAGTTTAGGCTGAAGTTCCTCTTTAAGGACTAGTTCGCTTAAAATTGGAGTCATGACAAAATATTTATTGCCGTATCCTGTGAGATCTCACTGACTGTCTTTGCTCTCTCATAGCGCCTTGTCTTTGACATCCCCGTCTTCCACCCTCTCGTTGACCCTCTTTCAGGAGAGCTGGATGTGAAGAGAGCCTTTGCAAAATGGAGGTACGTTCCTGTTGGCTTGTTTATTGGGGACGGTTTATGCATTTGCATGCCGTTTGGAATTGGACCAATAAAATGCACTTCCTGCTTGTTCTCACTCCGTTACAAGCTACATGAAATGCATGCAAGCCAGAATTATTACCCGCTCATGCGCCAGCTCTAGTGGCAGTGCTTGCAGAAGATGGGCACAAGGTTGTTTGCCCCCCTGAACTAAAATTATAAGACGAGCCCCAACGTTTCCAGTTAAAATATACATTTTGGGATATACTCGCCGTATAAGACTACCCCTCTTGACTGTTGGACATTTGTATACTGTACTGTATGTACTGGTGCTATACTGTATAAACAGGTACAGATACTGGTGCTGTACTGTATGTGGTACCCAGTAATTATTGCCCAGTACTAGAACAATAAAGCTGGCTCCTCCCACCTATGCAGCTCTGGCAGCCGGGACACGCGTGTCCCCAGAGTCGTTCGTAGCAGCAGGGAATCCTGCCGTAGGTTCCTGCAGAGAGGGTGCTGGCAGAAGCAATGTCTGCAGCGTTCCCGCTCTGCTTCTCTGCCGCTATGAATACCTCTGGGGGACACACGCGTGTTCCGGCTGCCAGAGCTGAATAGGTGGGAGGAGCCAGAGACGACGAACCGGCTTCATTTGTTACATTATTGCCGCCGGGAATCCCTAAATCTTAATTCATTTTGCACAGTGGCCGCAGTGAGATGGCCACTTCTAGTTTTGCCCGGCCAGAACCCGAAGGGTCAACGCTTCTGGCCGTAATGTATACAAAGCCTGCTTGGATTGGTCAGCTATCCTGGTCTCCAAGACCATCAGAGCAATAGCGCAAACATGCCTCCTTCACCCGTCTGGCCGCCCTTGTATCCTATTTACCTCCTTCTCTGCCTCTCAGATCTCACACATGTGCGCCTGCGCCGCTTCACTACAGTCCTCAGCAGCGATATCTGAGAGGCAGAGAAGGAGGTACAGTAATGGGATACAAGGGTGGGCCAGATGGGTGAAACAGGAGTATATTTTTTCTGGGCACAGAGCCTTATTTTTTTTTTTTTCTTCCCCTTTTTCTTCAGTGCTAAGTGACAGTGACAGTGCTAAGTGACCGTGCTAAGTCACTACATTCCAGGAATCCTGGTGTGTGGATAGTCTTCCAACATACTTGTACAGCACCATCCTTGTGCTTTCGTACGGTCGCCGCATATGGTGGGGATGCAGCGTGGACGTTTTTGAGCTTCCCCACACCGTATGCGGCAACCGCAGATTCTCCAGTCCGGCTCGGAAGTTTCAGCACCCGCCCTATAGGACGACACCCGGCGTATAAGACCCCTGACTTTTGAGAAGTTTTTCCTGGGTTAAAAAGTAGTCTTTATATGCCAGAAAATACGGTAACCCTGCAGGAGAAAAGTGCCCCAATGTGGTACTCTTCTGGGGAGAGGGAAGCCTTTGGGTCCACCGGCCCGTTCCAGCACTGTCCCTTCAAAAGGATGACTTGCGCAGTAGCCTGGACCCTCTTGGGCTTCAGTGGAAAAAGCTGAGCCCGATCTGGTCCATGGTGTGCATGTGTGAGCCATCTGCTCAGTAGCACGGATCTGATGGAGCCCCGCTTTTACCACCAGAGCAGGTCCGTGCTACTGTGCAGGCGCAATGTGGCAGATCTTTGGGGGTCTCCGTCCTGGGATGGCCTGGCGGAGGAATCCAAGGTAAGTATCTAAATTTTGGGATTACAAACCTCTCAGGTCTGCGATAATACACCTGCGCAAGGTACTTTATGAGCATGAAGTGAAAATAAACTTATGAGATAATGATTTGTATGTGTAGGACAACTAAAATAGAACATTAGCACAGATATGAGTCTAATATTGTTTCCAGTACAGGAAGAGTTAAGAAACTTCAGTTCTCTATGCAAAAGAGCTTATCTGAGCTCTCTCTCATTTTCGTCAGAGAGCAATGCCCTTTTCTGAAGCACTTATCACAACTGTCTCTCTGGGGGCTGGAACCCACTAGAGCAATTTCTTGAGCGTTTAGGGAGCGTGATAAATCGCTAGCGATTTCCCTAAATGCTCTGCCAATGTAAATGGATGGTGCAAATTCTACAGAAGCAATTGCAATTAGCAAAACCGCACATGCAGCATTTTGTTAGCGTTTGCGCTTCAATGTAAAGGATATAATCGCCGGCGTAATCGCTCATCAGAACCTGCACGGAGCGATTTTGCTAGCGTTTTAGTTAATGTACACTGTAACAAAATGAAAAATAATTGAAAGGACCAATCAGACTTTAAAAGGCTAATCGCTACACAACTGCTGGCAAATTGATTACACTTTCTAAAATCGCTCCCTAAAACGTTCAAGAAATCGCTTACAAACTGCTCATACAAAACGCTAGTGATAGGCCTCACTGTTTAAGGTTTCAGGGCAAAGCTAATGACCCTTTTAACTTTCCTGCTTTGTTTCATAGTTTAAAATACAGAGTATAGTTTGTAAACTGCAAATATTAGAGAATGATGCGATGTTATAAAAAAAGGCTATATAACTGAAAATAAAAATGACCTAAAATTCATATTTTTTTTCCTCGCTTCAGTGTCACTGTAAATGAATTGTTTATAACCTGCGTATTTCCACGTTCTAGGAGAAACCACAATCACATATGGCAAGTGCTGATGTACGCACGGAGGATCTTCTACAAGATCGACACAACCAGCCCATTAGATCCAGAAGCTGCAGTGCTGTAAGTAATGTAGGAGGAGCCTTTTTCCTTAAAGCTGAATTGTAATCAGAATTCCCCCCCACTGCTCCAATAGGGTTTGCCACACACTGCTGAAATGTCAGGTCAGAATAAAAGCTTATTTTAATTTATCCTGAGCCTTCTCACATGATTACACGTGGACGTTTAACAATGGCGTATTCCTGTCTGGAGACTTATTGTGACAGCTGCACTGGTTCTAAACAAAATGTTTTTCCCTCCCCCACTAGTACTCCTGGTCATATAGATTATATAGTTGGATGTCACCTAGTGGCAACTGCTCCTTCCTCTTATGGCCCATACTCACGGGCAACATTTCTGGCCTGTCGCTAGCACACGGGAGCGTGTGCGCGACAGGCCGGCGACAGCTAGTCGCCAGGTCCCTCCGCATATACACTCCGGAGGGACCTGGAAGCTGTCGCTGATGTTCCTCCACCATCCCCCCCCCACCCCCGCCAGAAGCTCAGGGTATTCCCTGCTGGTTGCTGTCGCTAGTCCGCATACTCACGCGGACTAGCGACAGTTGCGGCGGCAACTGTCGCCGGCGATTGACCGCACCAATTGCCTGGCGACAGCAGCGACGGTTCGGCGTGCGCGCCCGTGTTGCGCCTCATACTCACGGGCGACCTGTCGCAACGCGCGCCGCATGTTGCGGCGACAATTGTAGCCCGTGAGTATGGGCCATTAAGGTGCATGCACACGTCTGATTTTATACCCGATTGTCATTCAAACCGGACGTTTCATCGACTTGTTAATCAAGTCATTCAGACTTGTACACACAGACGACAAAATGTTTGAGATGCTAATTACAGCTAATTTTACATGTCGTTTGACTGGTCAGTGGACTTGATAGAACAATGCACATAGCAAAGAAATGAGCAGCGCTACTTAAAAACAGATAAGTGCCTACCTGCAAGAGAGTGCAAGCCCCACTTGTGGGATAAAATACACACTGAGCATACACATGACCTGTCTACCACTGGAGGATGTTGGTTTCCTGTAACAGCTTGCATGCAACTTAAGAACTCGTCCCTCCCACTGCGGAGAAGTCATCCCCCTATGGGAGGGGACCTAACAGTAACTAAATCCTAACCTATGCATATGCATAGCCTGGGTGCGCTACCAAGTAAAATCGAAAATTGCGCAAAAGGTGGATCAGCGCATCACCAGGCCGCCTCCAAATGGCCTCCAATCAGAGGTGCGCTGAGGCCCCCCCCCCCCCCCCCCCCCCAGAAACTGCAAACGCACCCTGAATCCAAACTGAAGCTCTGCATATACACCAAAAGCAAGGCTGCTAAGTGGGAGCAGCTGACTAAAAATGAATTAAATTCGTACATAGCAAAGAAATGAACAGCACTACTTAAAAACAGATAAGTGCCTACCTGCAAGAGGGTGCAGTGGTAGACAGGTTATGTGTATGCTAAGTGTGTATTTTATCCCACAAGTGGGGCTTGCACTCTTGCAGGTAGGCACTTATCTGTTTTTAAGTAGCTCTGTTAATTTCTTTACTATGTACTAATTTAATTCATTTTTGGTCAGCTGATCCCACTTAGCAGCCCTGCTTTTGGTGTATATGCAGAGCTTCTGTTTGGGTTCAAGGTGCGTTTGCAGTTTCTGGGGGGGCTCAGCGCACCTCTGATTGTAGGCCATTCGGAGGCGGCCTGGTGATGCGCTGATCCGCCTCTTTGCGTAATTTTCAAATTTTGATAGAACAATGGACTAGATCAAATGACTGATCAAATGACCTGTTGTTTGAAAGTAGATTAAGGGGGCCATACACTAGGCAACCAACCAATCTACCATCCGATTCCATTACTATAATCGAATTGGATGAAAATTGGTGCTGCCAAGTGCATGCCCGACCAACAAAGCGACCAATTTTGGGACAGAAATTGGCCGCACAGTGGATCACGCATGTTGGTAATTTTCAGGCCGAGGTTGGTTGGTCGGGTGCGTGGCGGTACGGCAGCTGATTTGCGAATGAGCAACGAGACGACGAAACCCTCGCCACTGCCGCTGCATTGTATAAATGTGTGTAGTGCAATTATACATTACCTGTCCGGTGTCAGCCTCCGCTGTTTCCGTCCATCTCGCCGGGTTCCGCCGGTGGCGCTATGACGTCATGAAGGCGCATAGTGGCTGAAGTCGGACGCTATGCGCCGCTAGCGTGTATGCGGCTTACCCGGCGAGATGGTGGACCCAGGGAGCTGCTACAGGACAGGTAATGTATAAATGCACTACATCACATACATTTAGGGGGCAGGGCGGACGCGGCGGGCTCAGCTGATTCCCAAATGATTTCATGCTGAAATCGGAAGGGAATCGGCCTGTAGTGTATGGGCAGATTCGATTAGAAACCTATTTATCTCTAATCAGATTCGAATAGAGAACTTTTCTCTTGGTTGAATCTGCCCATATTCGTTCTAGTGTATGGGCACCTTCAGTGTCAAACTAATAGACTTTCAAACAACAACAAGTTGTTTGTACACATGTACAGACCTAACTGTGGTTTGAATGACATTTAGTCCACGGATCCGCTAAGTGGATCAGTCAAAACTGCTGATATCATTCTAAAGGTGGCCACTAACTGTCCAATTTCTAGCGAAAAATCATTTGAGGGATCAAATTCTGATCGGATTGGTTGTAAATAACCTCTGTTGATGGACACAATCGATTATGAACGAGTGAAAAAAATATCGTCCGAATGAATTTCTGTCGAACCAAAATTTGGATTTTCTTGTTGGTTGTGATAGATCGGAAGCAAAGATTGGTTCGTTGATGGTGTAGTGACCGATGTATTACAATATTTCACTTCCAATCAGAATTTCTGATCGCTCGAACGATTTTTCGAAATTGGATCATTAGTGGCCACCTTTACGATAGTTCGTACACACACAAAACTGTTTAAACGACTGGTTTGGACGTCAAGTTGTTCAGAAATATCAGACGTGTGTACGTACCTTTACTCAGGTGACCTCACTTTTGGTATAGGCTGATGATAGTATTGACTTGTAGTAGATTGTAATTATGGTTTGTTTTTTCTCCATTATGAAAGAGTTTGTAGTTTTTAAGCATGTTTGTGTACCTTTAAAATTGGACCAGTTGAATGCAGTGGATGATGGATTGATTGGTCCAAGCAGCATACATTTGCATACAATTAACATATAATTTTCCTCTACTAAAAATAATTCCATGTCATGGACTATTTTTTATATTTACTAATTTTAATTGCAGAAATGTATGAGCAATTTGAAAGGCTTTGTGCTCTAAGGCCTAGTGCACACCAGAGCGTTTCGGCTGCGTTTTGCGATTCGCTTGCGGCTGCGGATACGCTTGGGTAATGTATTTCAATGGGCTGGTGCACACCAGAGCGGGAGGCGTTTTGCAGAAACGCATACTCCCGGGCTGCTGCAGATTTTGGATTGCGGATGCGTTTCTGCCTCAATGTTAAGTATAGGAAAACCGCAAACCGCTCTGAAAAATGGCACTTCAGAGCGGTTTGCCAGGCGGTTTTTGTTACAGTAGCTGTTCAGTAACAGCTTTACTGTAACAATATATGAAATCTACTACACCAAAACCGCTAGACAAACCGCAAAATGCTAGCTGAAACGCTGCAGAAAAAGATGAAAAAGCGTTTCAAAATCTGCTAGCATTTTGCGGATCTGCTAGCAGTTTTTGGTGTGCACCAGGCCTAACTCCTTGTTTTTCCTTGGTTTATATTTGAGTAGCTCGTCCCTCCGGGTTTCCAGGCCTGTTTCTGACGTTGCTTTGTTTCCTTTGTTTCCTGCCAGATACGAGAAGGATGTACAGCTCTTTAAGAGTAAAGTGGTAGACAGTGTTAAACTATGCAACAGTCACCTCTTCGACCAGCCCAAGATAGAGGATCCTTATGCAATTATGTAAGTAGCCGTGGCTGGGTGAGATCACCTAAGGGAGGTACAGTCGGAAGCAAATACAGTGTCTATTGCTGTAAAATGTATACCTTCGCCTGCTGGCTGCCAATGATAATTCTAAAATATTCAATTGAATATTATAGTTAACCCCTTTTTCACACAGTGCACAAATACTGCATATTTGCCAACTTAAATAATACCTGACCCCCCCCCCCCCCCACCCACACACACACACTTCACACCCCCTCTCGAGTCCTCCCGATCCCCTCCAGTGTGCCACTGTACGAAAGATCTGCTAGATGTGGGATGTTGTGCATGCGGAAGTAGGGCCATGCAATTTCACAGCACTGGCCACGAAAGTGCCATCAAGAAAGCTGTGCATGGGCAATTCCCCCTCCCCCCCCCCTCCCTCCCCAGTACGTACACACACACACACACACACACACACACACACACACACACACACACACACACACACACACACACACACACACACACACACACACACACACACACACACACACACACACACACACACACACACACACACACACACACACACACACACACACACACACACACACACACACACACACACACCTTGATTTTTCTTTAATGAATGCCAGAATAGCTATTTTTATCCCACGTGTGATCTGTGGTCAAATCTTTTAAACCAGTGTTACTGGCTGCCATAGGTGTATCAAGCAGACAGCAGGATCTCTCCTCTCTAGAGATGGTCAGTGACCTGTCTACTGTACACATGCCTGATTCTCGTTCAAAGTGGTGGTTATCATCGGCCACCTCAGCCATCTTTGATCTAGTGTGTAAATGGGGCTTAAAGGGACACTGAAGCGGAAAAAAATTATGATGAATTGTATGTGTATGGATAATTAATAGAACATTAGTAGCAAAGAAAATAGTCTCATTTTTATTTGTAGTTTTTTTTTTTTTTTTTTTTTTTTTTATAACCTTGCAACATTCTCTATTTGCAGTTTACACACTACACTCAGCATTCTAAATGATTTCACAGAGCAGGCTAGTGAACTTTTGAACTGTTTTCTGCAGAAAAAACAAAATACAGTGGGCCAGATTTATCAAAGCATTACCGACAGTTTTTTCTTCTAAAACTGTTCTAACCAGCAGAGGAACTGTTCTGCATGATAAGAAAATTCTCAAATCCTACGTAATAGCGGCAGTTTAGCGTGGATTTCTATAGCTGCACTACAGTTAAGAAAAGTGCAAATCCATCCCTAAACTGCCGCAGATTAAGTGCTTCATAGCAGTTCTACGGGTAGTGCAGCAGTTCAGGCTAGACATGATTTGTGAAGGGCTCCTCCTCCCCCCCCCCCCCCCCCCCCCCCGTTGCCAAGTGTCCCGTGAAGCTGTTCTGTGCTTAACCCTTTCAGTGCTGGCTTCCTAACTCCTCCTATTCCTAACAGTTTAAGAAGGAATCTGCACTATTTAGTGATTTCTTACGATGTCTGAGACAATTTTGCACGGATTTATAAAAACCTACTATTTTGTCTCCGACACTTTCTTGATAGATGTCCCCCAGAGACACTTGAGATAATAAGCTTCAGAAGACAGCGCTCTCCGCGACTTTGAAAGACATGGAGCTCAGATAAGCTCTTTTGCGGTTTCTGTCGCACTTGGCGAATAAATATTCTGATAACTAGTTTCTCTTCCTGTACTGGAAACAATATTACTTTTATCTCTGCTGCTAACGTTTTTTTTGTTATTTCTTAGCTGTACTACATATACAAATCATCATATAAGTTTATTTTTCCTTCAGATTCACTTCAGTTGTGAGGTGGAACCAATTGTCAGTATTTTTGGGGGGATACGAGAGGAAACCAGAGTGCCCGGAGGAAACCCACACAGGGAGAATGTTGGACCCCCCCCCAACATGTAGTTTCCTGGCTGAGAACCAAGTCATTCACTGCAATGTATGTCTTTCTCCTGTGCAGGTTTTCTCCCTGGAATCCAGGCTTACACGATGAAGCCAGAGAGAAGATGCTCGCGCAGAAAGTATGCACGTAACGTAGCCTAAGCGGGTCTGCTGGACCAGCTCTCCTCTCACCCCTCCCCCGAGATATGAACATGGGTTGGCAGATGTGTGGCCTGAATGATATTGTGCTTGCGTGTTTTATTTCGCCATTCTCACATGCCAGGCGGGTTTCTGTTCACTCATGTCTTATAAAGAGGGCAGACTTCAGGAGCTTTATTGCCCGGTTATTTCACCCTCTATTTACATGTACTGAGGTGGGCTTAATTATTGGTACCTCTCCGTAAAAAAAAATCTGAATAAACTGATCTTTCCCTGAAGTAAGCTGCAACGGACACAAGAAAATTATGTCCACCATTCAGCCCACAGAGCAGACACTCAGTTTTTTTGGCTTGTAGTTACTCTAGCCAATGAGATTTATACATATTCTGAACCCCATGACCCCACCGTAACTGTCAATGTTTAATATCTTCTTTATGGCCCCTTCATGCAACAGTGTTAATGGCTTGTTGGCCAAATCATGCTGTCCTCAGTTTCCAGCAGGTTTAACTGTGGTTACAAAGTGGGATTATATTCCCAAACTAGCAGACCCAAGCCCGTTTGAAAACGGGCTCTAGGGTCTGTTTCTCGCCGCCGCATGTACTGCGCTCGCGCACCCGCCGCACACCCGGCCGCCCGCTCACACGCCTGCCTGGCTCCCTGGCCCCCGTCCTTGTCCTGTCTCTGAGGCTGGGTCCATGCTGCGCACATGCGCAGTAGCAAAAATCACGGACCCAGCTACACAGAGACTGCACACGCAGGGACACATTTTATTTTAGAGGATTGAAAGCAATCCTGCACATTCTGGCCCTTATCAGGGGCGTAACTAGAAGTCCCTGGGCTCCCTGCAAGAAATTGAGTCAGTCTGCCCCCCCCCCTCCCCTGGCCCGCTCAGGGCCGTTTGGGGGGGAGGGGGGTTCAGGAGGGGTTGCAGCATGAGGGGAGAGCTTTGCACACCGGTGGGGAGGGGGGACAGACCCCCCCCCCCTCCCCTCCGCTCTCCTCTCCCCTCCTGCATCTATTACTGGCAGCAGCAGCTCTACAGTACATACCTCCGTTTACCGCCGGAGGTCTCTGATCTGTAAGGGCTTTATATAACTTCCTGTTTTAACAGGAAGTAGTGTGAAGACACTACTTCCTGTTAAAACAGGAAGTTATATGAAGCCCTTACAGATCGGATACCTCCGGCAGTGGATGGAGGTATGTATTGCTGATGCCGCCACTGCTGCCAGCTTGCTAGTAATAGATGCAGGAGGGGAGCGCAGGGGAGAGCCCGATGTGCAATGCTCTCCCCTCCTTTTTCCATTTATGAGCCCAGAGTTGCTGGAACATGCATTGTATTTTATGTTTAACCCATTCAGGTTCCGTCGTTTTCACGTGAGAAATGTTCACCTCCCATTCATTAGCCTATAACTTTATCACTACTTATCATAATGCACTGATCTATATCTTGTTTTTTCCGCCACCAATTAGGCTTTCTTTGGAGGGTACATTTTGCTAAGAGACACTTTACTGTAAATGCATTTTAACAGGAAGAATAAGAAAAAACGGAAAAAATTCATTATTTCTCAGTTTTCAGCCATTATAGTTTTAAAATAATACATGCCTCTATAATTAAAACTCACGTATTGTATTTGCCCATATGTCCCGGTTATAACACTGTTAAAATTATGTCCCTATCACAATGTATGGCGACAATATTTTATTTGGAAATAAAGGTGTATTTTTTCCGTTTTGCATCTATCACTATTTACAAGTTTAAAATAAAAAAATATAGAAATATTTCATCTTTACATTGATATTTAAAAAGTTTAGACCCTTAGGTAAATATTTACATTTTTTTATTTTTTTTTTTATTGTAATGTTTTTTTTTTTTTTTTTTATTGTAAACATTTTATTTGGGTAGTTTTGGGAGGGTGGGAAGTAAACAATAGATTTATAATATAAATGTGTGTTAATTTAAATTTTTTTTTTTTTTTTACAGGTGTAGTATTACTTTTTGGCCACAAGATGGCGGCCATGAGTTTGTTTACATGACGTCACTCT
The DNA here is from genome assembly GCF_040937935.1 of Hyperolius riggenbachi. Taxonomy (NCBI): domain Eukaryota; kingdom Metazoa; phylum Chordata; class Amphibia; order Anura; family Hyperoliidae; genus Hyperolius; species Hyperolius riggenbachi. Next base: position 17,908,060 of record NC_090656.1, on the reverse strand, counting down.
AAGCGTAACACACGCTTAGAGTGGCGCATTGGGCAGGTAACGGCCAGAAAAGGCGCAGCTTCTGAGAGAAGCTGTCGCTTTTTCAGCGGGGGAGAGAAATCAATGATCGGGCACCGTAGCCCGATACATTGATTCCCTGGCTACCGAATCCGCGGCCGGGAGTGCGCGTGCACGCGCGCGATCGGCCGCGGCAGCGCGCATGGTTCCTGGACGTAGAAACTACGTCCAGGAACCAAAATAGGTTAAAGGACAACTCTAGTGAGAAGAATATGGAAGCCCTGCTGGTCTATTTGGTTGCAGTATTGTCTGGATAACACTAGAAACAGGCATGCAGCTAGTCTTGTCAGATCTGATTATAATGTCAGAAATGCCTAACCTGCTGCATGCTTGTTCAAGGTCTATGGCTGAAGTGCTATCCTCAGCGGTATGCCGGACACTGTGTCGGACATACCGCTCGCTGGCCTCAGGAGTCCCCCAGTATAAATTTAATAGATCGCATGCCTGTAAAAGCTTTAGCTAGTACAGGTTGCCGGCACCCCCAATCGCTGCCGATTCCCCCGCCAATGCATTACCCAGCCTGGATCCAGCGATCGCGCAGCCTCCCCGCACAGCTCCGGTCTCGCTATGGGAAGGATCAGGACTGCGCATGACGTAGATGTCATGTGCGATCCTCCCCATAGTGAAGACCAGAGCTGTGGGGAGGCTGCGCGATCGCTGGATCCAGGCTGGGTAATGCATTGGCGGGGGAATCGACAGCGATTGGGGGTGCCGGCAACCTGTACTAGCTAAAGCTTTTACAGGCATGCGATCTGTTAAATTTATACTGTGGGACTCTAGGCTGCAAAACCTCCTGAGCGGCCTAACGCTCAGGAGGTTAAAGGCAGAGGATCAGTAGGACAGCCAGGCAACTGGTATTTGTTAAAAGGAAATAAATATGGCAGCCTCCATATACCTCTCCCTTCAGTCACTTTAAGACATTATTTCTCCTGAAGCTGCTCTTAATGGAATGCTTTGAGTCCTAACTCCATGTCTGCTCTGTGGGCGATGAAATAAAGAATAGTAGATGCAGATTTTACTTGTGCCTTTTTTGAATTATTTTACGGGAATCTGAGAATACTTTTTCAAATAGAGAGGTAGTAATACTGTAACCTGTAACTGTTTTGATGAATTGCATGTTTTGTGTAAAACTGCTCAAAGAACCTCTTGAATACCTGTATACATGCAATCTGTGTGCTCCCAGCCTCATGGGTATATGTGTGGTCTGTGTATTCCCAGCCAGACGCGTGTATGTGCTGCCTTTGTGTTCCCATCCTGACGTGTGTACATGCTTGTCTGTGTGCTCCCATACTGACCTGTGCCTGTGCCATCTGTGTTCTCCTATCCCAGTGATGGCTAACCTTGGCACTCCAGCTGTGAGAAAACTACAAATCCCATCATGCCTCTGCCTCCCTGAATTATGCTTAGAGCTGTCAGAGTATTGCAATGCCTCATGGGACTTGTAGTTCTACCACAGCTGGAGTGCCAAGGTTAGCCATCACTGTCCTATCCTGACTTGTGCGTGCGCGGTCTATGTGCTTTCAAACTGACACGTGTATGCGTTGTCTGTGCGCTCCCATCCTGAGGTGTGCATGTGCCACCTGTGTGCTCCCATCCTGACTCGTGTATCATCCTGACGCGTGCATGTGCCGCCTGTGTGCTCCCATCCTGACTCGTGTATCATCCTGACGCGTGCATGTGCCGCCTGTGTGCTCTCATCCTGACTCGTGTATCATCCTGACGCGTGCATGTGCCGCCTGTGTGCTCCCATCCTGACTCGTGTATCATCCTGACGCGTGCATGTGCCGCCTGTGTGCTCCCATCCTGACTCGTGTATTATCCTGACGCGTGCATGTGCCGCCTGTGTGCTCCCATCCTGACTCGTGTATCATCCTGACGCGTGCATGTGCCGCCTGTGTGCTCCCATCCTGACTCGTGTATCATCCTGACGCGTGCATGTGCCGCCTGTGTGCTCCCATCCTGACTCGTGTATCATCCTGACGCGTGCATGTGCCGCCTGTGTGCTCTCATCCTGACTCGTGTATCATCCTGACGCGTGCATGTGCCGCCTGTGTGCTCCCATCCTGACTCGTGTATCATCCTGACGCGTGCATGTGCCGCCTGTGTGCTCCCATCCTGACTCGTGTATTATCCTGACGCGTGCATGTGCCGCCTGTGTGCTCCCATCCTGACTCGTGTATCATCCTGACGCGTGCATGTGCCGCCTGTGTGCTCCCATCCTGACTCGTGTATCATCCTGACGCGTGCATGTGCCGCCTGTGTGCTCCCATCCTGACTCGTGTATCATCCTGACGCGTGCATGTGCCGCCTGTGCGCTCCTGACCTAATGAGTTGTTTTCCTGTGATGATGATTCAGCTGCGTTTCTCTCACTTCTAGAAGAAATCCGAGGAGCAGAATAAATCCCTCCACGTCTCTGGCTTGTCTTGGGTGAAGCCGGGATCAGTCATGCCGTTCAGTAAAGAGGAGAATGCACTGCAGACCTAGTGGTGGGCACACAGGACTGGCAAACTGGCTGATTGTAATCCGCATTATAATGATGGTTCTGGCCACACGGAAGAAGGCTAGGAGGACTTGAGCTCCTCTCTTCAGATGAAGCTTTTAATCTTTACCCTTGGGATTTCCTACACTGATTAGGATTTTAAAATCTGGGAACTCAGCGTATTTGATTGGTTTTTAATTCCCTCTCCTATTGGCTCTTGGCTGATGGGAGGGGTCTGTCCATCGGAGACCTCAGGAGGAGCTGGGCCGTGCAGGAAGCGTCCGCTAGTCTGGGTTGGCCCGTCGGGCCGCTCTGAGAATTGCATGCGCGCTTTAAAGTCTTCAGCTACTCTCATTGGAAATTTTTTTTTTCTTTTTGGCAGCGGGGTAGTTGTAACGCCCCTTTTATTGGATGTACCTGTTGACGGTTTTGGCTTGCTGGATTGGACTTGGGGAAGTTCTGGTGTACGGAGAATTAACTACTTTTTTTTTTTTTTTTATGAACTATACACTACATTTAACAGATCTGTAGAATAACTGTTTTAAAGATGCTCTTTTTTGTTGTGTGTAAATACAGTTAGAATATTAAAATTGTAAATATTGTTTGGTAACTCCACAAATAGCACTTTCAAATGGTGGGATCGGAAGGCAGGTGGTTCGTGATTAGCTCTTATGGTGCCCACACATGTTGCGATTTCCAAAAATGGCAATAGAGCGACTATCTCAGTCCAATAAAATAATTTGATGAGAGATTTAATGGTTCTGTTCTGAGTACTTTCGTTTGGACAGCCAATCAAAATCCTACAAAGTATCAAATAGAAAAATGTGTCCAGTCAGTTTAATAAAATGCTCGAATTGCCGTGTGTGGGGGCACCAGTAAGAGGTATGATGACCCACCTCCCCGTGAATGAATTGCAATATAAGCATTGTGTGGTCAGGAAGCTGAGCAGCATGAGATGTGGCTTTTTGCTTCTTTAAGGAAGACAAACGATTGGATAAAGGCGTCACATGATTGACATCCTCTTTGGCATCTTAATATCTGGAGCTGAATTGTCACATTGATTAGCAAACCCCTGAGCATTGCGATAGGCCAGTCCAGTCAGAAATGACTTCGTTGTAGGCGGAGTCTGGTGGGACATCGGCTTTCATGTGATCATTGGAGACCTCTAGCTTTGGACTTTCTCTGGAATCTTGCCTGTTTTTGGCCAAAACCTTAGGCCCCGTTTACACTTAATCAGTTGCTTTCAGTTATAACTGAAAGAAAACTGATTTTCAAAGTAATGTCTGTTTTCCTATGGCACCTTTCACACTTAACGCGTTTTAACTGAAGTCTCTTTCACAGTGCACTGCTATGGAAAAAACACGTACTAACGCACACTGATTGTAAAAGGGCACTTACTGGTTTTCCACTGTATTAAAGGGAAGGTCCAAGCAAAATAAAAAAATGAATTTCACTTACCTGGGGCTTCTACCAGCCCCATGCAGCCATCCTGTGCCCTCGTAGTCACTCACTGCTGCTCCAGTCCCCCGCTGGCAGCTTGCCGACCTCGGAGGTCGGCAGGCCGCATTGCGTACATTTTTACGCATTCCCGCTAGTGCAGGAACATTAACACATATTTTTACGCGTTACTGGTTCAGTGCATAAAAATGTACGCATTGAACCAGTAACGCGTAAAAATGTATGTGTTATTGTTCCTGCATTAGCGGGAATGCGTAAAAATGTACGCAATGCGGCCTGCCGACCTCCTAGGTCGGCAAGCTGCCAGCAGGGGACTGGAGCAGCAGTGAGTGACTGCGAGGGCACAGGATGGCTGCATGGGGCTGGTAGAAGCCCCAGGTAAGTGAAACTCCATTTTTTTTTTTATTTTGCTTGGACCTTCCCTTTAAAGGCATAGGAAGTCTCCATGTAGCGTTATAACCACTAGCGGTAATTAGGACAGATGTAGTATAGCAAATATACTTATCTTCAATAAATTATTTCCTGATCAATAGTGTTACCAATTTTGCGTCAGGTTCTAGTCAAGGACGGTTTTAGCTACAATGGGGCTGTGTGACAAAAGTATCACTGGGGACATCCCTTAACCCTGACCTCCCCTGACCCTGAAATATGTGATGCTTCTCTAGATCCAGAATGGTAGCCTAATGTGCCAAATTTCTAGTGGCACCAAAGTTCACCGTGCAGGAAAGGTCTTGGTTTTGGATTTATGGAATCTAGACTGGCCATTGCTTTTATGTAGAATCCTGTAAAGTGTGGGAAGCTGCCGGTCCTGGGAGCAGAGTGTGGGCCTGGGAGGATAGCATGCATTGAGGAACTGATCGTGGTCGGGAAGGCTACCATGCATGGCTGCCAGTGCTGCCCAGGAGGAGGCCACAAGTACAAGTATTGGGTGCTTCGCTGCTGCCTGCCCACAATAGCATTCAAGCACACATCAGTCCTGGTGAGAATTTGTAATCTGCAGAAATGGGAATTTTTCTTTCTTTTCTTTTCCTTACTGATCACTCATGTTAAAGTTGTGTTTTATTTCAGTCAATAAACCGATCCATTTGATGCCATATTCTGCTTGGTTACCTCACTGAACAGGCGATATACAGAGGCTAATGTGTGTTGTGCTTGTGGCATAGAGGAGAAATGCTTTCCAGTTCAGTTTCATGTTAGTACATTTTTTTTTTTTCTTCTTAAAGTGAAAATTAAGTGAAAAAAATTATAAACAATTGGATATATCCTCTCACTCCTAAAAAATGACTTAGATATTCCAAAGTAATTTGTTTGTCAGTTCCATGTTTCAGAGAGAGAAAATATATGAACTATTGACCTGTTTTCATCTATCCCCTGCTTTCAGAAACTCATTTTGTCAGGAAAATGGTTTATGGCTGTAATTCCTTATCAGTGAGGAGTGCTATAGCCCAACTGGAGAGAAACTGTCAGTTGCATTGCTGAATATTTAAGTAGTAATGCATCACAGCATATTTATTTTTGTGCTATGTATTGTACATACACATGTCTATCTCATCATGTCACATGCCAATTAAAGCAGAACTGAAGTCTCTTAAAAAAAAAAAAGTTTCACTCACCTGGGGCTTCTGCCAGCCCCCTGCAGCCAACTTGTGCCCATGCCGTGGGCAAAAACTATCCTCTGCTCCCCCGCTGCGGATTATTTTCACTTCTTCCATCAGTATACACTGCGCCTGCGTGGCGTCCTTGTTCACACTTCCATCGCCAGTAAATGCACTGCGCAGGCGCAGTAGAGATTTGCTCCGGGCCACAGGAATGCGTACAAGAATACACGTGGCCAGGGCGCAGTGGACGTCGACTTAGAAGTCTGCTTCCACTGCGTTTAGAAAAGCCATTAGCCGTGGCGGGGAAACGTAGGGTCATTTTGAAATGGTATAGGCACAGGTCTGCTGCAGGGGGCTGGCAGAAGCCCCAGGTAAGTGAAACTTTCTTTAGAGACTTTAGTTCCGCTTTAAGCTTCCCTTAAAAAGAGAACTCCACCATTTGTATTCCTGACCCTCCCCAGATTAGTAGTGTGGTGGGGGTGTCTTGATACCCTGGGGTTGGGGGTTTAAGGAGCCCAATAGTGTATGGTATGTTGAGTTGAAGGTGTAATAAAAATGATTAAAACCCTACTCACAAAGAAAGGTTGCAAAGAGGGGGGGGGGCAACCGACCACAGGAAGCAGGTGGAGATATTAAACCTGTCTCCACTCGGCGTGGCCCTTTCGGACCTGGCTTTGGTCACACTCCTGGAAAAAAATGGGGACAGAGGGCCACCGTGGTAGAAACCACGGCTGTTCTGACTCCTCCCCTCGAACAGTGGATGTAGGGGGGTCTAGTATGCAAAATTTGGGAAAGAGGTGCCCTGGTGTATATTACAGCTTTTAAAAGCAGTTTAAAATTGGAAATGAAATGAGGTAGCTTACCTTAATGACAAAATCCTTTATGGTAATAAAAGATTTTATTTAGCACAGGCAACGCGTTTCGCAGGTCTGAGCCGCTTCCTCAGGCCAATAACTGTGCCAAATAAAGAAATTCAATTTAGTATAGGGAGCCTTCCACATGGGCCGTAGTGACATTTCCACAGAGTGATGCTCGGGTGTCTCGGCCGTAGTGATAGTTCCAGAGATGTTCTGGTGTCTGGGCTGTAGGGACATTTCCACAGTGAGCGATGCTCGGGTGTTGGGGCCGTGGTCCTATTTCCGCAGTGAGCGATGCTCGGGTGTCTGGGCCGTGGTGACATTTCCACAGTGAGTGATGCCCGGGTGTCTGGGCTGTGGTGACATTTCTACAGTGAGTGATGCTCGGGTGTTTGGGCCGTGGTGACGGTTCCACAGTGAGTGATGCTCGGGTGTCTGGGCCTTGGTGACATTTCCAAAGTGAGTGATGCTCTGGTGTCTGGGCCTTGGTGACATTTCCACAGTGAGTGATGCTTGGGTGTTTGGGCCATGGTGACATTTCCACAGTGAGTGATGCTTGGGCCGTGGTGACATTTCCATAGTGAGAGATGCTCTGGTGTCTGGGCCGTGGTGACATTTCCACAGTGAGTGATGCTCGGGTGTCTGGGCTGTGGTGACATTTCTACAGTGAGTGATGCTCGGGTGTTTGGGCCGTGGTGACTGTTCCACAGTGGGTGATGCTCGGGTGTCTGGGCCGTGGTGCCCTTTCCACAGTGAGTGATGCTTGGGTGTTTGGGCCATGGTGACATTTCCACAGTGAGTGATGCTTGGGCCGTGGTGACATTTCCATAGTGAGAGATGCTCTGGTGTCTGGGCCGTGGTGACATTTCCACAGTGAGTGATGCTCGGGTGTCTGGGCCGTGGTTACGTTTCCACAGTGAGTGATGCTCGGGTGTCTGGGCCGTAGTGACCTTTCCACAGTGAGTGATGCTCGGGTGTTGGGGCCGTGGTCCTATTTCCACAGTGAGTGATGCTCGGGTGTTGGGGCCGTGGTCCTATTTCCACAGTGAGTGATGCTCGGGTGTTGGGGCCGTGGTCCTATTTCCACAGTGAGTGATGCTTGGGTGTTTGGGCCATGGTGACATTTCTACAGTGAGTGATGCTCGGGTGTTTGGGCTGTGGTGACGGTTCCACAGTGAGTGATGCTCGGGTGTCTGGGCCTTGGTGACATTTCCACAGTGAGTGATGCTCGGGTGTTTGGGCCATGGTGACATTTCCACAGTGAGTGATGCTTGGGCTGTTGTGACATTTCCATAGTGAGAGATGCTCTGGTGTCTGGGCCGTGGTGACATTTCCACAGTGAGTGATGCTCGGGTGTCTGGGCCGTGGCTACGTTTCCACAGTGAGTGATGCTCGGGTGTCTGGGCCGTGGTTACGTTTCCACAGTGAGTGATGCTCGGGTGTCTGGGCCGTAGTGACCTTTCCACAGTGAGTGATGCTCGGGTGTTGGGGCCGTGGTCCTATTTCCACAGTGAGTGATGCTCGGGTGTTGGGGCCGTGGTGACATTTCTACAGTGAGTGATGCTTGGGTGTTTGGGCTGTGGTGACTGTTCCACAGTGAGTGATGCTCGGGTGTCTGGGCCTTGGTGACATTTCCACAGTGAGTGATGCTCGGGTGTCTGGGCCGTGGTGACCTTTCCACAGTGAGTGATGCTTGGGTGTTTGGGCCATGGTGACATTTCCACAGTGAGTGATGCTTGGGCCGTGGTGACATTTCCATAGTGAGAGATGCTCTGGTGTCTGGGCCGTGGTGACATTTCCACAGTGAGTGATGCTCGGGTGTCTGGGCTGTGGTTACGTTTCCACAGTGAGTGATGCTCGGGTGTCTGGGCCGTAGTGACCTTTCCACAGTGAGTGATGCTCGGGTGTTGGGGCCGTGGTCCTATTTCCACAGTGAGTGATGCTCGGGTGTCTGGGCCGTGGTCCTATGTCCACAGTGAGTGATGCTCGGGTGTCTGGGCCGTGGTCCTATATCCACAGTGAGTGATGCTTGGGTGTCTGGGCCGTGGTGTCATTTCCACAGTGAGTGATGCTCGGGTGTCTGGGCCGTGGTCCTATATCCACAGTGAGTGATGCTCGGGTGTCTCGGCCGTGGTGACATTTCCACAGTGAGTGATGCTCGGGTGTCTGGGCCGTGGGCCTATTTCCACAGTGAGTGATGTTCGGGTTTCTAGGTTGTGGTGATATTTCCATGGATTTGTGTCTGGGATCCATTTGAAAGACTTAACTCCTGGTTCACCTGCCTCATATTCACTGATTGCTTTATGTAGTTTAAGCTGAATTACTTGTTTGTGTGAATGTGGACTTTTATGCCCATGCAACCACTAATTTTTACTAATCATTCAGCAAGCCCACACCCAGTTCTGATATGGCCAAGGTGATTTAAAAAAATAAAGTGGCAAACATTTGGAGCAAACAAACCCTGGTGTCTCCGCCTTACTGGCTTTTTTTTTTTACAGTTCGATTCAGATAATGCACAAAAGAACAGTAGCGTTAGAACTCCTGGCAAGATTGGTTGCGGTTCTTGGTTAGGAGAATCCCTCATTTTATTTTTTTTCTTTCTCCTTTTCATGGCAATATGGATATGACTAATATTGCCTCAATTCATCATCGTCTTTAAGATTAACTTTTTCCAGTTCGTTAAATTACTGAATTTGAAGTTTATCAATTTCTAGTTGTATTCATCAAGGTCTTTCCACAGGCGGTGTGAATTCGATAAAATATCGATAATGCGGTAACCATTCGGTAACGTGTCGATATTTCCATTTTACAGCGGTAATTTAACACAAGGCCATACGATTCGCATGGAATTGTGGGTAAAAAAAGGCAGTCCTTTGAACACCACCTAGCAACATTCTGAATAGGGCTTAACACCTGGACCAGGATTCTGGAAGTGGTTTGGGACAATCCCACAATTTGCCAGCTACGGCTCGATAGAAGCCTTTTCTGAAAAAATGTAGTGCAGCTAGCAAATTAGTTAACCCTGGCACTGCCTGTGTTCTCTTACAAGATGGTTCAAGAGAAATGCTGATGTATAGCAAATAAATCCATTCTCTTGTAAATTTATCTTCTGCCTGAAACAGTAGTTCTTTAGAGTTCTCACTTAAAGGAAATGTTAGGCAAAAAACCCTCCTCCCTCCAGCCCCTTGCAGCCAACATATCCCACGCTGCAGCTCCACTCTCGGCTGCTGGCACAGGGTCCTTGTCTGCGCAGTACATTCCGGACATGTGGACTTGACAGTAGCGCAGGTGCAGTAGAGGACAACCTCGGTCGGCTTCTGCACCAGCGAGGACCCCAGGCTGGCGGCTGGAGGAAGTCTTGGGTAAGCAGAGTGGTGGGGATTTTTCCCCACATTTCCTATAACAATAATATTTATATAGCGCTTTTCTCCCTGGGGACTCAAAGCGCTGTGACCCTGCATTATGCAGTCTCAAAGGCTGGGGAAAAGAGGTGAGTTTTTAGCCTTTTTTTAAAGCTGTCTAGAGAGGGAGCCTCTCGTACTGATTGTGGAAGTGAGTTCCATAGAGTAGGGGCTGCGTAGGAAAAGGCCTGAGCACCAAATGTTAGGTGTATACTGGGAATAACCAGCTTCATCTTGTTGGCAGAGCGGAGGGGCATAAAGTTCCAATAGATCCGCTATGTATTTGGGTCCCATGTGGTGTAGAGCCTTGAATGTCAGCAGGCTGATCTTAAAGACATATTCTAGAGAAACCTCATTCTGACACAAGCTAGACTGCTTGACTTGGCAAGTATATAGACCCCCCCCCCCCCAAAAAAAAAAAAACACTTACCTGTAATCTTGCAAAAACAAAGTTGAAATGTATTCATAAACACATTTATGATTCATAAAGCTTTTTCACCTGTTCTCACCTTACGTATGTTACATTTTTAAGCATCCAAAGAGCAAAAACATAATATAATTAAAGAGAAACTGTAACTAAGGATTGAACTTCATCCCAATCAGTAGCTGATATCCCCTTTCCCATGAAAAATCTATTCCTTTTCTCAAACGGATCATCAGGGGGCGCTGTATGGCTGATATTGTGGTGAAACCCCTCCCACAGTGTGATGTCAGGACCATTGTGCTGACATGACACCATGAGAGCCTTGTTGCATTGTGGGAAATAACAGCGGTTTCCAACTGCCAAAAAAAAAAACAAGTAGCATCTCCTTCCAGTGACATTACCTGCCAGCAATAAAGATTTTTCATGTGATAAATGTCAGAATGTAAATCAGGGAGAGGAATGATTTTACAATGGGCAAACACTGACTAAATCATTTATACATAATTATTGTAAAAATTAAGCACTTTTGTTCATGACGTTATTATCACTGGAGCTTCTCTATAAGATAAAAGTAAAATTGAAATGAAATCAGGAACAACTTACCCTTTCAGCACATTTACAAGCAAAATAGTTACTCAAGGTATTTTTATCAATTGTGATAAGTCATTTATGAGAAGTTTTGTACTTGTGTGGATGGGCAAGGAAGGTAGGAGTACTCCATAGTCAGAGCTAACATTTCCTACACAGTCCTTACTGGAATAATAGATCTTTCACTGCAGACAGAATGTTTGAAAACTTTATATTTTTATAACAAAAATCATTTTATGCACATGTACATATATCAATGATCAGACAGTAAAAAAAAACTCATATATAGAAAAGTAAATCTTTACACACTTCCAATCTCGCTGCAATGCTGCCCTGCCTAGGCAGAAAGGCTCCTCCCACAGGTAGTAGTCATGCTATGGCTCCTCCCACAGGTAGTAGTCCTCTTATAATAGTAAAAGCTGGCACAGTCTGAAGCAAAACTGGTGTATGTCCATTTTGTGTTCAAATTTCCCTTCGATTCAGAAGAAATTCACAAATGACACATCATCTTACAATAGTTATTAATACAATAATGCTGGCCACACCTGTATAGATTTTTACTGCAATCTTCAATGATTTTTAAAAAAAAAAAGTTTGCTAAAAATCCAGGATGATAGCCTGAATGTTTGAAATGTTTGTTTCCATCAAATCTACAATTTTCCAGCTCCATGATAGAAATATTGTTAGCGCTTTATAAATATAATAATGCAAATCAATTCAGCGCTGAATGGAGTGGGATAAGTGCCCAAAGTGTGTGTGTGTGGGGGAGGGGGGAGGAGTGTTGCTTGAGTGTTAGGCATCACTAAAGATACGGCATTATGGTTGTCAGGAGGTTTCTGTACACATATTCATCTTAGATTCTTGGTCGAAGTGAATTTGATCAGCAGCCATTGCAGAGTTTAATCTAACTTTAAATCGGAACTGAAAGCTGTTTAAAAAAAAAAAGTTTCACTTACGTGGGGCTTCTGCCAGCCCCCTGCAGCTGACCTGCACAGTCCTGGAACGATCCTCAGCTCACCTGCCATGGCTCACTTTTGAAGCAAACTTCTAATTCTTCCTCCATTGCCCCCTGGCCATGCGTATCCTAGTACATATTCTTGTAGCCAGGAGTGCAGCATGAGAAAATCTCTACTATTCCTGTGCAGTATGTGTCTGGCCACAGAAGGTTGAACGAGGAGCCGCACGGCCAGGGCATTGCAGGCAGAGTTCCGCCGTACTGCACGAAGTGAAGGTGAGCCGCGGCGTGGGACCAGTGCATCGGTGCGTGGCTGCGTGGGAACAGGTCGGCTGCAGGGGGCTGGCAGAAGTCCCAGGTAAGTGAAACTCTTAGGTTTTAAACAGCTTTCACTTCCACTTTAAGTGGGCATACACACAAATGATCTTAATTGGCCAGTTTTACCACCTCCATGTAGTATGAGGGTCAAAAGGTTTTGTAAAGTAAATTCTTGTACTCCACGGGGCTGGTAAAATTGGCTGTCTATGTTACCATGGAGTTTAAGGGTGTCCATACATAACTTGATTTTGTGGGCCGATCGACCTTCCAATCTGATAATTTTATCGGATTGGAGGAGAATTGATAAGGCAACCTGGCCACCTGGCTGATCTTTTGATCGTTTTCCGGTCAAAAGGATTGATCAGGAAAGTAGAAAAATCTGGGTCACAAGGACACAATCTGTGCTAACTACATGCAATATCGTGATGGAGTTCTGGCTGGTATTTCTCCAAGTCTATATGTTGTTTCCCCCATGTAGAGTGTTGAAGGCTCATCTATAACGCTGGTACGAATCCTGGCTTTGCCCAGTGTCACCACAGTCACCTGTACCACATGGCACCAGCATATGTAGCAATGTCACTACATGCCACTGGTGTCATGCGGGACAGGCACCGGTTATGACACTGGACAACTGATGAAGCTAGGTGAGCCTTCTACTCTAGGCATGGTGACTCTAAGCTGAAGACACGCCTCCTTATTGACGTAAAGAGGCGCTGTCAGCCATACTAGCCAAGGAAAAAACAAACACATGTATAAGTAGATAAACACTTGCACTACTTACATAATATATGTATTGCACTGCCCACGTTTTTATTTTAGTGATTTTTCTATAGTAAAAAAAAAAAAAGAGAAAATCCTTCTAATGGTGGCCATACATGGTACAATTTTTTTTAATCCAATCTTACCATTTCTATGTAATATAAGGGAACTGCCTAAATTATCTTTTCAGTAAATTCACTTAATTAACCCTTATACTACATAGAAATGTTAAGATTGGATGAAATTTTTTTTTACCATGTATGGCCACCATTAGGATTCTCCAATTTAACTGGTCCATATTGAAGCCAATCCTGATGTCATTTCCTTCCTTACTCTCCTCTGTCTGATTGTGTATGTATTGCCTGCCCTCCTCCCACCCAGCACTGCAATAGAAAGTGCATTGTCTCAGCATGAGAAATATTGGCAAATCAGAGAGGAACAGAGGTGTGGGAGGGGAAGAGGCTTCTGCCATTCAACCTACATTAGTTAAGTCTGTGAGCAAAGTAAAGAAGAAAAAAAAAAAGACAACCCAGCATGCCCTGCAACTTCCTTTGTGCGGCAATGTACCAAATCAGGTAAACTGGGGAATGATCTTTTATCAACAAGAAAAGTAATAGTGATTTTAGCTTTTGGATTGCCTGGTTAGCACCCTTATTACTTGTTTACCAGATAAACAAATAATTGATTTTTGATTTTATGCTTGACAGTTACACTTTAAAACCTATTCAGGAGGTGTGACTTCACACAGTGTCAGGGAACAGGAGTGAGCAGACATTTTAATGCGTCCACAAAAAACACTGCGTCCAAAAATGCTGCACAAATTGTAATCGGCTTTATTTTGGAAAGTCCCCGTCACAGGGGAAATGTCATGTTTAATTACTTGTAAACATGATGTAAGGCGGAGAGTCCATTGCTGTGACTCTGCCCTGTTTATCTCCTCTCTGTCCCCCCAGTCTGTTGTAAATCCTGCGCTCAGGGATGTGCTACATTGTGGAGTAAAAACCACAATACCAATGAAGGGCTTTCATTCGCCTACAAGCCGTGCTTCCATTTAATAACAGAAATATGAGCGATGCTTCTATAAGAAGATAAGACTGCCACAAATTACACTCAGCTGTAGCAGGAAGCCTTGCCTGCCCCACCCTCTGGCCTGCTGCCCTGTCAGATGATCTCTTATTCAGCCAGGAACTTGTGTACACTCTTCCGCTCAGTAAGGCCTCGTTCACATTGCGTTGCGCTCTCGCCCACCCTGAGCGGTTTTATTTATTTATTTTTTAAATCGCTGTGCTCTGCGTGGTAGTGCTTTTGTAAGCGCTTCAGCAGAGCAATTATTTAAATCACTTGCTGATGTCAGTCAGGAAATGATTACTGTACCCCTGAAATGAATACAATGTATTAATTCATTAAGGGCTCTTTCACACCAGAGCCCAGTTCTGGCGTTTTAACACAAAGTCTATACTTTGCGTTAACCAAGGTAAAAGGAAAGTCCATAGACTTTTACCTTTCACACCCGACGCTGCGTTTCGATACGTTGCGGTATGACGCGTCCCGGCGCATTTTATCGTCGGGAATCGGCGCTTCCCCTTCGGGGTAATTAACTACCACCGCCGCTACTGAGCGTCGCACCGGAGTTTCCCGACGACACGCCGCAATGCGTGCAGGAGCCGTTCTCCTGCACGCTTTTGGTGTGTAACGAGCCTAAAGCGCTGGGGAAACCGCTGTACAAAGCGCTTTGTGATTTTCCTATATCTTCCATTCAGGGCAAATTGCCCTGAAAATTGTCCATGTAGCGCTTTTGTCAGCGGCAAGTAAACAGAACGCCACAGTGAGAACTATCTCATTGGAAAGCATAGTGCAAGCTATTTTAGGGCGATTTGTACAAATCACCTGCACTTAAAAAAAAACCAAAAAAAAAAAAAAAAACCTCCTCTAATATGAACGAGGCCTTAGGCTAGATATACAGTGGGTGTTGTAATAGCAGGAACACAACGGGAAAAGTATGCTTCATTGTCTGGGTAAGTGTGGTAATGCGTTGTGATGCTGTATGCTGTTACACTGCACCACACCTGCTGCACTGAACACTGCATAGGTGCTGCGTTGCAGTGTGTAAAGCTGCACTACAATGTGGTTGTTATGCCACACAGCAATGCATCACTGAACATGGCCTAAAGGCTGTACTGTGTCGAGACAAAACCGGCACAGGGAAATGGGGGTGCACCATGTGCCGCCATAGACCATAATGTGCAATACAGCTGTAGCTGTACTCAGACAGTAATCTGGCAGCCGTGAAAGGACAGAGCCCAAATTACTATAAAAACACTTAATTCGGAGGTCAGCAACTGCTGGAAACCGAATAACGTATTTCCCCAGCGTCAATGGCGGCCTGGAGGGGGAATAGTAATTACCACCGCCTGGGCTTTAGCAGGAGCAAGGCGAGTTGTTTGTCGGCTTTGCTCTGCGCCCAAATTTCCTGACGCCTTAAAGGGAAGGTCTGAGGAAAAAGGAAATCCACTTATCTCAAGCCAACTGATCTTTCCTACTGATGGAAAGGGATAGCCAAATCACTGTACACATATACAATCTCTTGCTTGTCCTCTGTACGGTAGAACAATTCACTCCCAATCCAATCAGAAACCAGCAGATCAGGAGTAAATACTGCCTCATGGACCAGCACAAAGACTTTAAAATAGTTGCGTGTTCAGCGGTGCCAGAAGACACACACCATAAAGTGGAACTCTACTTCAAGCCCATGGTCCCGATTTTAGTTTTTTATTCTAACTCGCTTTCTTTGTGGAGGTCTCAACATCCATAAACTGACATTGCTGCTTAAAGGACAACTGAAGGGAGAGGTATTTCCTTTTAAACGATAACTGTTGCCTAGCAGTCCTGCTGATCTATTTGGATGCAGTAGTGCCTGAATCTCATCAGAAACAAGCATGCAGCTAATATTGTCAGATCTGACAATGTCAGAAACACCTGATCTGCTGCATGCTTGTTCAGGGTCTATGGATACAAGTATTAGAGGCAGTGTATCATCAGCAGGATAGCCAGGCAATTGGTATCGCTTAAGGGACAGATGCAAGGAGGAAAAAAAAAAAATCTACTTACCCAGGGCGTCCTCCAGCCCCTGACAGCCGACCTGTCCCTTGCTGATTCCAGCCGGTGGCCCAGGGCCCCCTCCATTGCAGTTGCCGACTGTCTTCTACTGCGTGAGCGTGTGGCCACTCGTGCTCACGTGGTCTGCAGTGTTCTGCGCATCATGAGCGGCGCTCACACAGGTGCAGTAGATGCTAACCTGGCGAGGTCAGCAGCTGAAACGGAGGGGATCCCGGGACTCTGGAGCTGCAGCGAGGGACAGAGAGGCTGCCAGGGGCTGGAGGAAGCCCCCGGTAAGCAGCCTTTTTTTTTTGCTTGGCCCTTCCCTTTTGAAAGGAAATAAATACGGCAGCTTCCATATCACTCTCACTTCAGTTGTCCTTTAAAAGTCTCAGCATTGCAAGCTGCTGCAATTTGTTTGTACACGAGGGGCCATAATATGCAATTAACCTTTTCTCCTATGAGATAATTTTTCATCTTCAATCTAAAGGAGATTTTTAGCACTTTGCAATGGGAAAAACACCTACAATCCAAATATGTATGCTTACAACGCAACTGTTAGCGTGCGTTATTCCAACGCCCTGCAAATATGCCAATGTGTAGCCGCCATTACAATCTGCATTGGCATTGCGTTGCAATGATATCGTCTGTTGCACTGAACCAGATGTAGTGTGAAAGGACCCTATTGCCAATTAATTTAAAATTCCAAAACCGCTATTCAATGAAATCAGTGGTGGCAAGTCCTTATGGTGAGTATGCAATAAACTGCTTTAAGCAGAATAATGTGTAAAGTCTGAGTAAAGCAGAATGCAATACATTACTCTACTCATTGTGCAATAAGACTTTACGCATGTAATTCTGAATAACTGTTTATTGCACACACCCCTATGTTAGTTAAAAAATGTCAACTTCTAGCTCTGTAATCCCATGTATTGTCTGAGGAATGGGAGAGGGATATGCCCTCTTGTGGCCATGTGTAGTAATGCAGCTGTGTATTTCTCTGAATGGGGATGGTCAAGTGAGACGTGGAAGGTAATTTGGGCGCTGCAATAGATTGTAATATTATTGCGGCTGCAACAGCACCCTGTACATTCTGGGCACTGGACATAGCTGAAACTCAAGGAAATGCAAAGTAGTATTAGTACTAGTAGAATAGCAGTAGGGCTAGATTTAGAACTAGCTAGGTCTGGAGTTTTAGTGTTAAAGTGGATCTAAGATAAACGTTTACTAATTGCATAATTGTGCCCCTTTCATATAGTTTATAGGGCATTCCTCAAGCCCAATACTTTTGTTTTTTGTTTTAATACTCTTATTCCCTATGAATGAAACAAGCCTTGCCCACAGCTCCTCGGCATTCTGAGTCCCATGTAGTAAGTGCTCATGGGAGATTAGTCTGGGGAGGAGGAGGAGGCGTTACCAGCCAGAGGCAAGGGGGCGGAGAAAGGGAAGGAGAGGGAAGTGTAGTTTTCACATGCTGAGGGGTGGAGATGCAGAGCAGCTTGCCTGTGTAATGACAAGCAGAATATGGCTACTCTCGTATCACAGGAAGAAATAATCATAAGCTGTTTGCAGCTAGATTTGCTGTGTAAACTATCTAAACTTTAGATAAGATATAGAGACAAGTTACTTGTTATAGTTAGTTTTTCATCTCGGATCCACTACTACTACTAGCCGCTTCACCAGGGGCCCAAATTTACTCCGTGCCCTTTTTACATGTATGCCAAGTGATGGGCTAATCATTCTAAGTTGAAGCAGATTTCATTTGTTTTATGCAGCTTGGAAATGGACCAATCAGATGCAGACTGACTAGTTTTTAAACTGCAGAAAATGTGCCAAGAATTAGCATAGAACGTGAAACAAGTTAAACTGATTGAACATCTCATTAAGCATCCCATCTATGAATGAGTTGGGCTTACAGAACAGATCAGCAGTCAGTGATGAGGGGAAGAGAGGAGGCTGTACACTGCCACTGATGCACTGAACTCTGCTGAGATGATGCAGTTGTGCTGTGCATAGTGGGGGAGGGAAGCAGAGGTATGGATAGCTGGGAAATGATCTGTATACGTGAAAGGACTACGATCGTGAAAACGTAGGCAGTTAAAATCTGCCAGAACTGACAGGTTTAGGGCCAGTCCATCACCTCATGGGGGATTCTCAGGGTTTTCTTCGTTTTCAACAGCATTTCCTGAACAGCAGTTTAACTGCTAAAATAGTAAGATGCCAGCCAGCCTCCTCAAGCTGGCCACTAACGGTCCAATTTCTAGCGAAAAATCGTTCGAGCGATCAGAAATTCTGATCGAATTGGTTGTAAATAATCTCCATTGGTGGACACAATCGATTATGAACGAGTGAAAAAAGTCGCCCGAATGAATTTTCGTCGAACGAAAATTTGGATTTTCTTGGTGGTCGTGATAGATAGGAAGCAAAGATTGGTTAGTTGATGGTGTAGTGAACGATTTTTCGTCCAATCAGAATTTCTGATCGCTCGAACGATTTTTCGCTAGAAATTGGACAGTTAGTGGCCAGCTTTACTCACTTGCACACTAGGGAGGCTGGCTGGTACCTTACTATTTTTAGCAGTTAAACTGCTGTTCAGGAAATGCTGTTGATAACTGAGAACTCTGAGAATCCCCCATGAGGAGATAGAATCTGCAAGGTTTTGGGCCAGTCTAACTGCCTACTTTTTTTTGCGACCGTGGTCCTTTAAGCAGCTGTTTCTGTTATCCAATGCAGGTATCCCATCCAGCTGACTTTGTACGGCTGGAAGTAATCAGCAGTGACTGACTCCCGCCTATAGGGGGCAGGCACTGAGCCTCTCCGGCTTCCGGTACTGGTTGGCACTGTATGCTGGCATCAGGCTGAGCAGGTCGCTGCGTTCCACATCCTGGTACTTATCTGTGCTGCCCCTCTGGGGAGAAGACTCCCGGGCTGGCCTGGATATTGCAGATGGAGAGATCTTGTTGAGCTGCTGCATCAGATATTCATTTGTGCTCACTAATGACCTGCGGAGAATACAGAGCAGAGCCTGAGAACAGCTGTGGAATAAATCAGGTGTGACCCAATACACAGATCTCATTTCTACAGTGAGAGAGTGGCTCCAATGGCAATCTGGCATCAGACACATGGACAGGGGTGGCAATGTCACTTTTTTAATGCAGTTTAGCATTGGGCTTCCTGTCGGTATTGACTGGCGCAATTCAAAGCTGCATTCAATTTGCTATAACGAAGTCTGATTATATTAATTGCAATGTATAGAGCTGAAGGAAATGGGTTACTTTTCTTTATCAACAAAAGTTGATACAGTGGTTTGCAAAAGTGTTCGGCCCCTTGAAGTTTTCCACATTTTGTCATATTACTGCCCCAACATGAATCAATTTTATTGGAATTCCACATGAAGGACCAATACAAAGTGGTGTACACGTGAGAAGTGGAACAAAAATCATGCAAGATTCCAAACTTTTTTTTTTTTAAATAACTGCAAAGTGGGGTGTGCGTAATTATTCAGCCCCAAGTCAATACTTTGTAGAACCACCTTTTGCTGCAATTACAGCTGCCAGTCTTTTAGGGTATGTCTCTACCAGCTTTGCACATCGACAGACTGAAATCCTTGCCCATTCTTCTTTGCAAAACAGCTCCAGCTCAGTCAGATTAGATGGACAGCGTTTGTGAACAGCAGTTTTCAGATCTTGCCACAGATTCTCGATTGGATTTAGATTTTATATAGAATGAAGGAGGCACTCAAATGGCGTATAAACTTGCGTTTATCAAATCAGTAGCAAAACACGACATGTTTCGGGGAAATCCCCTTCCTCAGGTGTACATACTTCATTCTATATAGTATATTTCCATTGTGAAGTGGTGACTCACAGAGGGATTGTGCACCGGCAAACCAGGTGTCATACCTGGTGTAGGAGCCCAGCTCAGCAACCCCCTTGCTGTCGTGGATTTAGATTTTGACTGGTCGATTCTAACACAGATATGTTTTGTTGTAAACCATTTCATTGTTGCCCTGGCTTTATGTTTAAGGTCATTTCCCTGCTGGAAGGTGAACCTCCGGCCCAGTCTCAAGTCTTTTGCAGACTCCAAGAGGTTTTCTTCCAAGATTGCCCTGTATTTGGCTCCATCCATCTTCCCATCAACTCTGACCAGCTTCCCTATCCCTGCTGAAGAGAAGCACCCCCAGAGCATGATGCTGCCACCACCATATTTGACAGTGGGGATGGTGTGTTCAGAGTGATGTGCAGTACTAGTTTTCTGCCACACATAGCGTTTTGCATTTTGGCCAAAAAGTTCCATTTTGGTCTCATCTGACCAGAGCACCTTCTTCCACATGGTTGCTGTGTCCCCCACATGGCTTGTGGCAAACTGCAAACGGGACTTCTTATGCTTTCTGTTAACAATGCCTTTCTTCTTGCCACTCTTCCATAAAGGCCAACTTTGTGCAGTGCACGACTAATAGTTGTCCTATGGACAGAGTCTCCCACCTGAGCTGTAGATCTCTGCAGCTCGTCCAGAGTCACCATGGGCCTCTTGACTGCATTTTTGATCAGCGCTCTCCTTGTTCGGCCTGTGAGTTTAGGTGGACGGCCTTGTCTTGGAAGGAGTATGGCACAACTGTAAACTACCATTTCTGAATGATCGCTTGAACAGTGCTCCGTGGGATGTTCAAGGCTTTGGAAATCTTTTTGTAGCCTAAGCCTGCTTTAAATTACTCAACTTTATCCCTGACCTGTCTGGTGTGTTATTTGGACTTCAGTGTTGTTGCTCCCAATATTCTCTTAGACAACCTCTGAGGCCGTCACAGAGCAGCTGTATTTGTACTGACATTAGATTACACACAGGTGTACTCGATTTAGTCATTAGCACTCATCAGGCAATGTCTATGGGCAACTGACTGCACTCAGACCAAAGGGGGCTGAATAATTATGCACACCCCACTTTGCAGTTATTGATTTGTAAAAAAATGTTTGGAATCATGTATGATTTTTGTTCCACTTCTCACGTGTACACCACTTTGTGTTGGTCTTTCATGTGGAATTCCAATAAAATTGATTCATGTTTGTTGCAGTAATGTGACAAAAGGTGGAAAACTTCAAGGGGGCCGAATACTTTTGCAAACCACTGCAGCGTTTTTAAAGGGAATGGTAAGTGAAAAACAAAAAAGATTTTAACTTACCTGGGGCTTCTTCTAGCCCCCTTGACGTCCTCCTCATCCCCTTCGGGCAGCTGGGCTACTATGCATGCGCGGCCCCTAGCTGCGTACACCCTGGTCGTGTTTCCGAATCCGGGGGTGTTCTGCGCATGCATAGTATACGTACTTTGCTACTGCGCATGTGCAGAACACTCCCGGTGCCAGGAGGGTGACCAGGGTTGCACGCAGCTAGGGGCCGCACGTGCTTAGTAGCCCAGCTTTGCAGGGGTCGCCACCGCTGCCAGGAGGGGGATCACGAGGAGGTCGTGGGCACAGTAGGAGTCCTGGGGGCTAGAAGAAGCCCCAGGTAAGTGAAAATCTTTATTTATTTTTACTTTTAAAAGTAACCTAAGCTGAGAAGGATATGGATTGTTACTTTTAAAATAATACCGGTTGCCTGACACTCCTGCTGATCATGTGCCTCTAATACTTTTAGCCACAACCCCTCAACAAGCATGCAAATCAGGTGCTCTGACTGAAGTCAGACTGGATTAGCTGCATGCTTGTTTCAGGTGTCTAATTCAGCCACTAATGCAGCCAAAGAGAGCAGCAGGACTGCCAGGCAACTGGTATTGTTTAAAAGGAAACATCCATATCCCTCTCAGTTAAGGTTCCCTTAAAGGGACACTTAAGTCAAACAAAAAAAATGAGTTTTACTCACCTGGGGCTTCCAATAGCCCGTTGCAGCTGACCGGTGCCCTGGCCATCTCCCTCCGATCCTCCTGGCCCCGCCGGCAGCCACTTCCTGTTTTAGTGACAGGTGCTGACAGGCTGGGGACGCGAGTGATTCTTCGCGTTCCTGGCCACAATAGCGCCATCTATGCTGCTATAGCATATATCATATACCATATAGCAGCGTAGAGGGTGCTAATGTGTCTGGGAATGCGAAGAATCACTCGCGTCCCCAGCCTGTCAGCTCCTGTCACCGAAACAGGAAGTGGCTGCTGGCAGGGCCAGGAGGATCGGAGGGAGACAGCGAGGGCACCGGACAGCTGCAGGGGGATTGGAAGCCCTCGGTGAGTAAAACTCACTTTTTTGGTTTGACTTAAGTGTCCCTTTAAGTCAGTTATACTGATGAAGTATCACAACATCTGACCCTACGTGTGATTCAAGTAAAGTTACCTATACATCAGGTGATTTGCGGGCCAATCGATTTTGGCCCCACTCCATAAAATCTCTCTGCTGGCACGATTCCTGGCCTCCTCCTAGTGCTACATAGTTCAGTGCATGGCTGGCCTTTGACCAGAGCGGTCCCTCAGGGCGGCAGCTCACAAGGGCGCACAGTACAGTGTCGCCGATCACTCCGTCTCTCCCCCCCCACCTGTAATTAGAGCAGGACTACAAGAAAATGGCCGCCGATATCTACAAATGCGAAAATCGGCAGCCATTTTCTTGTAGCCCTACTCAACTACAGTTAGAGCTGAGGCGGGGAGAAGCAGGGAGAGAAGAGTGATGTAGGCGCTGGAAGTCTGGAACGCGGATGTTAGGTGAGTAATTCCCCACCCGCTGCCACTATCTGGATGGGGAGCGCAGAAGGGGTGAGGGGGTACTGGGGGGCAACTATACTAGCTACCTAAACTGGCAAAACTACTACCCATTCTGGGGGAAACTATACTAAGGCAACTATACTACCTATACTGGGCCAAATATTCTATCTATACCGGGGCAACTATACTATGCTTGGCTACCTATACTGAGGGCACCTACACATTGACTTCCTATACAGGGAGCACCTATAGCTGGTTACCTATACTGGGGACGCCTATACCTGGCTAGTTATACTGAGGACACCTCCACCTGGCTACCTATACTTAGGGCACCTATGCCTGGCTACCTATACTGAGGACACCTATGCCTGGTTACCTATACTGAGGGCACCTATAGCTGGCTTCCTATACTGGGGGCACCTATAGCTGGCTACCTACACTGGGGGCACCTATACCTGGCTACCTATACTGGGGGCACCTATACCTGGCTACCTATACTGGGGGCACCTATAGCTGGCTACCTATACTGGGGGCACCTATAGCTGGCTACCTACACTGGGGGCACCAACATCTGGCTACCTATACTGGAGGCATCTATTCCTGGCTACCTGTGAGGGGGGGGGGACTTACACCTAACTTCCTATACTGGGGGCACCTATAGCTGGCTACCTATACGGAGAGCACCAACACCTGGCTACCTATTACTGGAGGCACCTACTCCTGGCTACCTGTGGGGGGGGGGGACTTACACCTAACTTCCTATACTGGGGGCACCTATAGCTGGCTACCTATACGGAGAGCACCAACACCTGGCTACCTATTACTGGAGGCACCTACTCCTGGCTACCTGTGGGGGGGGGGGGACTTACACCTAACTTCCTATACTGGGGGCACATATGCTTGGCTACCTACCTGCCTATACTGAGTCTGAGAGCGTTGTTTTGGGGGGGACAGACCGCTGCTATAACCTCCGATGGGCCTGTACCTCCGCAATCCAGTGACGTCAGACAGCCAGGAGCGTCTGATGTCACTGGATTGCGGAGATGCACGCCGATCGGAGGGATATTCAAGCGGAATCACGGTGATGGAAACGGGACGCCGATACCACACTCCGGAAGCACAACAGCTGGGCTATGTAGCCTGATAGGCTTGAACACTTCCTCAATTATGTGAGTGCAGTGCATAGCGCAGGAAAGGGATTTTGGGTACTGGAATTGTGGCTATTTGATTACCAAACACTAGGCCCACCTGAACCTGAGGTGGTTACTATCTGGTGAGCTGCAACTGGAAAGGGATGATTTGCACAGAGTGGAACTCCTTGTATCACTTTTCACTGGGGTGCATGTGTACCGTGTACTAAGAGTAACAGTAATGCACTATGTCAAGTTTTGTTTGAAATCTACAGGTGATTAAAGATAGAATCAGAAGAGGAGCGCTGTCATCAGGATTATTGTTTGAAATTCTGCTTCTAAAATGTTTTGTCATAAACCCTGAACAAGGATGTGCAGATCAGGTGTCTCTGACATTATTAGCTGCACACGTTTCTGGTGTTATTCAGACGCTACTGCAGCCAAATAGCTCAGCAAGGCTGCCAGGCAACAGGTATTGTTTAAAAGGAACTAAATATGGCAGCCTCCGTATTCTTCTCACTTCAGTTGTCTTTTTAGTAAATCAGTAATTAGAAAAAAAGCATAAAGTACTGATAGCCACGGCACAGCTTGCATCTGTTTAAAGGACACCTGAAGTGAGGATATGGTGGCTGACATACCGATGTCCTTTTAAACAATACCAATTGCCGGGCTATACTGCATGGACCCTGAACAAGCATACTGATCGGACTGATATGAAGTGAGGGCTGTAAACTTTTTAGCACCGAACAACAGGTTTGATTTTTAAAATCCATTCCAGGTTTTCTGGACAACTTCTTTTCTACAGTTTTCAGACTTAAGTTAGTCAACCACCACATTGGGCATGATTCTCAAAGCTTTTTCACCTGTGTTTACCTCATCTATGTTACCTTTATAAGCGCACGCGTACACCCCGCTCGGAACTCTGCAGGGGTTAAGGAAGGAGGGAGGGAGGCACTAGGGGGGAGGAGTAAGCCGCCTTTCCATCATCAGTCGCCTGTAGGCACAAGCCTACAGTGCCTTCTGGTAAATCCAGTACTGGTCTGAGCCTCTGCCCATTCTCCGATGCATCTGCTGGATAAGAGGCCTCCAGTTCCTGCACTTACCTCTGACTGTTGTGTAGCTGGTTCACAGTCTCCTGCAGCTTGTTGGTCTTGTTCAGCTGTTGTTGCAGTGAGTCCACCTGGAGGCTTAAATGCTCATATTTGTGCCGCAGATCATCTGGAATATAACATAATGCAATATGAGGAAAAAAACGAAATCCTAACCCCAACCTACAAAGTACATTACGAGGCTGACTACCACGCTCTGGCCCCTACAGCCCCAGCTAGGCTAACTACTGCCCTCTGGCCCCTACAGCCCCAGCTTGGCTGTCTACCACACTCTGGCCCCTACAGCCCCAGCTTGGCTGACTACCATGCTCTGGCCCCCCTGCCCTGGCTGACTACCACGCTCTGGCCCCCCTGCCCCGGCTTGGCTGACTACCGCGCTCTGGCCCCTACAGCCCCAGCTTGGCTGACTACCACACTCTGGCCCCTACAGCCCCAGCTTGGTTGACTACCATGCTCTGGCCCCCCTGCCCTGGCTTGGCTGACTACCATGCTCTGGCCCCCCTGCCCCGGCTTGGCTGACAACCACGCTCTGGCCCCTACAGCCCCAGCTTGGCTGACTACCACGCTCTGGCCCCCCTGCCCTGGCTGACTACCACGCTCTGGCCCTCCAGCCCTGGCTTGGCTGACTACCACGCTCTGGCCCTCCTGCCCTGGGTTGGCTGACTACCGTGCTCTGGCCCCTACAGCACCAGCTTGGCTGACTACTGCGCTTTGGCCCTCCAGCCCTGGCTTGGCTGACTACCACGCTCTGGCCCCCCTGCCCCGGCTTGGCTGACTACCATGCTCTGGCCCCCCTGCCCCGGCTTGGCTGACTACCACGCTCTGGTCCCTACAGCCCCAGCTTGGCTGACTACCACGCTCTGGCCCCCATGCCCTGGGTTGGCTGACTACCGTGCTCTGGCCCCTACAGCACCAGCTTGGCTGACTACCGCGCTTTGGCCCTCCAGCCCTGGCTTGGCTGACTACTGCCCTCTGGCCCTCCAGCACCAGCTTGGCTGACTACCGTGCTCTGGCCCTCCTGCCCTGGGTTGGCTGACTACCGCGCTCTAGCCGCGCTCTGGCCCCTCCAGCCCTGGCTTGGCTGACTACCACACACTGGCCCCTCCAGCCCCGGCTTGGCTGACTACCGCGCTTTGGCCCTCCAGCCTTGGCTTGGCTGACTACCACGCTCTGGCCCTCCTGCCCCAGCTTGGCTGACTACCACGCTCTGGCCCCTCCTGCCCCAGCTTGGTTGACTTCTGCACTCTGGCTCTGTATTCCCGGCTTGGCTGACTACGGTGCTCTGGACCTCCACCCCCAGCTTTGCTGACTACCACTGTCTGTTCCTCACTACCACTGTCTGTACCTCCATCACTGGTGAAATTTAAGGACTTTTTCTATCTTCAATACTGCAACTGAACCACCACCAGTCCTTCCAATCTGGCTCATTTTCTTATCCTTTTTGGGTGTAGATAGGGGCAATAATCTATACCCAACTGACCATCTGCCTTCCTGCAGAGCCTCTAGTGATAAGGATTCTGTGTTGCACAGCACCAATAAAGCAGATAAGAATTTCACTAACCTATAGGTCCATACACACGCTCAACAAAACTGCCTGATTGTCGTCCAACTTTAGTACGTTTTAAACTGTTGGACGACAATCAGGCGTAAGTACGCATTCAAATTACTTGACGAGCGACTGATAACAGGCGATGTGCCCCATCCATCACTGTCAAATCTATGTTGGCCTACGGTACTCTGATATTGTGCAAATGGTCCTTGTGTACAAGTCGCTTGAACCACTGTTAAACGACTTGTACTTGTTTTCAATGTGAAGTCTGTAGTTCCACTATTGTGCACAGCATGTAAATGACTTGGTCGGTTATCCGTCCGGACGTGTGGACATACAGGTCGTGCAGTACGTCAGGTCGTTCGGTTCATCATGTCACGCGGGTGGTTGTTTGCACGTTGTGCGCTTGTTGAACGTGTGTATGTAGCTTATGACTGAGTCTCCACTGCTGAGGTCAGACCATATCTGTGACACACGGTGAGTGGTAGTTCCTACTCCTGTTTAATTAGTTGTGTGGAAACCAGCTTCATGCCAACGGATTAATTATCAAGTCACTGAGCTCTTACTAGGATTGCAGCATTCCGGCGCTCTTTGTACCTTGCGATTGCACCAAATTTCCCGCTCCTTCTTTGCGGTTCGCTTGGCTCTCTAGTTTATGGATTTTGCTTCGTAAAAAGTGATTTTCCTCCATAACTTTAACCAGCTTCAGTTTTACAGATTCCTTAAAAGGGATGAGAACAGTCAGGGGTGTCATCTTTGTTTCAATCATGCAATTTTTATCATTTAAGAACATTCGTGAATAGATTTACCGACCGGCCTAACTGATCTCTACACCTGAAACTGAGAAGGTTCTTCTATGGGCAGATGTAGAGATGGCTGATGGATCCAAACTGCTTCAAGTGGAAAGAGTTGTCCCCTGAAATTAGTATACCTGACTGTTTCAGGTGATACTATAAAAACAATTGCTGTACCAGAAAATATCCAAGAGGCTGACCTGCTCTATGGGGGGAGGACAAGGAGAAGCTGCCCCACTACAAAAGACAACAATCTGGAAAATCATCGGCCAATCACTAGAATGGAAGCCACTCATGTCGGGGACACCTGTGCACGGTGCTGTATCCCTCCCTTAAAGAGAATCTGTATTGTTAAAATCGCACAAAAGTAAACATACCAGTGCGTTAGGGGACATCTCCTATTACCCTCTGTCACAATTTCGCCGCTCCTCGCAGCATTAAAAGTGGTTAAAAACAGTTTTTAAAAGTTTGTTTGTAAACAAACAAAATGGCCACCAAAACAGGAAGTAGGTTGATGTACAGTATGTCCACACATAGAAAATACATCCATACACAAGCAGGCTGTATACAGCCTTCCTTTTGAATCTCAAGAGATCATTTGTGTGTTTCTTTCCCCCTGCAGTTCTCATGCACTGAAGTTTCAGGCTGCTCTTTTCTTCCTGCAAACAGCTTTGCCCTTGTTTGTAATTCCTCAGTATGTGAAAGCCCAGCCAGCTCAGAGGAGGATTTATCCAGCTTGTAAAAGATAAGAGAAGAGAGAAGCTGCTCTAATCTAAATAACACACAGG
This sequence comes from Hyperolius riggenbachi, assembly GCF_040937935.1. Taxonomy (NCBI): domain Eukaryota; kingdom Metazoa; phylum Chordata; class Amphibia; order Anura; family Hyperoliidae; genus Hyperolius; species Hyperolius riggenbachi. Next base: position 17,880,021 of record NC_090656.1, on the reverse strand, counting down.
CAGTGTGCAGAGAGGGGCCTGGAAGGGTGAGTTCATAGCAGAACCACAACACTGAAGAACTTGGCAGCCTTCCAGACACAGGCCGACAAGTCTGACAGGGGAAAGATACATTGATTTATTACAAAGACTGTGATAGTACAAAGTGCTGCAGTAAGCCAGAACACATTAGAATAGCTTTTGGAACTGTAGGATGATAAAAAACAGGATGCAATTTTTGTTACGGAGTCTCTTTAACCGCAGTATTAACTCTTCAGTGGTGCAATGCTAGTAATGATCACTTCTATATATGCTTTGAATAGTAGTAATCATGAACTATTCCCCTTCTCTGCTTACACCTCTCATACTTTGGATGCCAAGTACTGTTGCGCCATATGGATTGTTATGTGTCGAATGCTTGGTGAGGGAGCTGTAAAACTTGCACTGGTGTCCAAAACCGCTAAGCCATGCCACTGCCTGTGCACATTGTTTTAGGCGACAAAAGGCTACAATATGGACATAGCTTTAGCTTCCTTCAACAACTGATTGTAGACAAAGTTTATCCACAAAACGGATGCTTCTTTTATGAGAAATTCCTGCCCTTCACTGTTAAGGTTTACTTTGAATTTAACAGCACTACAGAGCGTTTCGCCTTGTTCTGCCTCTCTAGGATGAACAATCTTCTGGCAGGCAAATGACTGTGGTTAAAGAGAACTATTTTCTAGGACAAATGTTGGGTGTCATTTATGAACATCAGCGCTGTCAGGTCATTTTACAGAAAGCAAGATGGTAACCACAGTAGATACAGCAGCTCACGGGGGAATACAACACGAGGTGAGTACTTATAAAACCATGCTCTTTACATTAGAAAGATGTAGGAGAGGGTGAGATCAGTGCAGGTAGCTCTGTTCAGGGTTGTCTGCCATGAACATTAATACTCTATAAACCCCTTGAGAAATCTGGATGTCTTACCGGACTGTCACCACTGTCCATGTGTCCTTGGCTCTTCCTGGTATCTGGCAGGTCCCCCCTGTCCGCAGGAGACATCTGTCTGGATGACTGTGAAGTCATCAGTCGGGTGAGCAGGTCACGGGCAGGACCTGATGTGAAATGACCGTAGTGTTACATGACCGTGCAAACGATCATAAAAGTCATAAACCCTACAGTCAGACCATAAAAAGAAAATGCCAAAAGTACAATTTCATCTTCATAAAGCCCATGGAATTTGCAGCTTTCCCCACTACATGAGCCAGAGGCAACAACAACCAAAATACATCACTTAAAGCGGATCCGAGATAAAAAACTAACTATAACAAGTAACTTGTCTATATATCTTATCTAACGTTTAGTTTACACAGCAAATCTGGCTGCATACAGCTTCAATAGTTTAAGATGATTTATTCCTGTGATACGAGAGCAGCCACATTCTGTTTGTCATCATTACACACAGGTAATCTGCAACCGCATCTCCACCCCTCGGCCTGTGAAAAAGTCACTCCCCTCTGCCTCTGAAATCAGTGGCTAGTAGCTTCCTCCTTCTCCACCTGCCCAGACTGAGCTCCCATAAGCCCTTGCTACATGGGTCTGAGTGCCTTGGCGTTTTGGAGAAGCTGTGGGCGAGGCTTGTTTAGTTTATAGGGAATTAGAGTATTAAATTAAAAAAAAAAAAAAGTATTTGGCTTGAGGAATGCCCTATAAACTATATGTAAGGAACACAATTATGCAATGAATAAAAATTCATCTCGGATCCACTTTAAAGGGGAACTGAAGAGAGAGGTATATGGAGGCTGTCATGTTTATTTCCTTTTAATCAATACCAGTTGCCTGGCAGCCCTGCTGGTCTATATCTCTGCAGTAGTATCTGATTAAAACCAGAAACAAGCATGCAGCTAGTCTTGTCAGATCAGACTTATAAGTCTGAACCACTGAAACACCTGATCTGCTGCATGCTTGTTCAGGGGCTATGGCTAATAGTATTAGAGGCAGAGGATCTGGGGCTGCCAGGCAACTGGTATTGTCTAAAAGGAAATAAACATGACAGCCTCCATATACCTCTCTCTTCAGTTCCCCTTTAAGAGCCGTGTATAAAATATGCATCTTGGTTCTTTATAGCCTTTCAAGCCAAGTGCTCATCTACACCCACTGGCTTATTTCCATACATATAGCTAAAAACTTTAAAACCAAAGTCCAGGCAACCAATAAAAACCTATTTTGTTTACTTGGATAGATCCTGTATCTACTTTAGGCCTGGGAATGGGGCGGGGTTACCAGAATGTTAAGTCTGACTGGAGTTGTATAAGGACCCACCCACTGCTCTCTAAATACTCAGTTCCCATCATGCTGTGCAATACAACAACAAAGAGTAACCACACTTTCCCTAAAAATAGAACAATTCATATCAAATCATCTTCCTGTACCTTGAGACCTTCAACAAGCTGTATTTCACAGACATACATATCTGTAATTACACTGTCATTTGTCCTGACCACTGTTCTAAAGCTCTAAAAGTGTCACTGTGAAAGCTGTGTTGCATGGCTGCCAGCTGTTACAAGTGAAACTTGCAAGTGCTGTAGGCTGAGGTGTGTAACCCAAGCAGCCCCCCAGTCTTAAATAGAGCACCCGGCAAAGCATGATTTGCTGAAACCGCTAGTGGGCACTGGACTACTGAGGACTCCCAGGTCACTGCCCCCTTGGCTCACCCCACTGGTTCCCAGTAGAAATTAGGGCTCTTGTGGGGAAACAAATACTATACAGGTATAGCTCAACTAAAGCCGAAACTAAACATGGCAAATTCTGAAAGCATGCACATTGATTTGTGTATATAAATTAAAAATAAAATAAATACTGTTAATTAATAGTTACCCTTAAAACCAAACTTGGCAAATAGAAACTCATCAAGCAAACTAATCTGCAGGAGATTTTTCAGAGTTGAGGTCTTATAATTGTTCACTACCTACTTTTACAAGTCCCGCCTCCTCCCATAGATCCCTATTCCACTGTAATGCAGAGAATCCAGAAAATGTAGTCTGGCCTCTGTTTGTAACTTGGCCACAGGCAGCTCTATTGACCAACACCCAGCAGCTGAATTCAGAGGGGAAAGGAAACAAGATGCAGTGCAGCTTTCAGAGATTCTCCCCCGTTCCTTGTTTCTATACACCGTTTATATTACCTTATTCTAATTGTTGTCAGAATTTCACAGCTTCAGTTTCGGGTTTAGCTGAGCTTTAAAAATGTAGTTGTCTTCCACTAACACAAATTACCATTCCTTTCAGAAACATTTTAAAATAATCACAGGTCACATGTATTTAATACTCACCTAAAAACCTTTGATTGTGCAGCAGAGACCCCGAGCCATTCCAGTAGCGGTCCACCAAGTCCATCAGCTGCTGGAGAGCTTCTGAGATGGATGGAGCCTCGGTTGTGTTGGGCGAGTCCCCTATCCTCATCTCATCCGCCGTCAGCAAATCCTCTTTCTGAAACAGACATGCTTATTACCAAACGTGGAGGCATTTCGTCGGGTCATCAGGCTCTAATATTATTATTTAGTATTTATATTTAGTGCTGACATCTTCCGCAGCGCTGTACAGAGTATGTTGTATTGTCACTTACTGTCCCTCAGAGGGGCTCACAGTGTAACTTCTACCACAGTCATATGTCTGTATGTATCGTGTAGTGTATGCATCGAAGTCTAGAACCAATTTAGAGGGAAGCCTAATTGACTAATGTGTATGATTCTGAGATGAGAGGAAAACAGAATGCCCAGAGAAATCCCACACAGACACCGGGAGATCATACAAACTATATGCAGATAGTGCCTGGGTGGGATTCAAACCGGGGACCCAGTGCTGCAAGGAGCGCTATTGACCACACCACTGTGCTGCCCCTATAAATCATGTATTTTGGCCACACCGAAGCAGATGGTTTTGGCGAACTGCACTCAGTGCCGGGCGCCGAAACTAGGCGCCCCATAGCAGCAATAATATGCGGCGCGGGGTGCGCAAGAGTAATTCGGGGGGGCCAGCGATAGCACCTTGTTCTAAGTTGTGACGACTCAGAGGGGGGAATAGTATTTAACGCCGCTAGGAGTTTAGCAGCAGCAGGGAGAGCAGTCATTCAGCTTGCCCTGCGCCCAACTCACCCGCGGTGTACTAATACGTACGCTGGCCCCACACATCTGCCAGCAGTTCTCATTAAGGCCTTGTTTCCATCTATGCGCTTCTGTCCACTTATCAGCAACATGTATCAATCTGTAACATTGATGTGCTGATAAAAAGCGGACCGAAGCACACTCAGGGCTCGTTCACATCATACGCGCTGCCGTGCGCATTTGGAAGAGTTTATGATGTGCGACACGCAAGAACGACAGAAGGGCATAGACAGCCCTTCTGCCGTTCACATCATATGCGATATGATGCGCTTGTGTACTGCTGCATGCATTCTGCCCGCAAGCGCAGAGCTGACCCAATCACTGTAGTGAATGGGATCAGCAGTGCAGTGGGTAGCGGCAAAGATGGCGTGCGATCGTACGCATTGCATTCCGATCGCACAGCCATCTGCGCTGCATAGATGTGAACGAGGCCTAAGTGGAAATGAGGCCTTAGAATTAAGTCTCGTACACACACTAGAGGAAACTCAGGCAAGGTGTCCATAAACAACAGTGTCTGCCATAAATCTAGCATATGCACAGCGGCCCCTGATGTCTCGGCCAGCGATCTGCCACAAATAGTCAGCTGAGAGCATTGTTCCCCTTACCCCACACACCCCCTGATGTCACTCACCCGCTGTTCTGGCGGCCATCCTACCCCCCACACAGCAACAGAACACATAGCTAATGCATCTGTAGTGTCAGCCACTGACCACTGAGACTAAGTCGCGGGCCAACCTCAATATCCAATGGTCACCTTCCTCACTTATAATGTTCCCTGGTGTCTAATGGTTCCCTTCCAGCCCCTGTACAGTTTCCCCAGTGTCTAGTGGTACTCCTTCCTCCCCTATATAGTTCCCTGGTGTCTCGTGGCTACCACCCTCCCCTATACAGTTCCCTGGTGTCTCGTGGCTACCACCCTCCCCTATACAGTTTCCTGGTGTCTCGTGGCTACCACCCTCCCCTATACAGTTCCCTGGTGTCTTGTGGCTACCACCCTCCCCTATACAGTTCCCTGGTGTCTAGTGGCTACCGCCCTCCCCTATACAGTTCCCTGGTGTCTCGTGGCTACCACCCTCCCCTATACAGTTCCCTGGTGTCTCGTGGCTACCACCCTCCCCTATACAGTTTCCTGGTGTCTCGTGGCTACCACCCTCCCCTATACAGTTCCCTGGTGTCTTGTGGCTACCACCCTCCCCTATACAGTTCCCTGGTGTCTAGTGGCTACCGCCCTCCCCTATACAGTTCCCTGGTGTCTCGTGGCTACCACCCTCCCCTATACAGTTCCCTGGTGTCTCGTGGCTACCACCCTCCCCTATACAGTTTCCTGGTGTCTCGTGGCTACCACCCTCCCCTATACAGTTTCCTGGTGTCTCGTGGCTACCACCCTCCCCTATACAGTTCCCTGGTGTCTCGTGGCTACCACCCTCCCCTATACAGTTCCCTGGTGTCTCATGGCTACCGCCCTCCCCTATACAGTTCCCTAGTGTCTCGTGGCTACCACCCTCCCCTATACAGTTCCCTGGTGTCTCGTGGCTACCACCCTCCCCTATACAGTTCCCTGGTGTCTCGTGGCTACCACCCTCCCCTATACAGTTCCCTGGTGTCTAATGGTTCTCCCTCCCCTATACAGTTCACTGGTGTCTCGTGGCTACCACCCTCCCCTATACAGTTCCCTGGTGTCTAATGGTTCTCCCTCCCCTATACAGTTCACTGGTGTGATGTGGCTACCACTCTCTCCTATACAGTTCCCTGGTGTTTAGTGCTTTCCCCCTCCCTTCCTCATATGGCTTCCCTGGTGTTCTAGGGCTTCACCTCCAATATAACTTCCCTGGTGGTCTAGAGTGGGTCACACATAATGCAAAGTGGGGAAACAACTTGAGGGCCAGATTTGTCCCCGGGGTGGAGTCTAACATGTATGCTTTATGGCCCATACTCACGGGCAACCAAACCTGCATGTCGCTAGCACACGGGAGCGTGTGCGCGACAGCTCGTCGCCACGTCCCTCCGCATACACACTGCGGAAGAGGGACTATTGGCGTGACGGAAACTGTCGCCGACGATCCTTCTCCCCGCCGGAAACTCAGTGCGCCGGCTATGGGGTTGCTATCGCTAGTCCGCATACACACGCGGACTAGCGACAGTTGCGGCGAAGTTCAATCGCCTGGCGACATCAGCGACGAGCGATGGTTCGGGGTGCGCGCCCGTGCAACGCCTCATACTCACGGGCGACAACTGTAGCCCGTGAGTATGGGCCATTAGAATGGGCAATGATTAGTGTCCCAGACTTTCTCCCTGTGTAAGATTTACAGAGCAGATATTGATAGATGCTTCAGGTTCTTACCACCCATCTGCATTAACTTCAGTGATTGTCATATTTACAAAGTAACTGACACTTTTTACACTGCCAAATGAGTACATCTGAAATGGGCGCAGGAGACAGCTGGTATATGACTGATCCTGCTTCTGCACAAGTCCCGGCCGTGTTAATTACTATTCCCCCTCCAGGCCGCCATGGATAGTGGGGGAATGAAATAATTCGGCTTCCAGCGATTGCTGGAGGCCGCATTATTGTGATTTTTAAGCAACCTCGGCTCCGTCTCTTCTGACAGCGCAGAAGTTACTCACTGAGCACCGCTATAGACTGATTCCCATCATAGTCTATGGCGGCGCTGGCTGCGCCCAAATCTACCTGCGCCAAAAAGCACTGCTCCGCTGCCAAATAGCCTTTGCCCCTTGAAAGTGGAGAATAATGTCCACGATTACAAATCCGTTGGTTAATGAAGCAGCAACTCTAGGGCTTGACTGACTTGGCTACAGGTCTGTGGAAATGTGCATTAAAAACTTGGGATTCTAAAGGGGCCCATACACTGGCCAATTTCAGCCATCGATCAATTTGTGATCGATTTTGATCGATTTGATCTAGCTGACAGGATGGAAAATGTAGCCCGTAGAGTTGCATTGGATCTAATGGTGCAATAATGCATTTAGATTTTCAATAGATTTCATTTTTAAATCTATTGGAAATCTGTTCCTAGTGTGTGGCACACATCCAATAGATTCCTGTCAGATTCCACCTGACAGGCATCTGCCAGAAATCTGATGGTCAAATCTGCTGCATATCTATCAGTGTATGGCCACCTTAAAGAGAATCTGTATTGTTAAAATCACACAAAAGTAAACATACCAGTGTGTTAGGGGACATCTCCTATTACCCTCTGTCACAATATCGCCGTTCTCCATCGCATTAAAAGTAGTCAAAAACAGTTTTTAAAAGTTTGTTTATAAACAAACAAAATGGCCACCAAAACAGGAAGTAGGTTGATGTACAGTATGTCCACACATAGAAAATACATCCATACACAAGCAGGCTGTATACACCCTTCCTTTTGAATCTCAATAGATCATTTGTGTGTTTACCTTCTGTCCCCTGCAGCTCTCACCCACAGAATACTAGTGACAGCCTGTGAGGCTGGTCATTTCTTCCTGTCTGTAATTCCTCAGTATGTGTCAGCCCAGCTCCTTTCACAGCCTAACAGAGGAGGATTTTTATCCAGCTCTCTTCTATCACTGATAAGAGAGCAGAGACGCTGCTGGCTTATGTAAATAACACACACACTGGAGTGTGCATAGAGTGGCCTGGAAAGGGGGGTGCATAGCAGATCAGCACGGAAGAGTTGGCAGCCTTCCAGACACAGGGCGACAAGTCCGACAGGGGAAAGATACATTGATTTATTACAGAGACAGTGATAGTAGAAAGTGCTGCAGTAAGCCAGAGCACATTAGAACAGGTTTAGGAACTTGTAGGATGGTAGAAAAAACGTTGTAATAGTCTCTTCAACTTATTTGAATTCTCTCATTTCCATACCACTGTCTAGAGACAATGTCTGGGGAAGCCGCTTAGCCTTAGCCTACCAATAAGTTTTGGAGGTGTGGGTTGAAACCTATACAAATAGCAAAACATGCAAACTCTATGCAGACTGGGATTCCATGCTGGGACGTAAGTGCTGCATAGAGTTCTGTGTTTTTAGCCAACATATACAGTAGGGATGGTCAATAAAATGCAAATAAATTTGAGTTGATGCATTATGCAAATTGTGTATGCAAATTCATGCAGCTTGAAAATGGGCCAATCAAATCCTGCTAAGGTGAAATTCGATCGGTCCATTTTTAAGCTGCACAAATTTGCATGATCCTGCATCAACTCAAAATTATTAGCATATCATTGACCATCACTTATATACAGTGTGTGTGGGACAGTGTAATTGGAGACCCCTGTGGCGAAGGTGCTAGCCTTCCTAAGGCTACAAGGGCACTGGCCTGTCTTCCTAGGACTAATACATAAACCTTTACATTGACCCCCACATCAGCACCCCACAACAAGTCCCAACAAAAAAAGAAAGTTTTGCCCCTCTTGGTCAACATCCAAAGATTATGCTGTGTACCAATTGGCACCATTCATCAATAAAAGAACTACTTGTAGAGTGAATGTGTTTTTTTTAAAAAGGGAATCTGAACTGAGTAAGGCCTCTTTCACAGTGCAACGTTAAAGTCGCATGTTAGAAAATGTTCCAACGCACAGCAATACTAAGTCTGTGCAACATTCACAGTGCACACGTTGTGTTTGTGTGCAACGTGTTGTGTTATTGAAAGGTGCTGCATGCTGTGCGGTATACACGTTATTAGCTGCATTGGACTGTTTGCACATGCTCAGTAATGACTTGGAAGCATACTTTTCATTGCCTGTATGCTCTACTGTATACGACGATAACGGGGCATTAAGTTGCGTTGCGACTTTTTTTGGGGCGTTGCGTTGTGTTGTAATTTGCGTTGCGACTTTTACGTCGCATCAAAAAACGCAACGTCCTACTGTGAAAGAGGCCTAAAATTATTTAAAATGAACATGATGTAGCTGCAAATGAATATTACATACTTACCTCACCGTCAGTTCCTCTCAGAAGCTCAACATTTTCTTCTTACAGTGATCCCTTCCAGTTCTGACAAGATTTTGTCAGAACTGAAATATACCAGTTGCTATATATCAGCTGCTGTCAGTTACAACTGAATGTGCAAGGTAATGTCCATGTCTCCCTATGACTCAAGTGGGTGATATTACAGTTTAATAGTTTGCTGACCAGGAAGGTGTTATGGGGTAATGGCCATTTACAAAAAGGAGGACAGAGAATTCCATTGATCACAGTGGAAAAACAGGATGCAGGAGAGGAGAAAGAGATTGAGGAGTAGACTACATGGGAGGTAAGTATGACCTGTGTATGGTTATTTTGTCTTTTTATTTTCAGTTCAGGTTCTCTTTAAGTGCTGCTGAACTGTAAAAGGATGAAATGAACAATTTCTTTGATTAATGGATGGTGCCCACTTTTATCCGCAGCATTGTTTTGTATTGTCTGCAGTGTTGGCAGGTCTGAGTTGAGGCATTATTGAGTTGATATAGGAAGTGAGCAGATTCGGTCACACACAGATTGTATGTCTGTTGCGCACTTACATGCCGGTCTTGATACACGTCGGAGGGATTTGTATACAGCAGAGAATTCAGGCTGCTGGACCTCTTCATTCCTGACTGATACGCCGTCACGGCGGGCGCCTTCTCTGGACTCCAGGCGCTTCTATACTCTCTGCTGAAGTCCGCACGGCTGGCCGCGGTTGCGGCGGAGGAGTTGGTGTTGGTCAGGTTGGGCTTAGATGGCAGCGTGTAAGTCTTTGAGATGTCACTAAAGCCTTTCCTAAGAGCGGAGAGACTACTGGAGGATGAAGGAGGCTCAGACAGATGCGTTGTGATGTAAAGATCTGAAAATGTATAAGCAACTGTTTAAATAGAATTCCCAGCATAGCAGCAGCTCTGGGTACAGAATGCAGAAAATGACCCCCTCTACCTGCTTCTGTCCTGTCACTGTATCCTAGCAACATCCTAGCATGGAGACATTTCAAAATGATCTTAAAGAGAATCCGAGGCGGATTTTCTAAATCTTAATAGGACACAGAGGCATGTTCTCTGCACAATGACATGTCTCTGCTTCCTTCTGTGCCGTTGCCAGTCCTCCCCAGGCTCTGCTGTCCCCCCTGAAAAATACTGACAGGCTATCGTCAATCTGATTGTCGCTAGCCTGCTGTGTACTTGCAATTTGTAAATCATGGCTTCTCTGCATTGCCTCCCCCGCCTCCTCCATTGCATGGCTCCCCCTGCTAACTTCCTCCAATCGGAAGCTAAGCCGTGACCCGGAAGTACTTCCTGGGTCGCAGCTTAGTTTCCGATTGGAGGAAGCTAGCAGAGGCGGGGAGCCATGTAATGGAGGAGGTGGGGAGGTAATGCGGAGGAGCAGTGATTGACAAGTTGCAGGTACACAGCAGGCTAGCGACAATCAGATTGTCGCTAGCCTGTCTGTATTTTTCAGGGGGGACAGCAGAGCCATGGAGGGCGGGGGGGATGGGGACTGGCAACGGCACAGAAGGGCACAGAGGCATGTCATCGTGCAGAGAACATGCGTTTTCTGCAGGTTACGTTTCAGCAGTTTTTGGTGTGTTTTTGTATGCATTCGCGTTTTTTTTTCATGCATTCACTTTCTTCAATATTTTGTTTTTGTGCAGCCCATAGACTTTCATTATGGGCAAAAACGCATGCAGCTTTTTCCGCAACGCTAGCGATTCTGTCTAGTGTGCTTCAAGCCAGAAGAAAACTCAAAAGAGAAGAAAAAGGTGCAAATAACATACTTTACACCTGTATGGGTACAAGGAGCCATTTTTAATATTTTTGAGAGCTGGGCTGTGGAGTCGGAGTCGTGGAGTCGGAGCAATTTTGGGTGCCTGGAGTCGGAGTCGGGAAAAAATGCACCGACTCCGACTCCTAATGAATTTGTAACTGTAATTAAAATAGAAAATATAATAAAATGTTCTATTTCTCAGATAAGTCATTAAAATAATGTATATATACAGTAATAGCTGTGCTCAGTCCACAAAAATGACATAAACCAATCAAAATTAGTTACTTGTGCTGCTTCAATAAAGCAGTCCCCGTATTTTTAAAGTCAGATATACATATCTGATTGTGACTGTATATATGATGTGTACACAGGAATCTCTTATATATACTAAATAACGTCTATGCTGTAAGAATAAAGCCTGATGTGTAGCTATGTGACTAATAGAGATGGTCAATGAGATGGAAATAATTCTGCGTTGATGCTGATTTATGCAAATGTATGCACTCTCTTTGCTCATGAAATCAAATAATTTGATATGTTGTTAAAATTTGGTTTGGTGACTACAAATTAAAGGGTACCTGAGACGGATGAAAATAAAAGTGTTATACATACCTGGGGCTTCTTCCAGCCCCCTTCAGGCTAATCAGTCCCTCGCTGTCCACCTCCACCAAATGGATCTTCTGCTATGAGTCCTGGTAATTCAGCCAGTCAGCACAGTCCAGCCACGTGCCGCTTCTCCAGCCAGGAGCGTTCTGCACCTGCGCAATAGTGCTGCGCAGGTGTAGTACGCTCCCGGCGGCGGAGTGTGTGCATGCGCACTACACCAGACTGGCTCAAGTACCTGGACTCATAGCAGAAGATCCAGGTGGTGGAGGAGGACAACGAGGGACTGATTATCCTGAAGGCGGCTGGAGGAAGCCCCAGGTATGTATAAAGCTTTAATTTCATCTGTCTCAGGTTTACTTTGTTACACAGTAGTACTATACTCTACATATGCACTCCCCACAGAGCTGCAGGGAATCCACTGAGAATGTTGTGCACATTTAACACAGAGGTGTTGTCTGTTTACAATCTCCTCATTCCCCTGCGGAGTACCTGCACATAATTCTTACATGTACCCACACTTACATTGCCTAGGGCCTGATAGATGTTTGTTCCGGTTTGTACCTTTTACAAGTACTCTTACCAAGGACTAGTTTTAGTCTAAAGGGAATAAATATAGTAGTCTACATATCCTTCTCACTTCAGTTGTCTTGTAAAATTCCTAAGCGTTGGCAGTTAAGAGACGAATTTCACGTTACATACTGTTAATCAACAAAATTGTAATATGCAAATTAGAGGAGTCGGAGTCAAGGAGTCTGAGTCGGTGGAATCCTGAACTGAGGAGTCGGAGGATTTTTGGACCGACTCCACAGCCCTGTCTGAGAGGGACATGGATGCTGCCATATTTAATTACTTTTAAACCATACCACTTGCCCGTAAGTCCTGCTGATCTTTTTGGCTACAGTAGTGTCTGAATCACACAGCTAAAACAAGAATGCGGCTAATTCAGAAACATGTGATATGCATGCTTGTTCAGGGTCTATGGCTAAAAGCATTAGAGGCAGGGGATCAGCAGGGCAGCCATGCAATCTGCATTGATTAAAAGGAAACACATTTTAGCCTCCATAGCTCTCTCAGTTCAGGTGTGCTTTTAAAGAAAAAACGTAATCAAGAAATTAACCTCATCCCAATCCGTAGCTAATACCCCCTTTCCCATGAGAAATCTATTCCTTTTCACAAACGGATCATCAGGGAGCTCTGTATGGCTGATATAGTAGTGAAACCCCTCCCACAGTGTGATGTCAGGACCATGGTTCTGACAGCACACTGTGGGAGCCTTGTTGCATTGTGGGAAATAACAGCTGTGTACAGCTGTTTCTAACTGCCAAAAAAGCAAGCAGCAGCTACTTCCACTGACATCACCTGCCAGCAGTAAAAATGTCAGAATGTAAATCAAGGAGAGGAAAGGTTTTACAATAGGCAAACACTCACTAAATCATTTATACATAATTATTGTAAAAATGAAGCACTTTTTTACTACATTGTTTTTTACTGGAGTTCCTATTTAACTATGACAGTTAAACTGAATAGGAAGTTAGCTGTACACAGAAGAAAGGGTTTGTGTGCAAGACCAGAGATTTATTCAGGAGGGCGATATGGTGGTATAGTAGACAACAGTCTTGCCTTTCAGCACTAGGGTTCTATGTCCAAATTTGGGCCAGGGCACTTTCTGCATGGTGTTTGCATGTTCTCCCTGTGCATGAGTTTCCTAGGGATTAGGTAGTGAGCTTCTCTGAGGTCAGTGACTATGTACTCTCTAAAGTGCTGCAGAAGATGTCAGTGCTATATAAAGACGCAATACTGTGGTAGTGACAGACTATGGCTATGGTAGAATTAGATTGTGAGCTCCTCTGAGGACAGTCAGTGACATGACTATGTACTCTGTAAAGTGCTGCAGAAGATGGCAGTGTTATGTAAATACATAATAATAATCATAATATGGTAGAACCTTAGGCTAGGACTAGGGTATGATTAGATTGAAACTCCTCTGAGACATGTCTATGTACTCTGTAAAGTGCTGCAGAAGACATCAGTTTTATATAAATACATAATAATAATATGGTAGGACATTAGACTATGACTATGGTAGGATTAGATTGTGAGCTCCTGAGGACAGTCAGTGACATGACTATGTACTCTGTAAAGTGCTGCAGAAGATGTCAGTGCTATATAAATACATAATAATTATATGGGAGGACATTAGACTATGACTATGGTAGGATTAGATTGTGAGCTCCTCTGAGGACAGTCAGTGACATGACTATGTACTCTGTAAAGTGCTGCAGAAGATGTCAGTGTTATGTAAATACATAATAATAATAATAATAATAATAATAATAATAATAATAATAATATGGTAGAACCTTAGGCTAGGACTAGGGTATGATTAGATTGAAACTCCTCTGAGACATGTCTATGTACTCTGTAAAGTGCTGCAGAAGACATCAGTTTTATATAAATACATAATAATAATATGGTAGGACATTAGGCTATGACTATGGTAGAATTAGAGTGTGAGCTCCTCTGAGGACAGTCAGTGACATGACTATGTACTCTGTAAAGTGCTGCAGAAGATGTCAGTGCTATATAAATACATAATAATAATATGGTAGGACATTAGACTATGACTATGGTAGGATTAGAGTGTGAGCTCCTCTGAGTGCAGTCAGTGACATGACTATGTACTCTGTAAAGTGCTGCAGAAGATGTCAGTGCTATATAAATACATAATAATAATATGGTAGGACATTAGACTATGACTATGGTAGGATTAGAGTGTGAGCTCCTCTGAGTGCAGTCAGTGACATGACTATGTACTCTGTAATGTGCTGCAGGAGATGTCAGTGCTATATAAATACATAATAATTATATGGGAGGACATCAGACTATGACTATGGTAGGGATTAGATTGTGAGCTCCTCTGAGGACAGTCAGTGACATGACTATGTACTCTGTAAAGTGCTACAGAAGATGTCAGTGCTATATAAATACATAATAATTATATGGTAGGACATTAGACTATGACTATGGTAGGGATTAGATTGTGAGTAGAAATGTATTCCGAGTTGTTTTTATTTGTGAAGATTCTGTCATCCTTATGCAGAACCTCACCTTTCAATTCAGCCCTCCTTCCCTCCCTCCAAGATAATACAGAGTAATCACAAGCAAGCATGAGTGGCCTGCCAGTAGACACAAACATTCGCCTTTTGTGAGCAGTTATGTTTTTATCTATGGAGAGGAGGAAGGAGAATGAGCATACCATGAACTCTTCTAGATATGCTTACCTTTTGGGGAAGGGGAGTGATAGTGACGAGCTTGTTAAACAATTTGGCTGGTACACAAAGATTGGGCAACTATTTAATGTTTAGGGCTCTGGATCCTATAGATAGAGTTGGGCCGAACCTCCGATTTTAGGTTCGCGAACCTGGTTCGCGAACTTCCGCGGAAGGTTCGGTTCGCGTTAAAGTTCGCGAACCGCAATAGACTTCAATGGGGATGCGAACTTTGAAAAAAAAAATAATTATGCTGGCCACAAAAGTGATGGAAAAGATGTTTCAAGGGGTCTAACACCTGGAGGCTGGCATGGCGGAGTGGGATACATGCCAAAAGTCCCGGGGAAAAATCTGGATTTGACGCAAAGCAGCGTTTTAAGGGCAGAAATCACATTGAATGCTAAATGACAGGCCTAAAGTGCTTTCAAACATCTTGCATGTGTATACATCAATCAGGGAGTGTAATTAAGGTACTGCTTCACACTGACACACCAAACTCACCGTGTAACGCACCGCAAACAGCTGTTTGTGTAGTGACGGCCGTGCTGGACTGGCGCGCACCATGGCGAGAGTGCAGGTTTTGGTGGCTTTACAGAACAGGTATACAGTGGCGGGTTCACAGAACAGGTATACAGTGGCGGGTTCACTGAACACAACAGGTATGCAGTGGCGGGTTCACTGAACAGGTATACAGTGGCGGGTCCACTGAACAGAACAGGTATGCAGTGGCGGGTTCACTAAACAGAACAGGTATACAGTGGCGGGTTCACTAAACAGAACAGGTATACAGTGGCGGGTTCACAGAACAGGTATGCAGTGGCAGGTTCACTGAACACAACAGGTATGCAGTGGCGGGTTCACTGAACAGGTATACAGTGGCGGGTCCACTGAACAGAACAGGTATGCAGTGGCGGGTTCACTGAACAGGTATGCAGTGGTGGGTTCACAGAACAGGTATGCAGTGGTGGGTTCACAGCACAGGTATGCAGTGGTGGGTTCAATGAACAGGTATACAGTGGCGGGTCCACTGAACAGAACAGGTATGCAGTGGCAGGTTCACTGAACAGGTATGCAGTGGTGGGTTCACAGCACAGGTATGCAGTGGTGGGTTCACAGCACAGGTATGCAGTGGTGGGTTCAATGAACAGGTATACAGTGGCGGGTCCACTGAACAGAACAGGTATGCAGTGGCAGGTTCACTGAACAGGTATGCAGTGGTGGGTTCACAGCACAGGTATGCAGTGGTGGGTTCACAGCACAGGTATGCAGTGGTGGGTTCACAGCACAGGTATGCAGTGGTGGGTTCACAGCACAGGTATGCAGTGGTGGGTTCACAGCACAGGTATGCAGTGGTGGGTTCACAGCACAGGTATACAGTGGTGGGTCCACTGAACAGAACAGGTATGCAGTGGCAGGTTCACTGAACAGGTATGCAGTGGTGGGTTCACAGCACAGGTATGCAGTGGTGGGTTCACTGAACAGGTATGCAGTGGTGGGTTCACAGCACAGGTATGCAGTGGTGGGTTCACTAAACAGAACAGGTATACAGTGGCGGGTTCACTAAACAGAACAGGTATACAGTGGCGGGTTCACAGAACAGGTATGCAGTGGCAGGTTCACTGAACACAACAGGTATGCAGTGGCGGGTTCACTGAACAGGTATACAGTGGCGGGTCCACTGAACAGAACAGGTATGCAGTGGCGGGTTCACTGAACAGGTATGCAGTGGTGGGTTCACAGAACAGGTATGCAGTGGTGGGTTCACAGCACAGGTATGCAGTGGTGGGTTCAATGAACAGGTATACAGTGGCGGGTCCACTGAACAGAACAGGTATGCAGTGGCAGGTTCACTGAACAGGTATGCAGTGGTGGGTTCACAGCACAGGTATGCAGTGGTGGGTTCACAGCACAGGTATGCAGTGGTGGGTTCAATGAACAGGTATACAGTGGCGGGTCCACTGAACAGAACAGGTATGCAGTGGCAGGTTCACTGAACAGGTATGCAGTGGTGGGTTCACAGCACAGGTATGCAGTGGTGGGTTCACAGCACAGGTATGCAGTGGTGGGTTCACAGCACAGGTATGCAGTGGTGGGTTCACAGCACAGGTATGCAGTGCTGGGTTCACAGCACAGGTATGCAGTGGTGGGTTCACAGCACAGGTATACAGTGGTGGGTCCACTGAACAGAACAGGTATGCAGTGGCAGGTTCACTGAACAGGTATGCAGTGGTGGGTTCACAGCACAGGTATGCAGTGGTGGGTTCACTGAACAGGTATGCAGTGGTGGGTTCACAGCACAGGTATGCAGTGGTGGGTTCACAGCACAGGTATGCAGTGGTGGGTTCACAGCACAGGTATGCAGTGGTGGGTTCACAGCACAGGTATGCAGTGGTGGGTTCACAGAACAGGTATGCAGCCAGACAGGAACAAGTTAAGCCTAACTAATCTTTCCCTGAGAGACAGTCTGCAGCAGCTCGCCCTACTCTCACTAACGCAGGCAGCACACGAGTGACCGTAATGGCCGCCGCTGCCTGCCTTATATAAGGGGGGGTGGGGCTCCAGGGGCTACTGTAGCCTAATTGGCTACACTGGGCCTGCTGACTGTGATGTAGAGGGTCAAAGTTGACCCTCCATGTGCATTATGGGGCGAACCGAACTTCCGCAAAGGTTCGCCTGCGGGACGCGAACGCGAACCACTGAAGTTCGCATGGAACCGTTCGCAGGCGAACCGTTCGGCCCAACTCTACCTATAGAGCCTCTCTTCTCGTCCCCCTTGTTCCAGCGCTGTTGCATATTATCGACCAAATGGTTGAATACCCCATCGAGAACTCTCAGAAGGCTTCAGGAGAATGTGTTTCCCCAAGTGATCCCAAAGACAGGCGATTCCATACTGCACCTGCATGAGTGTGAACTCGTACATGCGCAGTACAGAGCCATCCGTGTTTGGGAGCTCTATGGGACACAAGTGCTCCCGAAACCTTCTGAGGGCTCCCGAAGGTGGTAAATTTAAATGGGGGACAGTGCTGGAATGAGGACACCAAGAGAGGACCAGAAAGGCTCTACAGGCTCCAGAGCCTTCACTCTCCATAAGTAGGTATTTTAATTTTTTGTTTTGCTACAGATTTGCTTTGATATGTATTCCAATAAATATTGTAGTGTTACCTGAGCTAAGCCTCAGAAGTCGCTCCCTGCTGGTCTCTTCCCCATTATGTGAGGGTTTGAAACGTTCCCTCAAGTCCGTGCTTTGATCAACATCATGGAGGCCACCAGCCTTAAGTCTCTTAATCCCATCCAGGGCACCAGAGCTTGTCTTCTCGCTGCCCACAATGTCCTTCCTTACAGGGGTGGATGTGAGGTAGGGATTCTTGTAGCTCAATGCTGACCCCGATTTCTCTGGGAAGCTGAATATGGAGTTCTTCTCGCCAATGTCATCGTTCTTATCAAGTTTAGATAGACCATCGCTTCTTGGAAACAATTCAGAAATTGTGGAGTCGGCAAAGGTGACTCGGTATGCCTCTTTAGTACGTGAGGCCGGACCTGGGGAACGAATGGAGGAGCGGGTTGGAGAAGGCAATGGTCTATATTCTGTTAATAGAAAAACACAAAGCAAAATATGAAAAAAGTCTTAGCCCTGGGTGATTCTGGGCACAAACAGACACTTTTCCCATAAAATCAGGTGGACATCAGCAACAGGAGAAGCAGCAAAATCTAGAGATAAAAGCTTTTCACATTTCCACAAAACATAGCACTGTTGGGGTTACTTGAGGACTGAGTTGAGAAACCCTGCACTAGTCAACCAGTAACATTGCCCTCTCCACTCACTTGTATGCTGTCCCATCGGCCCTCCTCATCTTCCCACTGAGCAGCACACGCTGCTCCACTATAGCAAAACAATGTGTGTACAGCCCTTATTACCAGCAATGTGAAGCAACGATTGCTAAGGATGGCATTTAATTCACCAAACGTACAAGGCTAAAGTGGCTGCAATTGTTCAGCAAAGATGCACCTTTTCCAAAGGGTTGCGATTTATAGAATAATTTATTTTTGAGTTACTGGTACATGGTTGTATAGCTGCGGAAATATGGAACTTTTGGTCACATTTATTATAAACCTGTGTGAGGAAATCTGAAGCAAAACTGCTGCACAAGAGATGCTGAAGTGAAGCTGTTGCAGAGAGCGGCCAATCAGAATCCTTGATTTTGACATCTACTCCACCTATGATCAGTTTTGATCCCGGTTTCTCATGCATAGCCGTGAGGAATCTGCCCCTCTGCTCCAGCTGTGCAGTGGTGAATATATAACAAACATGTGAAAAATGGCAGCAATATTACAGATAAAAGTATATAACAATACCATCTTCAAAGTCGGTCTGAGGCTGCGGGAATGACTGGTGCTCTTCGGACTGTGGATGGAAAGAAAACGTCATGTAGGGTGTAGCCACTTATTCAGTAAATATGATGTTAAGAAATGAGAGATTGTGCAAATCAAACCAAGCCTGTTCCTATTCTAAACTGTTAGTGTACTTCTACTAAAGTGTTCTTCAAATGAGGCTCTGCTCAATAATGCAGAGTGCTTTTGTTCGGGCCTATTTCCACTACACGCAAATTCGCAATGTGAATTTTCGCATCCAAAATGCGACACGTTTGGGAATGGAGCTATTTCCCTTCAATGCGAATTTCTGGATGCGATAAAAATCTGGATGGTATGCTGCGCTTTTTTCACATCCCGCAGCAATCTTGAGTGCAAATCGTGGCTAATGTAAGTCAATGGGGCCGCATATATTCGCGTTACAAATGGGGAAATTCACATTCCGACCGTGAATGTACCCAGCATGCACAGCATCATTTCCTCACCTTTTACAACCCACCATAAACAGGAAAGGCCTACACAGGAAGTTAATTAATGCTAATGGGTTGTTGGGCATGTGATGTTGCTAGGCAGTTTTAAGATCGTAACGAGATTTTCACTTGAAAAACGTGCATAAAAACGCATGCACGTTTACGAATGCGATTCACAATGCGTGCTAGTGGAAATAGGCCTTAAAGAGACTCTGAAGTCTCCTAAAAACAAGGTTGTTACTTTAAAAACCTCTTTAACCTAATTGCCCCTCCTAAAACGCAACATCCCCCCCTGCTGACAGCGCCATAAATCACCATAAAGAAAAGCGTACAGCAATGCCCCTAGTGTGATACTTAGTGGTCCAGCCAGGTTCTTTGATCCCAGTTGTCACGACAGTGACATCATCTTTTTTAAATCATCTTTTCTGGGGATGTCGTGATTCGACAGAAAAAGTAAAGTGATTTTTGTTTTCTTTTTTCTTTGTCTCCTATCAAGTAGAGTACAAAGTTAACAACGTCTGAACCGTCTCTGCAGATGTGTGTATGGTGTATCCAGTACTTCTGACTCCCAAGGGTGTGTACTTAGAGCTGATGTCACCCTTCCCTTCCTGCGGATGTAAAAAATGGTTAGTGAGATGCAAGTTACTGAGACCTGCATGAATTGAGCCAATCAAAGCCACTTCCTATCAACTGTGATTGGCGCTATTCCAAGTAGCATCTGATATACATGCAGGCTGACATTCTTAGCACCTCACTGGCCATAAGTGCATCCAAACAAATGAAGAGATGGCACACTACTGGCTGCAATCACTTTGCTTGTATTCAGGAACAAGTCCACACTACAGTTTCGGATTTACATCCTTCCTCAGGTGTTAAAAACATACACCTCATTCACCTGTTCACCTGCTATCCAGGCATCCATTGTTTGAGGCCATAAGTGCATATCTGCAGGACTTACCTGATATTTAGCGGGAGACGAGCTCTTTCCATAAACTCTGGAATCAGGTTCTCGATTGCCAATCTTCCCCAGTTCTGAAATAAATTAACATTATTATTTCTATAGTGCCAACATCTTTTGCAGCGCTGTACACAGTATATTGTCTCGTCATTAAACTGTCCCTCACTGTCTAATCCAGCCTTTCTCAACCTTTTTACCCTAGAGGAACCCTGCAAATATTTTTTGGATCTCGAGGAACCCCTGCATTTATTTTGCAGGAGGCGTGGTCTTTAAAAGTAGGTGTGGCTGTTTATTTTGCTTCCACCTATTACACTGCCACTCATTATGATGCCTCCTTAATCTAGTGCTTTTTATTAATGTGCTCATTATTATTCTTACCCCCAATTTAGTTCTTCTTATTACAATATCCCCTATTTCATTGTGCTCTATCATATTTCCCTCACGATGGGGGAAAATGCAAAGGAACCCCTGCAGAGTTCTCAAGGAACCCTGGTTGAGAAAGCCTGCTCTAGTCCCTTCCATAGTCATATGTCTATGTATGCATCATGTAATGTATGTATCTTAAGGCTCATACACACATCAGACTATAGTCTTTTGAAAATGAAAGATCACAGACCAATCTTACCACCCTTCATGTAGTATGAGAGCCATACCTACACAGTCTATTCTATGGAGCTGAACTCCCCATCAGACAGAAATCTTTGCAAGATGCTGCACACACAGATGCTGTACAGACACACAAGATCAGTATCTGCAAAAGATCTGCTCCTGCCAAAAATCCATTCCTGCAAATTGCAATGATAGTCTATGAGATCTGCAGATCATCATACACACATGATTTAACTGACATTCATCTGCAGATCAGATCCACCAGGATGGATTTTCAGATCTGCGGATGATTGCTTGATCTGCAGATGAATGTCAGTTAAATCATGTGTGTATGATGATCTGCAGATCTCATAGACTATCATTGCAATTTGCAGGAATGGATTTTTGGCAGGAACAGATCTTTTGCAGATACTGATCTTTTGTGTCTGTACAGCATCTCTGTGTGCAGCATCTTGCAAAGATTTCTGTCTGATGGGGAGTTCAGCTTCATAGAATAGACTGTGTAGAGTATGGCTCTCATACTACATGAAGGGTGGTAAGATTGGTCTGTGATCTTTCATTTTCCAAAGACTATAGTCGGATGTGTGTATGAGCCTTTAGTCTAGGGCCAATTTAGGGGGCAGCCAATTAACTTATCTGTATGTTTTTGGGATGTGGGAGGAAACCAGAGAGCCTGGGGTAAGCCCACACAGACACAGGGAGAACATCCAAACTTCTTGCAGAGAGTGCCCTTGGCTGGGATTCAAACCGGAGACCAGACGCTGCAAGGTAAGAGTGCTAATTACGACTGTAGAGCTGATTGCTAAAGAGGGCCAACACTGGAGGACACAAGCGATGCAGCAAATCTGGACTTAACTATTTATTATTTAAAGAGTGGCAAAAGTTTGCAGGTGCTACTCTAGTTTATGGGACCCAGCAGTAAACCTCATAGGGAACAGTTCTCTAATCACAGTGCCCTCTACAGCACAAAGTGTTGTAATTGGCTGAATAGTGTGGGCGTAGTTTACTGCAACTTATTAGACACCTAGCAGTTGGAGAGGGTGCCTTCTACCAATCAATTAAGCTGGATTTCCCTATGAGGTTTCCTGCTGGGTCCCCTAAACAAGTGTTCCCCAACCCTCAAGGCCCACCAACAGTGCATGTTTTGTGGAAATCAATTACAGGTAGGTAATCAGCTTTGCTGCAACACTGATTACCCCACCTTTGAATGTTTGTGGTTTCCTGCAAAACATGTACTGTTGGTGAGCCTTGAGGTCAGGGTTGGGAACTCTGCAAAACTACACTAGCGCCAGTCTGTCTGCAGTGTATGGATGGATTTGATTCCACTCTCATAAAATTCAAATCGGAGAGGGATCAATCTGTTTGCAACAACAACAACTAACGTTTGTAAAGCGCTTTTCTCCCATAGGACTCAAAGCGCGTAAGCATAGCTCAGACCAATTATTGGTTGATTGGTAAATCGTGGTACAAAGGAAAAATTCCAGGGGTCGAGTGGGGCGTGGACGGCATCCACTTACTATTTCCCTAGGGTGGACGCCGTCCACGCTGGCTTGTGTGGAGGGAGCAGCGCAGCAGAAGGAGAGCTGTGAGCAGCGGTGGAGAAGGGGGCCATCTCCCCCCCTTTTCTCACCTTGGGGCTCTCCTTCCCTCGCTCTCCCCTTCACAAGTAATGTGCGCGGGCAGCCGGCAACGGGCGGGACTTACCTCTCCTCGTTCCGGCGCCGGATCTGCGTGCCGCTGCTCTGGTCTGAACCAGACCAGACTTGCGGCATGCAGATCCGGTGTTCCGACGACGAGGAGAGGTAAGTCCTGCGGCTGCCCGCACATTACTTGTGGAGGGGAGAGCGAGGGAAGGAGAGCCCTGAGGTGAGAGAAGGGGGGGGGGGGGAAGATGGCCACCTTCTCCACCGCTGCTCACAGCTCTCCGTCTTCTCTGCGCTGCTCCCCTCCTGCTGGGGGGACACCTGGCTACCTATTCTGGCACATATACCCCCTGACTACATATACTGGGGACATATACCCCCTGACTACATATACTGGGGACATATACCCCCTGGCTACATATACTGGGCACATATACCCCCTGACTACATATACTGGGCACATATACCCCCTGGCTACATATACTGGGGATATATACCCCCTGACTACATATACTGGGCACATATACCCCCTGGCTACATATACTGGGCACATATACCCCCTGGCTACATATACTGGGCACATATACCCCCTGGCTACATATACTGGGGACATATACCCCCTGGCTACATATACTGGGGACATATACCCCCTGACTACATATACTGGGGACATATACCCCCTGGCTACATATACTGGGGACATATACCCCCTGACTACATATACTGGGGACATATACCACCTGGCTACATATACTGGGGACATATACCCCCTGACTACATATACTGGGCACATATACCCCCTGACTACATATACTGGGCACATATACCCCCTGGCTACATATACTGGGGACATATACCCCCTGGCTACATATACTGGGGACATATACCCCCTGGCTACATATACTGGGGACATATACCCCCTGGCTACATATACTGGGGACATATACCCCCTGGCTACATATACTGGGGACATATACCCCCTGGCTACATATACTGGGGACATATACCCCCTGGCTACATATACTGGGGACATATACCCCCTGGCTACATATACTGGGGACATATACCCCCTGGCTACATATACTGGGGACATATACCCCCTGGCTACATATACTGGGGACATATACCCCCTGACTACATATACTGGGGACATATACCCCCTGACTACATATACTGGGGACATATACCCCCTGGCTACATATACTGGGGACATATACCCCCTGACTACATATACTGGGCACATATACCCCCTGGCTACATATACTGGGCACATATACCCCCTGGCTACATATACTGGGGACATATACCCCCTGGCTACATATACTGGGGACATATACCCCCTGGCTACATATACTGGGCAAATATCCCCCTGGCTACATATACTGGGCACATATACCCCTGGCTACATATACTGGGACATTTACCCCTGACTACATATACTGGGCACATATACCCCTGGCTACATATACTGGGCACGTATACCCCTGGCTACATATACTGGGGACATATACCCCTGACTACATATACTGGGCACGTATACCCCTGGCTACATATACTGGGCACGTATACCCCTGGCTACATATACTGGGGACATATACCCCTGGCTACATATACTAGGCACATATACCTCTGGCTACATATACTGGGGACTACAATACTCATGGCTACTTATACTGGGGACACCTATAGACCTGGCTACCTATGCTGGGGGCACCTATTTTGGGGAAACTGCTGTCAGATTATCTGCATTTTTGTGGAACCGCTGTTATGTATTTTGGGGAACTGGCTGCCAGATTATGCGTATTTTGGGGAAATGCTGCCAGATTGTGTATGTTTGGGGGACCATTGCTGCCAGATTATATGTATTTTGGGTGATCCGCTGCCAGGTTTCGCATATTTTGCGGAACTGCTTCCAAATTGTGTATGTTGGGGGAACTTCTGCTGCCACATTATCTATGTTGGGGGAACCACTGCCATATTATCTGTATTTTGGAGGAACTTCTACCAGATTATGTGTCTTTTTGGTGAAATGCTGTCAGATTACATCTATTTTGGGGGGATACACTACGGCAGAGCTCAAACTTCCCCGGCAGACCTTTTCCTTTTACATCACTGCTAAGGTCATGTATATTTGGCCCCACCCATGACCACGCCCACAGTATGCTTGACCAAGCCCATTTTTTGGTGCGCCGTGCGCATGAGCTTTCTAGGTGAGTCCACTCACTTTTTTTCCCAGGACTAGACCCCTGAAAAATTCTATAAGTCTGGAAATGCCAGGCTAAACAGGTGGCTTTTTAGTCTGGATTTGAATAACTCCAGGGATGGTGCTGTCTTTACTTGGTGTGGCAGGGAGTTCCAAAGTGTAGGGGCAGCATGACAGAAGGCTCTATCTCCAGATTTTTTGAGGTGCACTCTGGGAGTGACCTAGTTTATAGAACTTGCTGATCTGAGGTTGTGAGAGGTGTGGTGCAGCTTCAGCAAGTCCTTCATGTATCCAGGGCCCAAATTGTGTAGGGATTTGAATGTCTGCAGTCCAATCTTGAAGAGTATTCTCCATTCTACTGGTAGCCAGTGCAGTGAGCGAAGGATCGGTGTAATGTGACAGTGGCGAGGCTGGCTTGTTAGCAATTTGGCAGCAGCATTCTGCACTAATAGCAGGCGACGCAGGTCCTTTTTGGGGAGGACTGCATAAAGGGCATTGCAGTAGTCCAGCCGTGATGTGATGAAGGCGTGAACTAGGATTGGAAGATCCTCTGGGGGAATCAGGTGTTTAATTTTTGCAATATGGGGCAGAAATACATGCGTGTTTGGAAACCTTACTGGATCCCCAATGCTGGGTACACATGATTCAATTCGATTGACGGTGATCTGACGGGAAGTAGTATCGTGTGTGTGTGTGTGTATGTGTCCAAACTGCTCCCGATAAATTACAGGATTGATTTATTATTTATATAGCGCCAACATCTTCTGTAGCGCTGTACCTTGTGAAAACTTTGCAAAATTGATCCATTATCAATTGGAAGCAGATTTTGTGTGTCGGAAATAATCGTCCAATCCACCAATTGGATGGGAAATTGCATCGTGTGTACTTAGCACTAGAAACTGTCCAAACAGTAAATTTGGGAAACCTCTTACAAGTGTGACAGAGGCAGCAGCAAATAAATGTCGCTATACAGAGTAGAAACACTCCCAACTGTCTATAGGATAATGACAGTCTCTGCAGCATCATACACTTTACCACTTGAGCTGCTTAAGCTGAAATCCAGGCGGGTTTTAGTTCCTCCTCGGTCTCCGAACAGATGACTGCGTGACGGGCTGTGCACAGAGGACGACAGGAACAGAGGAGTTATATATTCTATATCCTATTCAATAACATTCATCAGACTTACAATACAGGCTCAAATCCCATCATATAATGTCACAAAGCCTCCCATCAGACGTCAAAGCACTGAGGGCTCGTTTCCACTATAGCGAATCCGCATGCGGGCACTGCATGTGGATTCGCATACTCAATGTTAGTGGATGGGGCTGTTTCCACGTGTGCGGCGGCGGCGGCGGCGTTTTTCGGTGCGGGAAAAATCTGCACGACAGGGCTCGTTTCCACTATAGCGAATCCGCATGCGGGCACTGCATGCGGATTCGCATACTCAATGTTAGTGGATGGGGCTGTTTCCACGTGTGTGGCGGCGGCGTTTTTCGGTGCGGGAAAAATCTGCACGACAGGGTCGTCAGATTTCGCGTGCGGCAGGAATTCGGGCGAATCGCCGCTAATGCATTCAATAGGGAAATCGCATGCGGCTTTGTCATGCGGATTTCCCCGCGATTTTGCATGCGATTTCGCATGAAAGGCAATGGAACTTTACACAGGCAGTGACATGGTTAAATTCGCCTGGCTCCTTGCCATGCGAAATCGCGGGTAAATCCGCATGGGGAAACGCAGCCGCATGCGATTTCTTCAGCGGTGGAATCCAGGCGATTCCGCACCGCTACAGTGGAAACGAGCCCTGAGAGTAAAATTTGTCAAGTTATCTCCAACAACACAGAAGCCTGTTCTAAAGCATTGTGCATGGCATACATGAAAAATACACCTGGAAAAAAAAAGTGCACAGGGGTTTGTTGCTAGTAGAATATCGCTACAGTTAGCGATATTCCCCCCAGGTTAGGTTAGGCACCCCCCCCCCCCCAGTGGTGCCTAACCTCAAAACTCCCCACCCCCTGTGGTGCCTAACCCTAAGTCCCCCCCAGACCGATGGTGCCCAACCTCAAGACCCCCCAGTGGTGCCTAACCCTAAGTCCCCCCTGGCTGATGGTGCCTAAACTCAAGACCCCCCACCCCCCAGTAGCTCCTAAACCTTAACACCCCTCGCTGAAAAGCTCAGCTCAAGGTTAAGGTACCTATATACTTATAGATGGCCACCAGATTGATTTCTGTCAGTTGGCTGTCAGATCAAATCTGACAGGAATCTATCTGATGTGTGCTACACACTAGGAACAGATCTTCCATCGATTTCAGAATGAAGTCTATTAAAAATCCAGTGTAATGGACTGTTCGATCCAGTGTAATGCTATGGGCTGTTAATCTGCAGCCGCTCTCGACCTGCCAATCGACCTAGATTTTCCCATCTTGAACTGATCAATGTATTTGACTGAAAATTGGTTTATCAATCTATTGGGATGAATAGATTACTAGCAGATTGGATCAGAGTGAATATAAAGGTGTATGGCCACCTTTAGTAAGGGAGAGAAGGAAAAGGTAACCTAAAACTAAGGCCTGGTTTTTCCACTTGCGTGTTTTGTGTCAAATTTTTCTCTCAGAAAATTCGCATTGATTTTGCAACTTATGGTTGTGAATGGGGCTGTTTCCATTCAATGCGACTTTTCGTACACGTTCCTACGCGTGCAAAAAAATCTGAGGTCCTGTATCATTTTTTTCGGACACCGCGTACGATTAGTGTACGATGCTTTGTATAGGCAATGCAAATTTTTGCGTTATTTGCTCGAAAATTCACATTAGATCCATGGTTACAGGAAGTTGTCAGCAGTCATGACTAAGCTGTTTCTAGGCAGATTATGTTATATTTCACTAATGCAAATTTTCGTGTACGAAAATTTGCATACAAACGCATAAAAAGTTACATTTAAATTTTTACGAAGCAGAAAAATCTTATACGATTTTTTGCAGGCGAAAATGTCACGCTACAGTGGAAACGTAGCCTAAGGGAGAATATAACAGCAATGGCTGCTAGTATCACCCACAACTAGGACACTTTAATGCCAATCATTTGACTTTGTGCCTTCAAGTGAACCCGAGGTGAAAATAAAAACAGATGAAATAAACAATTGTATTTATCCTTCTACTGCTAAAAACGACTTTTTTTTAGATATTCCATGGTTTTATTTTATACTTAAATATTTACAATGTAGAATGAATGTTTGGTTGCCTCTGCTCAGCGGTAGCCTATTAAGTGTCCCAGAGCAGACATACATGAACTATAGACCTTTTACTATGGCCTTCTTCTCTCAGAAGTTGTATTCTGCCAGGAAAACTGTTATGGCTGTAAGTTGCTTATCAGTGATGATTACTATATTCCCGACAAGACAGAAGCTGTCACTTCCATGTCTAAAACTTAACTCTTTCAGGCAGCAAAATAAAACATCCTAGTTATCAATGATGTACACTGTGCATACACGTTTATCTCGGGTACAGTATATAATTAGTGGTAGATTTGGTGAACAATTCATATCTTCCACGTATTGATTGTTCACCTGTTCTCCCATCTTACACCACTCTGTACCATTAGATATTAGATGAGATTTCTGCAGACGTATCCGCCTCCCTGTTTCATTTAGTAACTTTGTACTGAATCAATGTACTACAAAGCTCAGCAGAAATGTACTCTGCACTCGTCGCATTTCCATTAGATCCAATGATTATATTGCATCTAATGTCTAATCTATTGAGCAAAGCTAATAGTGTGTTGGTATCTTTAAAGGATATCGGAGGTGAATTAAATAAATTAGCTGTACTTACCTGGGGCTTCTACTAGTCCGTAGAGGTCACATCTGTTCCTCGCTGCAGCTCCGGGCTTCTCGCTGGTCCCCTGACAGGTCAGCGTCTTCTGCGCAAATGCGGGTGGGCATCACCAGAAGTGTACCGTGCCTGCGCAGTACGCTCCTGGTGACGTGCGCACCAGATGCTGACCCTCCGGGGTCTGCGATACTTCAGAGCCTGCCAGCGGGACCAGAGAGGAGACCGGAGCCGCGGCGAGGGACAGAGTGACCTCTAGTGGCTGGAAGAAGCCTCAGGTAAGTAAAGCTAGTTTCATTCGCCTCGGATATCCTTTAAGCCTCATACAAACTCTAGATAAAAATTTGTGGTAAATGAATGACACACGACCGGTCTTCAATCGTAAAAAAAAAAAAAACAGCCCAACGATATGAAAAGATAAGGACCAATGAGCAGTGGAGTAACTAAGGAGCTTGGGGCCCCTGTTTTACATGGAGTC
Source organism: Hyperolius riggenbachi (assembly GCF_040937935.1). NCBI lineage: Eukaryota > Metazoa > Chordata > Amphibia > Anura > Hyperoliidae > Hyperolius > Hyperolius riggenbachi. The sequence goes on along the minus strand of NC_090656.1, from coordinate 17,850,756 downwards.
CCAGGCACTAGCCCCAAAACCTACCAAGCACAGCTACAGTGTCAGAGGGGTGTATTTAGAGTTAAGAAACAGTTTAAGTATAACCACTATGCAATGCATACATAAAAGGTGATCATTACCAGCATAATACCAATAAAAAGCTAATGAAGGATGGCTCCTAGTGGGCCCCTCTGGTCCAGGGGCCCTGGTGCAGTTGCAACCTCTGCATCCCTTACTGCTCCGCCACTGCCAATGATGGTTCTTGGGCACTACAAATTAACTATCCTGGCAATCCATTTGTGAAATCCTCATTCATCTGAGACTGTGCGTACAAATGTTGTTAGATCACGAACGACCATCGGTGCAAATACGCATGTCTGGCTTTTCCTTAACCTTTGAATTTATTTTTCTAGCTTGTTTCTCTACAATCTATAAAATGATACAAGTGAACGTTTTATCACAGTATGTACAGGATTATTTTGCATCACGTAGTTTATAGATAGTTCATACGTACCAACTTTTATGCCAGGTACACACCATACAATTTTATAGATTTTTTCCAACATGATTTACCTGCTCCAACATGTTGGAAAAAAATCTAACTGGCAGGCAAATCTAACAGAACATTGTATGGTGTGTACCAAGCAGCCTTTGATGAATTTATGCCACACCATACAATTTTCTGTTAGAGTAACCTGCCAGATAGATTTTTTTCAAACTTGTTGGAGCAGCTAAATCATGTTGGGAAAAAAATCTATCTGGCAGGTAAAAAACAGAAACTCTAACAGAATATTGTATGGTGTGTACCTAGCATTATATATCACATCTACTCAGCTTTCCGTACAGACACTCACCTCCCCATATCCCCCTGCGGCATCTCCTGTGATTTCAGCTGGAAGTTAAACTTTGCCGTCTTCCTCTCGCTCTCCCTCACCGGCCTCTCATCTGCAAAGAGGGACATTTATGAAATCAAGTCTGGTCCTGGCGGTGTGAAGTGGCCTCTCCTCCCCACCTTAGTTTCAGCTGAGCTGCACTTGCATGGCTGAAGCTGTGAGGAGTAATGGGCCTGCTGACAGTTGGATGAACTTAGCACATATGCCAAACAAACTCCTGAGGAAGCCATAGCAACACCCAGGGCTGGAGACAACAGAAACCTGGCCAGGGAGCAGCCCAGACCTCCCTCACACCCACACGCTGGTTAGGTCTGATCAATATTAACCCTTTCACTGACTATCATTACAGAAAATCCTGCTGTAAGGAAAACCCGTCAAGTAGGAGCCCTCAGGGCATGCTGGGAAGTCCGGCTCTGTATGTGCATGAGAATACAGCGAGCTCACCTGTCCTGCTGCAGTGCATAAAAGGCACAACTAACCTGCAGCAGCCAATCACAAGAGTTATGTGAGCCTTAGGACTCCCCTAAGCTGGCCAATGCTAAATTCACGTGGCTATGATGGAATACAGCCCTTTACAGACTACCATTTTATATTGGCTTTAACGTACAATATGCAGACATTGGTTCAGGTAATATCCTTAATGATTAAATGTACACGGTTTATTACAAGCTTTGTAAACTTTACAGTGAACCTAAAGCAAAAAAAACAAAAACAAAAAAAACAAACAAAAAAAACCAGTCTTACTTATCTGGGGCTTCTACCAGCCACTTACAGCCATCCTGTGCTCGCGTTCTCACTCCGCAAAGGAGAGACTTGGGCACAGGATACAGCCAGTATATGGCTGGTCCTGCTGCTGCACAAGTCCCTGCGGCGTTAAATACTATTCCCCCTCCAGGCCGCCATGGATGGTGGTGGAATGAAATAATTCGGCTTCCAGCAGTTGCTGGCGGCCAAATTATTATGTTTTAAAAGTAACTTCAGCTCCGTCTTCTGACAGCGCTAAAGTTACTCCCTGTGCTCTGCTATAGCAGTAATTCCTATTATGGCCTATGGTGGCGCCGGCTGCCCCCAAGTCTTCTGCGCTAGATTCACTGTGTTTGCCCCACCAACCCCCGCCCTTCCTGATTTGGAATGATTGCACAGCACCCAACAATTTACTTTGCTTTATTTAATGTTCTCAGTCAGCAAGGGAGCAAATGCAACAGCTTGACTATGTCATGACATGCGCAGCTCAACACAATAACACACTGGCTGGTTGGCTGAGAGTCTGTGACAAACAAACTGCTTACCCTCAGGCATTCAGCCATCCTCCATTCCCCCTCAGTCAGGACAGCAGTGCCACCTCCTCCCTTATGATGTGCATGTCAAATGAAACACTGCTGCTCTCCATCCTGCTCACTCACTGTCAGGCTCCTCACACAGCACAACAAGCTGCTTTTCCCCAATGATGACCTCTTCACCTCACTCTCCTCTCGCTTCTCCTCGTACTCTGACTGCATGCTGTAAGTGTAAACACAGTACAAACATGCAGCCCCTGTAATCTCTGCACCTGATGCAAATGTTTCACCTTGCTTCATGAGAGGACCGGCCCTGGCCATACAACACATGCCAGTATTATAGTCCTGGGGTGGGGGTTACATGATGCTGATATATGTTTATGTGAATATATGAGGAATCAAATGCCGACGTTGAATGATGATACAAATATTTACTCCTTTATAATCTATTTGCTTGATATACTGTAGCTGCACTTTCATGCTGAAAAATACAAGCAAATCCCTTCAGGACAAGTATAGATCTCACCAAACAATTGTAAATATGACAGGTCAAGTACTCATTTGGCATAATAGACTCCCTGTAGCTGTGAGCTCTCTGACCTGCATGAATGAAGCGCTGGCTGAACAGGGAAACAAAGATACAAAAATCATAGCTGTTCCGTCAACAATCCGATGGCTGCAAAGAAGCAGAATTAAAGAGAATCTGTAATAAAAATAAAAATACCTCTGGGGGATACTTACCTCGGGAGGGGGAAGCCCCCGGATCCTAACTAGGATTCCCCATCCTCCAGTGTCCCTCCATTCAAGTGCCGGGGTCCCCGAAGTGTGGCCAGGCAAATATTTACCTATCGCAATCCTGCGCAGCCGCACTAGCCGCTCTTCATTCAGGTTAAAGAGAACTTGTAACAAAAAAACAAATTCCCCTGGGGGGTACTCATCTCGGGAGGGGGAAGCCTCTGGGTCCCAATGAGGCTTCCCCCATCCCTGTAGCTGCAGGCAATCCAGCGCTGGCTCCCCCGAAGTGTCCCACAATCCTGGCTCAACAAGCCTGATAAGCGCTGGTTTATTTACCTTCCTTGGCTCCAGTGGGGGCGCTGTTGCGGCTCTCAGCACGGAGATAGGCGAAAATAGCCGATCTTTGTCGGGTCCGCCCTACTGCGTAGGAGACTTGCGCCTGCGCAGTAGAGCGGGCCAACAGCGATCGGCTATTTCCGCCTATCTCCAAGCGGAGAGCTGACACTGCCCCTGCACTGGAGCCGGGAAGGTAAATATTTACGTCCCCGCCATTCGGGGAGCTTTATCGCCGCCGCCATGGGACCGAGGACGACGGGGGAAGCCTCAATAGGATCCGGAGGCTTCCCCCACCCGTGGTGAGTACCCCCCAGGGGAGGTTTTTTTTTGGTTTAAGGTCTTCTTTGAGGCAGAAATATCCAAACCTGCTCGATCCGCTCTACTGCGTAGGCGCGAGTCCTTTTTCTCCTGCGCAGTAGAGCGGATACGATCGGGCTCGGTTATTTCCCCCTAGCCCGAATGAAGAGCCGCGACTGCGCTTGTGCTGGATCCCGGAGAGGGAAATATAATCACAGCTTGTCAGATTTGTCGGGGGAGCCAGCGCTGGATTCCCCACAGCTACAAGGGAGGGGGAGGCCTCATTGGGATCCTGAGGATTCCACCTCCCGAGATAAGTATCCCCCAGAAGGGGGGGGGGGGGTTCTTTACAGAGTCTCTTTAAAGTGAATGGGAACCACATTTAAAAAAAAAATGAAGCAAATACTTACCTAAGGAGAGGGAAGGCTCTGGGTTGTATAAAGCCTTCCATCTCCTCTCTCGGTGCCCTCTATCCTGTGCTGGCTCCACCCCCCCCCCCCCGTTTCAATCCCCCGCCGAAAGGGTATTTGGAAGTCTTTGGGAGCCGTGTCCCCACAAAGACGTGCGGCTACATACTGCACAGGCGTGAGCGTGCAAGAGAGCGTGCTTGCGCAGGTGCAGTACAGGGCCGCCCTTCTTCAGGAGCACTCGGGCTCCCTGAAGACTTCTGAAGCCTCCTTCGGCTGGGTAAAGCAGTATTTGACTAATTTAGTCACATACTGCTACCGGGCGAGCCAGCACCGTAACGAGGGGACCAGGAGAGGAGCGGGGAGGCTCTATAGAACCCAGAGCCTTCCCTCTCCTTGGGTAAGTATCTGTCTCATTTTTTTTAAATGCGGTTCCCATTTACTTTAAGCAAGTCTGAAAAGTAAAAAAAAAAGGCTGTAATTTTAACAACATTAACTTGAAAAATCAGCGTGTTTAAATAAAATTATAATTATTTTAAAGTGGACTGGTAACACTGAGAACTGAACCTCCAAGGCCAGCAAGGCCCCTTTCTACGGGAGGCTGAAGGCAATGAATTCACCAGCTATTAGCTGGCAGTGTGTTTGGTAGCACTCCGCATGGGCATTCAAAAGGCAGCCCTACTATGGAGTTACATCTGAGCGTGGCTGTCCTCAGACTTGACGTGTTGCTTTTTTGCCACCAAGTAACATCACCGCTTGCCAAATGTAACACCCATGGCCTCAATTAATGGCAGTTCGGTAAAATATCACATGCGGCATTTTACACGGTTTTTCTAAATTCACTAAGATTTCCCGCATAAGGTAAAAGTTCGGTAATTTACTGAACAAACATGCTTTAATTCACTAAGCCCTGCTCAATAGTGTCACCAGCTGTGGAGCAGGTCAGGCAGAAAGCTGTGAGTCTTCCCACAAGTGGTGTGCATGTCGGGGTTTTTTTTCTGTCCAGTGAATCCCCAGCATCCCTTTAGATGTGTGTAAAGATATACAGAAAAGCCTTTTTTAAATGTCTCCTTTTCCTGCACTTCCATTCTGAAGTGCCGCCCTCCAGAGTATCGGATCAAATGGGGTGAGAAGCAGGAATGTGTGGCTCTCCCTCTTGGCTTTCTGCTACATCTGTCAATGTTACTGCATGGAGATTGCGAATTACCGCTTATCAGAGCTGGATGTAAATACCGAACACTTTTGCTTGATTTACCGATTGCTTTAATGTTTGTGAAATGCAATTTCTTCACATTTCTTGAGGTATTTATAAGAAAAACTTATGAGGTAATGAATTGTAGGTGTAATACAGCTAAGAAATAGAACATTATTAGCACAGATATGAGTCTCCTGTTGTTCCCAGTACAGGAAGAGTTAAAAAAAAAAACTTCAGTTATCTATGCAAAAGAGCTTCTCTGCGTTCTCTGCCTGTTTTCAAGAGCACTTATATATCAGAGACAGATTTACATAAGGTTTTACTGCACTGAATTCCCAAAGATAATTAGCTCTGCTCTGTGTTATAGTTTAAAATACAGAGTATAGTTTATGAATTGCAAATATGACAGAATTATACAATGTTATAAATAAAAGCTATATAACTGAAAATAAAAATATGAGACTATTTTCTTTGCTACTAATATTCTATTAATTATCTGTATTATACATACAATACATTATATCATATTTTTTTTCACTTCAGTGTCATTTTAATATATGTATTTTTCTACATATACAGCATGTTGTACATGGAAGATGGCTCCTGTTGTACCTGGAAGATGTCCCTCTTTCTTATCTCAAAACGTTGGGAGGGATGGTGTTACGAGGCTTTAGGATTTATTAATTGCCCCTCCCCCAGGCCCCTTGTGAAAGGCAGCTGCAGGGTCCCCAGATCCTCATTCATGTTAAAACTGCATGGGGTATATTTGGGCACTAGTTGAAGCTGTTAGTCTCAGTATTGTCAATAGTCTACTCAGACGTCTACCTCCTCCTAACACTAATCCTCCCCCCCAACTACTCCTAAATCTAGTCCAGCTATGAACCCTACACCTAACACTACCCGTCCCTAAATTGGTCTTCAGCTATGTCCAGCACCCAGATTACACAGGCGCTGCTGTAGCTGCAATTGCAGTGGCAGCACCCAGATTACCTGCCTCTCCTGGCATCTAACCATGTGTTATTAAGTGCAACTGTTTCCGGTGGCAAGCATTCATATATTTTGTTTCATATGCAAATCAACACAAAGAAATAAGCACTAAAAAATTCAGGGAAAACAGTCATTTTTGCATACGGTTAGGAAATCGCATGCAGAGCTACATTCCCTGCGTCCGTTCACACCAATCACAGATTTCAAAACATACATTAAAAAACCTGTAGGTCACATAAAGGAAGACAGGCAGCAGGTAAGTCCCTGTTATCAGTCAAAGCCGAGCATGTGTGAAACATAAAACACTATTTTCATAGTGGTTAGTTTAAGACCAAAAGCTCTCCTCTTCCAGTGAAGAAATACTTCTTTACACATGCTACAATTTCACTCTCTTCACCAAAATTACGTTAGTAGATAAAAGTTCCAGAGATCTGATTATGAAAGGCAGCTGGCATAAAGCACAGCACTTTGTACTGCGATCACTTGCAGGCTTCAGTGGAATGAATAGCTTGCTGGTAGCTATGGGCTGCAGTAACTTTATACACCTGGCACTCGGTTTCCCTGACACAGAAGGCTAACCGTCGAGGGAAGGATCAGTTGTTACGGTATTTTCCTTATGCCTCCATTAGAGCACCTATGGTAATTGCGTCTCCCCCCACCCCCCATCCCGATAGGACAGGTAACGAGTTCAATTTAGGAGACTGACCTTCTCACCTCATGTTTTTTCATTCTCATCTTTAGGGCAGGAAGTGTATTTGCTGCTGCACCCTATCCAGCTGCCTTCTGGTGGTATACCCAGGTCCAGCCTCTCCTGGTGTTTTCCTACTCAGTGGGCTCTAAAAGAGTCTCTGAAGTGGGCCCTGTTCTGCTAATCTTTGGGGTCGGCTCATCGCTAAGTGCTGGGTCTGTCAGGATGGAAGCTAAACGCTTCCTTTACCACAGCGATACTAGTATGTTTGTCCAGGTAATTGCTTGTTTCTGATCCCTTTGTCAGGCGGAAGTACGGCGTTCCCAGTGTGCATTCCCAGTCACCCAGAAACAGGAAGTGCCTATCTAAATGAGGGGGACTTGTGCCTGGCTACCTATACTGTGGGCACCTATACCTGGCTAGTTATACTGGGGGCGACTATACTGGCTATCTATACTGGGGGGACCTATAGCTGGCTAGTTATACTGGGGGCGACTATACTGGCTATCTATACTGGGGGGACCTATAGCTGGCTAGTTATATTGGGGGCGACTATACTGGCTATCTATACTGGGGGGCCTATAGCTGGCTAGTTACACTGGGGGCACCAATACCTGGCTACAGGGCCGGATTTACCATAAGGCACTGTAGACACATGCCTACAGGCACCTGATGATGGAAAGGCGGCTCACATGCCTCCCCAAGTGCCTCCCTCCACCTTACCTATACAGAGTCCTGAGTGGAGTGTAAATGAGAGTTTACTCACCCGGGTCAGAGAATTCCACTGACCAAATCGGGTTGAGGGCAACCTCACAAATTTGTCTCTGGCAGCAAAAAGTGTAGAACCGTCCCTGCTCAAGACATTGTGTAATGCTAACTTCTTTTGACTGTGTTATGAACTACGGTAAGTGTAAGATCACAGTCTATTTTATACACCAGTAAGACAAAGAATGCTGGCACTAGATAATTACAGGCAGAGTGAGTTTGTAAAACTTAAATGGCCATATCTGTGCTCACGGTGTAATGAGATTTAAATTACCAGCAAGAAGGAGAGTCGGGCACATAGGATCCAAAATGCTGAACTTTATTTACCGTCAATGGTAAAAAGCACATGGCAGACATAGACAAGCAGTGGGGATAAATACACACAGCGGCCTGACAGCCGTTTCGCAGTGGATATCATGTTGCTACGGACAATCCGATTTTCGGGACACAGTAAGTGTAACACGTGTTCTATATGATAATTTGCTGTTGTATATAGAAGCAGTGGTTGTGGCATATGCTAACACTCTGTGTCTGGGCGTCTGAGGAAGCTGTTCTTGCCGTGAAACGGCTGCTAGGCTGCTGTGTTTACCTACCTCCACTGCCTTGTCTGTGTATGTCATGTGCTTTTAACCACTGATGGTAAATAAAGCTTGGAATTTTAGATCCTATGTCCCTGGCTCTCCTCCTTAGTGTTCCTGAGATGGAAAAAACAAAGCATTTATACGTACTTCAGCCCCTTTCAGTCCATGGGCTTCCTCGTCGTCGTCCCGGGCCTCTTCGGTCCCGATAAATCCTTCAGTCACCACTTGTTGGCACATACTGTGCATGCGCACCCGGCCGCTCACCCCATCCCTCTCCAGAGGCGTAGCTATGGGTGGACAAGGGGGAACACGTCCTCGGGCGCAGCACTGTGAGGGCACTCAGCACAGCTGCTGCAGCCCCACCTGCGTAAGAGGCAGCTCGCTGGCTGCCCAAAGTGCCCCTGCTTCTCTCCCTCTATCTGTAGAGGAGTGCAGAAACGTTACAGCAGCAGACAAAGTGGGCACATCTCTCTATATAAACAGGGGGGCACATTTGGCTATATAAACAGGAGGAAGGGGGGCACATTTGGCTATCTAAAGGGGGACACATCTGGCTATTTAAAGGGGGCACATCTGGCTTTCTAAATAGGGAAAGGGGGGTACATGTGGCTATCTAAACAACATTTGTCCATCTGTCTCCACCCATGACCAAACCTGCATTCTGATGCGTGTCCACGCCCATTTTGTTCGGGTGGGGGTGTGTGCAAAAATTGTCTGTCCTCGGGCGCTAAAAACCATAGCTACGCCTCTTTCCCTCTTTGGTCACCAGGAGCATTCTGTTGCTGATAATCCTTCATGGGTGGAAAACTTCCTAGTGTCTTCTCTCAACACAGTCTTGTACTCACCCAGCATTTCTAGCGACCCCGCAGTATGGATGACGAAAAGTCTGTAACTGGCATCCTGCCTGGTAACCGGATTCAGACGCAAGTCCAGACTCTTCAGCTCTGCCAGACGTCTGAGTCGCTTTACCTCCTCCAGAGACGCAACGTCGTTATAATACAGGTTCAGGTAACGCAGAGAGTGCAGGTATTCTATTCCCTGGGGAAGTAATGGAAAAGTGGCGTTTATTTATAGGATTAGCTATACATATATGACTGGACATGGCAAGCAGCAGGAAGTGGTATGTGTCATGTGACTGCACTACTTGTCTGGGATTAGTTTTATGCAGACACTACACACATGACATGCCTCTTCCTGCTCACATCGGTTTTGCTATTGATATAAAGCAGATTTGGTCAAAGTTTTCAAAAAGAACTGGGGGTGGAAGCGCCCAAAAACAGGTAATGTAATGAAACAAAAAATAATAAGGTAGAGGGAGGTGTCTTTTCCACTCCAGATGGAAGAACCCAAACCACAGTGTTAATGTAAAAAGATTAGATTATTTATTCAGCGCGATTAAGAGAACAACGCGTTTCACAGGTCTCAGCCCACTTCTTCAGGTCAATGTATTTCTGGCGCCCATGTGGCACTCCTATTGACCTGAAGAAGCAGGCTGAGACCCGTGAAACGCGTAGTCCTTTTAATCGTGCTGAATAAATAATTTAAGAACCCTGTGGTTTGGGTTCTTCCATCTGGAGTGGTAAAGACACCTCCTTCCACCTTATTATTATTTTTTTTTTTACATTACCTATTTTTGAGCACCTCCACCCCCCAGTACTATACATTACATCTCCTTTGGAGGTGTTCACCTTCCGGGTGTGGTGTTATCTACAACCAAGAAAGACCAACCAGGAGTGCGACCATCCAGTACCAGAAGGACCTGGAATACCGAGCGGGGACGGTTATTTCTCTGTTGGCAATAAACAGTGGTTGCAGAGACTGCAAGCCACCTTTGTGAGAACCGTATAAATACTCTTATACCCCACAATACTGCACCATTTGACCCCTGGTCTCTCCCTGTCATACAGGTGACTGTGGTATCCCCACAGTGACCACCTTTTCTATTATCAAAAAATAAACCATTGTACCCTGTTTTGGGTAATAATAAATTCCACTTTAGCCAGATCTGCCAAGATGACTGCAAAAAGGAAGAGATGTTACAGGAGTAGCCAGTGAGGTAATTGAATCTGTAGAACCACTAGGATTTCCACAGAGGGCAAAATTATTTGCATGTTCACTTACCGCCCGGAAACGATGCATGGAAGCAGTTAGTTAACTATCAGTATAGACACAGAGGTCCTCCCTGTATCTATGCTGACACAGAGAGGAATGCTGTAAAGTGCTGCAGAAGATGTCAGTGCTATATAAATACATTATAATAGTATGGTAGGACTTTAAAAAATGACTGTAGTAGGATTACATTGTGAGCTCCTCTGAGGACAGTCAGTGACATGACTATGTACTCTGTAAAGTGCTGCTGAAGATGTCAGTGCTATATAAATACATAATATTAATAATATTAATATGGTAGGACATTAGACTATGACTATGGTAGGATTAGCTTGTGAGCTCCTCTGAGGACAGTCAGTGACATGACTATGTACTCTGTAATGTGCTGCAGGAGATGTCAGTGCTATATAAATACATAATAATAATAATATGGTAGGACATTAGACTATGACTATGGTAGGATTAGATTGTGAGCTCCTCTGAGGGCAGTCAGTGACATGACTATGTACTCTGTAATGTGCTGCAGGAGATGTCAGTGCTATATAAATACATAATAATAATAATAATAATAATATGGTAGGACAATAGACTATGACTATGGTAGGATTAGCTTGTGAGCTCCTCTGAGGGCAGTCAGTGATATGACTATGTACAGTGCTGCAGAAGATGTCAGTGCTAAATAAATACATTAGAATAATATGGTAGGACATTAAACAAATGACTGTAGTAGGATTACATTGTGAGCTCCTCTGAGGACAGTCAGTGACATGACTATGTACTCTGTAAAGCGCTGCTGAAGATGTCAGTGCTATATAAATACATAATAATAATATGGTAGGACATTAGACTATGACTATGGTAGGATTAGAGTGTGAGCTCCTCTGAGGGCAGTCAGTGACATGATTATGTACTCTGTAAAGTGCTGCAGGAGATGTCAGTGCGCTATAAATACATAATAATATGGTAGGACATTAGACTATGACTGTGGTAGGATTAGAATGTGAGCTCCTCTGAGGGCAGTCAGTGACATGACTATGTACTCTGTAAAGTGCTGCAGGAGATGTCAGGGCTATATAAATACATAATAATAATATGGTAGGACATTAGACTATGACTATGGTAGGATTAGAGTGTGAGCTCCTCTGAGGGCAGTCAGTGACATGATTATGTACTCTGTAAAGTGCTGCAGGAGATGTCAGTGCTCTATAAATACATAATAATATGGTAGGACATTAGACTATGACTATGGTAGGATTAGAATGTGAGCTCCTCTGAGGGCAGTCAGTGACATGACTATGTACAGTGCTGCAGAAGTTCTATAGAACAACATGACAATCACAGGAGTAAGATTGATAGAGAAATCTTACTGCAGGACACCCTGAAGTTATAATACCACCTATAAGGATTCTTTCATACATATGATTGCCTCTGATCTACTAGACACTGAGTGCCTTCCATCTGCAATGTAATGCAGCCGAATGGCAGTGTTTGTAACCCCATGCATGTCAGCCTTTGACAGGAGGTGTAAAAGAAATGCATCTTTGCTTACCTTTGGCTTCTTCCAGACCCTAGAAGTCATTTGTGTCCCTCACTGCAGCTCTGGTTTCCCCACTGCTAGCGGGAGTCAGCAATACTTAGAGGCTGCCAGCGGGACACCGGGGAAGACCAGAGCTGTGGCCACAAATGACTTCTAGGGGCTGGAAGGTGCCCCAGGTAAGTGAAGATGCATTTCTTTTGCTGCCTCTTTTATCCTTTACATATTCTGTGCTTGCATTGAAAAGAAAAAAAAAAGACTCCCAATTACTGACTGAATTAAGATACTGTACTATAGTGTACTTTATGTGCTTGAGTATGACCATTTCTGATATAGTAAACTTCTGGTAGAGTAAACTAAAGTAGTTTGCCTGGTCCCCTTGAGTTTACTATAAAAGGATTCTAAAGCATAAAGGACAACTGAAGAGAAAGGTACATGGAGGCTGCCATGTTTATTTCCTTTTAAGCAATACCAGTTGCCTGGCTATCCTGCTGACCCTCTGCCTCTAATACTATTAGCCATAGACCCTGAACAAGCATGCAGCAGATCAGGTGTTTATGACTGAAGTCTGACTGAATTAGCTGCATGCTTGTTCCTGGTGTTATTCAGACACTTCTGCAGCCAAACAGACCAGCAGGGTATTGTTTAAAAGGAATCAAACATGGCAGCCTCCATAATCTTCTCACTTCAGTAGTCCTATAAAGCAGCTACAATTTTTATATTTTCAAAATAAGGCCATTAGCAGGAAGTCCTATTTACCATAAACATACCTGCAGACTGACTATGATATTCCTCGACAGGTCCAGAGAACGGAGACTTTTAAAATTTTTGAATGCATCTCCCAAGCTTACAATTTTCTCCCTGTATGTTCCTTGTAGTGTCAGGGACTCCACTGTGTCTGAAAAGAGTGACAAGATGTTTTATCAGAATAACAGGGCATGATGGGAGGTGTAGTCACTGTGAGTCCCGGAAGGCTGCAGAGTAGCTCCTATCTGTGCAGGACAGATCAGAGGAGGGACCATTATACAATATTCACAGTATTAAAGGGATACTGTAGGGGGTCGGGGGAAAATGAGTTGAACTTACCCGGGGCTTCTAACGGTCCCCCGCAGACATCCTGTGTTGGCGCAGCCACTCACCGATGCTCCGGCCCCGCCTCCGGTTCACTTCTGGAATTTCAGACTTTCAAGTCAGAAAACCACTGCGCCTGCGTTGCCGTGTCCTCGATCCCGCTGATGTCATCAAGAGCGCACAGTGCAGGCCCAGTATGGTCTGTGTCTGCGCAGTACACTGCTGGTGACATCAGCGGGATTGAGGACACGGGCGTGCAGGCGCAGTGGTTTTCTGACTTTAAAGTCAGAAATTCCAGAAGTGAACTGGAGGCGGGGCCGGAGCATCGGTGAGTGGCTGCGCCAACACAGGATGTCTGCGGGGGACCATTAGAAGCCCCGGGTAAGTTCAGCTCATTTTACCCCGACCCCCTACAGTATCCCTTTAACATGTTTAAAAAGGACACAGTATATAAGTAAAGAAAGCTATGCAAACCCTTTGTTTACATGGATGTTGTAGTCCTGTTACCTCCATCATCTCAAAAAACATACTGATAAATGAATTGGCTTCCTTTATAATTTACTTTAGACTGTGGTTAGGACAATAGACTATGACTATAAGGGCTGTTTCACACTACAAGAGCTTTATAAACGCTAGAGATTTTAAAAGCTCTTGCTAATGCAATGCTATGTTTTTTTTTTTTTTGTTCGGTTTTTTTTTTTTTGGTTTTTTTTACAAAATCACATCAAGTGTGAACACTCACATAGGATAACATTAGAAAGAGCTTTGAAAATCACAAAGCGCTTAGAAAAGCTCTTGCATTATGAGCTGCCCTGCAGGGCTGGTTTTAAACTTTTCGCTGCCTGAGGCAAACTTGTGAGGATGCAACCTCCCAATTTGGAATGACTGCACAGCACCTGACAATTTATTCTGCTTCATTTAATGTTCTCACATGACATGCTGCAGCTCAACACAATAGCACACTGGCTGGGTGTGAGTCTGTGACAAACAAACTGCTCACCCTCAGCCACTCCATTCCTCCTCAATCAAGACAACAGTGCCACCTCCTCCCTTCTGCTGTGCTGAGTCAAATGAAACACTGCTGCTCTCCTGCCTCCCCCTCCTCACTCACTGTCAGACTCCTCACACAGCACAACAAGCTGCTTTTCCCCAATGATGCTCTCCTGCCTCTCCTCACTCACTGTCAGACTCCTCACACAGCACAACAAGCTGCTTTTCCCCGATGATGACCTCTACACCTCACTCTCCTCTCGCTTCTCCTCGTACTCTGACTGCATGCTGTTAGTGTAAACACAGTACAAACATGCTGCCCCTGTAATCTCTGCGCCTGATGAAAATGTTTCACCTTGCTTCATGAGAGAACCGGCCCTGACTAGGCAACTAAAACTATTAAAACTTTTGTCACTTGAAACAATTGATCCTAAGCTCCCAACCTAGCAACATGCTCTGTGCTATGGAAAGAGGAGGTATACTTGTGAGCGGCCTCCTGCACCAGGCATTTCCTTTGATGTTCCCACACAAGGCCGGTTCTGGACTGTTTTCTGCCTGAGGCAAACATGTGAGGATGCGCATCTCTCCACCCCCCCCCCCAATTTGGAATGATCGCACAGCACCCAACAATTTACTCTACTTCATTTAATGTTCTCACATGACATGCTGCAGCTCAACACAATAGCACACTGGCTGGCTGTGAGTCTGTGACAAACACACTGCTCACCATCAGCCACTCCATTCCTCCTCAGTCAGGACAGCTGTACCACCTCCTCCCTTCTGCTGTGCAAGTTAAATGAAACACTGCTGCTCTCCTGCCTCCCCCCTCCTCACTCACTGTCAGACTCCTCACACAGCACAACAAGTTGCTTTTCCCCAATGCTGCTCTCCTACTGTCTCCCCCCTCCTCACTCACTGTCAGACTCCTCACACAGCACAACAAGCTGCTTTTCCCCAATGCTGCTCTCCTACTGCCTCCCCCCTCCTCACTCACTGTCAGACTCCTCACACAGCACAACAAGTTGCTTTTCCCCAATGATGACCTCTTCCCCTCGCTCTCCTCTCACTTCTCCTCCTACGCTGACTGCATGCTGTTGGTGTAAACACAGTACAAACATGCTGCCCCTGTAATCTCTGCACCTGATGCAAATGTTTCACCTTGCTTCATGAGAGAACGGCCCTGCTCCTCTGAGGACAGTCAGTAATATGACTATGTACTTTGTAAAGTGCTGCAGAGGATGTCAGTGCTTTATAAATACATAATAATAATATGGTAGGACATTAGACTATGACATTGGCAGGGATTAGATTGTGAGCTCCTCCGAGGACAGTCAGTGACATGACTATGTACGCTCTAAAAAGTGCCGCAGAAGATGTCAGTGTTATATAAATAATATTTTAGTAGCTCTGTGAACAGGGGATACATTTTGACAGCATTGCTCTATAACTGGTTGTTATATCTTATATTATCATAGCTGGCCTATATGGCCGGTTACCATGGCTTTACAAAATGATAGCATCCCTCTATGGGTACATTTTGAAAACTGCTTTCTATGGCTGATTGTTATGGGTGACATCATAACTGCATCCCTCTATGGCTGGGAAGAGTCATATTATGATATAGCATCCCATTTAATTGGTCAGTTTGGTGATATTATGATCTGGGTGGTTACTATGTTAGTACTGTGTATGCCTCATGGTTTGTTGCTATGGTTACATGATCATAGTATCCTTGGTGACACTTTGATGGCACTGCTAATTGCTGTGGATTATATTATGATTCAAATGGTTAGTTGCTATGGATATAAGAGATCAGTCCTCTATAGCTGGTTGTTATGGTGATGTTAGCACCCACCTAGCACTGGTTACTATAGCTTTCCTCCAGCGCCCGTTGCTATGGGTTGCATTATGTCAACAGTCACCTGTGGCTGGTTGCTATATTGCCATAGTAACAGCAGACCCCGTTGCTATGGGATACAGTTAGGCAGTATCATAGTCCAGCCTGTGTTACCTGCCCCCGCCTGCAGCCCGGCTTTCTCGCACACCCAGCTCTCCCGCAGGCGAACCCTCCTCACCGCCATCCCATTCAATGGGTGCAGCCTCATCAACATTCCCCATAGCAACGGCGGGAAACAAAAGCCAACGAGGGAAAGTTCCGGGGAAAGAGCGGGACGCGTCTAGCGGCAGGGGGAGGAGCATTCCTTGAATTTTTGACCAATATGGGCTGCAATAAAGCTTGAGGCGGGGAGAGATGCTGTTGCCAAGGTGAAGGGGGCGGGGAAAAGACGCTGAATCGTGTGGCGGGAAGAGGAGCGCTTGTGAGGGACGCTGACGTTCCAACCTATAGAAATGTTGCGGTTGTATTGCGCAAGCGCAGCACATGTCGGGTTCATTTGAACAATTTGATGCATACCTCGCTCTGAAACCACCAGCAGCACTACCTCTGGGCCTGAGCAGAAGGTAACCAGAACTACAAATCACTGGGCCCCCCCTGCAAAACGTTAGATGGGCCCCCTCTGCAAAACGTTAGATGGGCCCCCTCTGCAAAACGTTAGATGGGCCCCCTCAGAACAGCGCTGTACACAAGACCCTGCTGAACACTGAATAGGGACTGTCTACAAATCTTTGTGTGCAAAACTGTGTATGATTCCTTATCAGTGGCTGAGCAGATGCAGTCCTTAGAACAATTATGCAGAGAACAGAACCTTTTTTTCTCTTCTCTCTTGCTCTATGGGCTCTATTCATAAAACGTTCCCCGCAAGTTTTCCGCTCAAAACAGCGGACTTTCCCGACAATGGGCTCTATTCATAAAACCTTACCGCAAGTTTTCCGCTCAAAACTGCGGATTTTCCCGTCCATTTAGCAAAGTGGGCATTCATAAAAGCTGTTCCCGCATGAAAATCTACAATCCCCCAGCAGAGCGAGAAATTTCCGCCCTCTCCAGTGTTTTTCTAGATTTATCTAGAAAAAAGTAACAAAATGGCCATTCATGAAGTTTAGAGGAAGCGGTATGTGGACGGGAAATACCGCTTCCTCTGATTTTGCGGATTACATACAAGTGAATGGGACAGACCTCCCAGAGAGAGCAGCGCACGGAGGGACTCTGCCGGCTGAAGTGTTTCCGCATGCCTTCCGACCGCTTACCGCCAGCTTTCAGCGGGAGATCTCCGCTCTTGCATCGCAGCTGGCAAGATTTTTTTGAATGACCACCCAGAAGTGTAAAATACCGCTGCGGTATTTTCCCTCCAGGAGTTTTTTCGCCACAACTTTTTTATGAATAGAGCCCAATTTAGCAAAGTGGGCATTCATAAAAGCTGTTCCCGCATGAAAATCTACAATCCCCCAGCAGAGCGAGAAATTTCCGACCTTCTGCGGTGTTTTTCTAGATTTATCTAGAAAAAAGTAACAAAATGTCCATTCATAAAGATTAGAGGAAGCGGTATGTGGACGGGAAATACCGCTTCCTCGGATGTAGCGAGAAGCCTGCGGATTACATACAAGTGAATGGGACAGACCTCCCAGAGAGAGCAGCGCACGGAGGGACTTACCGCCAGCCTTCAGCGGGAGATCTCCGCTCTGCTATCGCAGCTGACAACATTTTTATGAATGACCACCCAGAAGTCTAAAATACCAATGCGGTATTTTCCCTCCACGAGTATTTTCGCCACAAATTTTTTATGAATAGAGCCCTTAGTTGCCAGTCTTGGTACTATTCCGTTAGTTGGACGCAACACATAGGTGGCGTTAATTACTATTCCCCCTCCAGGCAGCCATGGATAGTAGGGAAAAATGTAACTCTGCTGGAGTTTTATCGCCACCTAGTGGTTGTGCCCGGCTAACGGAAAAGAACCTCAGTCTCTCAGGACGGGGCTCCCTGTGGCTTCTGTGCCCCCCCCCCCCTCTCCTGCGGCTGCATCACTTGCAGGGTCTGTTACGCCTCTGTCACTGTCTGTGTTTATGAACAGGGATGGAGGACTCCCCTGAGGGGCATACCTATGAATATGCCATTGGTAGATTTGGGCGCAGGATAAAGCCGATATACGGCTTACTCTGCTCCTGCACAAGTCCAGCGTTTAATTACTATTCCCCCTCCAGGTCGACATGGATGGTAGGGAATTATATAATTCGGCTTCCAGCGATTGCTGGCGGCCGAATTACAGTGTTTTAAAAGTAACTTCAGCTCCGTCTTCTTACAGCGTCAAAGTTATAGCCGTAATTCCTATTATGGTCTATGGTGGCGCCGTCTGCACACAAATCTCCTGCCCTGTTTGCCTGAGGGACCCTGGTGCTCCCACACTTCATTTGCTTCTACTTGTGTAGCAGTGGCGGCGCCAGGGGGGTGCTTGGGGGTGCTCAAGCACCCCCTAAATTTGTCCAAGCACCCCCAAAGCACCCCCTGGCGTGAACTGACTTCAGGCGTCTAAGAGACGCCGAGTCAGTTCACAGCGGCAGCCCGGAGCAGCAGGCAGGGCTATGGTAAGATGGCCGCCCGAAGCCCTGCTCTGCAGACTTGGAGTCTGCAGGGCTTCGGGCGGCCATTTTCCCGTAGCCCTGCTCGCCGGGTAATGCAGGCTGCAGGCAGGAAGGAAGAGGATCGTGGGAGCTGAGCTGCTCGCCACAAGGAGGTCGGGAGAGGAGGATGTCTGAACAGGAGGTCTTCTGGCTGTAGGTGAGTAAATGGGTTTTTCTTTTTCAGGTGGTGCTGCTGATTGGGGTCAGATCTGATAAGGATTGTGCATATTGGGGTCAGATCTGATAAGGATTGTGCATATTGGGGTCATATCTGATAACGGTTGTGCATATTGGGGTCATATCTGATAACGATTGTGCATATTGGGGTCATATCTGATAACGGTTGTGCATATTGGGGTCATATCTGATAACGACTGTGCATATTGGGGTCATTGAACATGTTTTTTGTTCAAATCTGCTCACATTACGTGTATTTTATTGAGAAAACCTGCACAATTATGTGAATTTTCTGGGGAAAGGGTCACCACAACTTGGGCCCTCTGTCTTTGCATTGCACTTTCAAAGGGAACCCGAGGTGAGAATAATATTGAGGCTGCCATATTTATCTCCTTTTAATTAACCCCCTTGGCGGTATGAAAAATACCGCCAGGGGGAAGCGCAGCAGTTTTTTTTTAATTTTTTTTTTTAATCATGTAGCGAGCCGAGGGCTCGCTACATGATAGCCGCTGCTCAGCGGCATCCCCCCGCCCGCTTCGATCGCCTTCGGCGATCACCGATCAGGAAATCCCGTTCAAAGAACGGGATTTCCTGGAGGGCTTCCCCCGTCGCCATGGCGACGGGGCGGGATAACGTCAGCGACGTCGGGACGTCATTGGGAGACCCGATCCACCCCTCGGCGCTGCCTGGCACTGATTGGCCAGACAGCGCTCGGGGTCTGGGGGGGCGCGCGCCGCACCAGATAGCGGCGATCGGGCGCGCGGCGGCGGCGATCGGGGTGCTGGCGCAGCTAGCAAAGTGCTAGCTGCGTCCAGCAAACAAAAAATTACGTAAATCGGCCCAGCAGGGCCTGAGCGGCACCCTCCGGCGGCTTACCCCGTGTCACACACGGGGTTACCGCCAAGGAGGTTAATACCAGCTGCCTGGCTGCCATGTTGGTCCTCTGCCTCTAATTCTTTCAACCATAGACCCTGAACAAGCATGCAGCAGGTCAGGGGTTTCTGACAATATTGTCAGAACTGACAAGATTAGCTGCATGCTTGTTTCTGGTGTAATTCAGTTCACTACTGCAGCCAATAGATCAGCAGGGCTGCCAGGCAACTAGAATTGTTTAAGGCTACTTGCACACTTAGACGTTGCGTTAGGTGCCACGTTAAGGTCGCATAACGTGCACCTATCGCGACGTCAGAGTGAGCCGCGTTGTGCAGGTCACTCTGGCGTCCATGATGCGTACTCTTGGACGCATGCGGCATCACGTGGTCTCGCCGGCCAATCACCGCACAGAGCGGCCGCTCCAGGAAGTAAACACTGCACGTCACAACATGCAGTGAATATTAATTAGTCATGTGCCTGGCCTATCTCCGCTCCTCCCCAACATGACTGCGCATGTGCAGACAGTCTAACGCGGCTTAAGCCGCTCTAACGCCGTAGCATGCTGCACTTTCGGGAGAACGTGCAGCGTTACATGTAACGCAACGTGGGCTGTGTGAACAGCCCACTTGTGTTACATTGCTGTGTGTTGCTAACGTGCGCCTGTAACGTCTAGTGTGTAAGCAGCCTAAAAGGAAATAAATATGGCAGCCACCATATCACTCTCACCCTGGGTTCACTTTAAATTACACTTAGCCCCGCCCTCATCCGGTCATGACCACGCCCATTTTCCGGAAGCCACACCTATTTTTTGCCGGTCGTCAGCTCCCCCGGAAATTGGTCCAGCACCTGCATAGCACCCCCTAAAAAAAATTCCTGGAGCCGCCACTGTTGTGTAGCCATAATAGAGTTCACAGCTCATGTGCAGACACCTAAATCCATTTCAGCTTGGTCTGGCAGAGACAGAACAGAGGAAGGGCCAGTGCACACCAAAAACTGAGAGCGATTCTAGGCATGTTTAGAGAGATTTTCTAAACATGCCTAGCGTTTTTTGGAGCGTTTTTCGTGTAGCAGATTACATATTTTGTGACAGTAAAGCTGTAACTGAACAGCTTCTGTAACAAAAACGCCTGGAAAACCGATCTGATCTAGCGGTTTTCAGAGCGTTTTTCCACTTTCCTATATTTTTTACATTGAGGCATAAACTCCTCAAATCTCAAAAATGCTGCAGGACCCGAGTTTGCGTTTAGGTGGAAAACGAGTCACTCTGGTGTGCACCAGCCCATTGCAATACATTAGCCAAACGGTTTTCTATCCCCACGCGGTTTAAAAACGCTCAGAACCGCTCTATGTTTACACCAGCCTGAAAAGATGAGTGAGGCAGGGAACACACTTGTCTTTCAGTTTTCTGCGCGTGTTTTCCTGCATACTTTTTCTGCACATTTAGTGTGTCTCTATGCAGGAAAACGCGCTTTTTTTCATAGCAGCTGATGTAATTGATACAAAAAACTGACAAAATGTGCAGTCATGATGCAGAATGTCAGTTTTTTTTTCTGTGCACGAACAAAATATTAAGTGTGTACTAGCCCATTGATTAACATGAGTTCTCAGTTTTTCTGAGCAGAAAATGTGTACGAAAACAGTCAAGTGTGTTCCCTGCCAAAGTGTACCTGAGATGAGAATAAAGAAAGATTTGATACTTACCCGGGGTTTCCTCCAGCCCCATAAGCACCACTGAGTCCCTCACCGTCCTCCTGAGTGCCTCTGTTTTCCGGCTATCGGTCCCGGTAATCTTGCTCAGACGCGTCTTTCGGGGTCTTCTGGGCATGAGCAAAAGTCCAACTGGTGCGGCTGAGCCAGTAATCGGGAACGAATGCCAGAGAACAGAGGCACTCGGGAGGACGGCGAGTGACTCAACAGTGCTTATGGGGCTGGAGGAAGCCCCGGGTAAGTATCAAATCTATCTTTTTTTCTCATCTCAGGTTTAGTACATAAAGAAATCACCTTGGACTCTATTCACAAAGAATTGCCGCATTTGTTGATGCTGAAAACAGCTGATTTTACCGATCACCTTCCCAAGTTGCAATTCACTAAACCCATCACCACACAGAAAATCATTGTTCCTGACTAGTGAGGTAAATTACCGACTTGAGCGGTAATTACCTGGGGAAATGTCAATTCACAAAGATTTCCGCATGTCATTTACCAGCCAAAAGTGTTTTTTTTTTTTTTTCTACAGCTCACAGCAGCCACTAACTGGCTCTCCCCCTGCTGTCTCTGTGCAGTAACTTGACAGTCTTTGGGGAGAACCAGGCAGCCAATAGGGAGAGCCACACAGCCTGCTTCTCACTGTGATTGGATGCAACAGGGATGCCATGGTGGGTCTTTCAGTGTATCAAAGCAGAGGAAGCTGACAATTCTGCTGTCATCCCTGCATCCCTTTAGATGTGCATATTTGTATTGTAGCATACAGAAGAGCTCCCCCTGGTGGCTGCAGCACATCTAAAGGTATAACAGGGTTGCACTGTAGGGAATACCTCCGAGTCACACACCAGGGTTGCCAACCGTCCGTAAAAAGACGGACTGTCAGTAAAAATCCTCTGAAAAAACAGCTGTCCGTACTGCCCGTATTTCCTGCCTGCTCCAGTGTTGCCAACTCATCCCTTTAATTACTGACACATCTAAGTTATACAGGTTCTGCGGCTATTTGCACATAATCTGCCTTAACTGCATCTACCTAGCCACAAAACCTGCATAATTCATATGTGTCAGTAATTAAAGGGATGAGTTGGCAACACTGGCCTGCTCGTCCGTCCAAATGCACATAAACTCATCAAATCTCTTTTGCGCATGCGCGCCATGCTCGCTCTGTTCCAATCCCAATTCCCTCAGTCTCTCTCCTCCTCCCCTGAGTCCCGTCCAATGACAGATCGCCTTTTTAGCACCAGCGCCTCTGCTGCCCAATAAGAGAGGGGCAGCTACGTGATGCAGGCAGCCTGGCCCAGCCATTCACCGCGAGGAGGACAGTCACGGACATGGACGGACGGAAGTCGCAGCAGCAAGCAGCCCAAAGCCCACTAACTTGAGCCCAGACCAGCAGCGGCTGCCGCCAGGGAAACAAACAGCCACACCACACCGTATCACTAGTCTCTGTGAGAGAGGCACCGCCACCATTATACTGAGGTGAGGGACAGTGAGTGAACGGTGCAACCTGGGGCTGGGGAGCTGTGGGGGACTTGTCACTTGTTGTAGTGCCAGAGACAGGCAGTCAGACAGAGGAGCATGCTGCTGGGACTTGCCTTGTATGGACCCCATCCCCTTAATCATTCTAACAGTGCAAGACAGTCACAAAGCATTGCATGCTGGTCTGCCACCATTATACTGAGGGACAGTGAGTAAACGGGGCAACCTAGGGCTCTCTGTGTCACTGAGCTGCTTGCATACTATCCAGTCAAACACAGTGCTTCCCCTTCTATAAACACAGGCACACTGCTGGAACTTAAAGTGGGCTTGAACTCTTGCACAGGACAGAAGGAAAACAGAGAGAAATGCACCCTGTGTGTATAATTGAAGGTAAAGAGGCGCCCTGGTTGAAATAAAAGCATCTAAAAACAGCTTAAAATCGAGGAAATAATATGAGGTGGCTTACCTCAATAACGAAATCCTTGTATATGACAAAAGATTTTTATTTAGCACAGGCAACGCGTTTCGCGGGTCCAAGCCCGCTTCATCAGGCCAATAAAAGTGCCAAATGAACAAGTCGATATGGCAAAGGGAGAGGCTCCCTTTGCCATATCGACTTGTTCATTTGGCACTTTTATTGGCCTGATGAAGCGGGCTTGGACCCGCGAAACGCGTTGCCTGTGCTAAATAAAAATCTTTTGTCATATACAAGGATTTCGTTATTGAGGTAAGCCACCTCATATTATTTCCTCGATTTTAAGCTGTTTTTAGATGCTTTTATTTCAACCAGGGCGCCTCTTTACCTTCAATTGTGCATAGCTATACCCCCAAACAATCTGTGTTTGAGGGGTGGTGACAGACCACCTGTGGGTGTCCCACAGTGGACACCTGTCCCTACTTTTTCAAGGAGAGCGACCACATCCAGGTCCCGGCTGGGACTACCCCGAGTGGAGTCGGGTTTATGGTCTCCACCTGCTTCCTACGGTTGGTTGCCCTTGCAACCTCCTTTTGTGAGTAGTAATTTATTGAAATTTCTTTTTTCAATTGCATACTAATATACTACACTATTGGGCTCCCGTATTTGTCTCCTATATTTTTTTCCCTGCAAGGTGCTGAGACACCCCCACTACACTACCCTGTGTGTATGTACGTAGAGAGTTTAGTCTGTCTAATTCCCCCACATTTGTGTCTAAACACAAATTGTAATCTGATCTCTCACCTGTGTCACATGACATCCACAGAGTCCAACTCCACAGCCCTGGCTATATAAATACTAAAAATAATGACAATGCCCAGAGCTTAGCGCTACCCACAACTCTAATTAAAAGTGCACTTTTGACTCCGCCCCCAACTCCGCCCCCTGTCCGTCCAAAATTTTGGGTGCCCTGCTTTTTTGGGCCTTTTGTCCGTAAAAAATTAGAAATTAGGTTGGCAACCCTGTCACACACACAGCTCCCTGCCTGCTTGCTGCCCTGCTAGAAGGCTGGTAAGTGACCCTTACCGAGCAGGGCTTAGTGAATTGAGGTATGTTTGTACGGTAAATTACCGAGCTTCCGCCTCATGGGGGAAAACTTTTGTGAATTTGGGAAGAAAAAGGGCTCTATTCATAAAAGGTTACCGCAAGTTTTCCGCTCAAAACAGCGGATTTTCCCGTACATTTTGCAAAGTGGGCATTCATAAAAGCTGTTCCCGCATAAAAATCTACAATCCCCCAGCAGAGCGAGAAATTTCCGCCTTCTCCAGTGTTTTTCTAGATTTATCTAGAAAAAAGTAACAAAATGGCCATTCATAAAGTTTAGAGGGTACTTATCCGTTAGCCGGGCGCATCCGGCAGGTGGCACTAATTACTATTCCCCCTCCAGGCTGACATGGATAGTAGGGAAAGATGTAACTCTGGTGGAGTTTTGTCGCCACCTGCCGGATGCGCCCGGCTAACGGATAAGTACCGTTTAGAGGAAGCGGTATGTGGACGGGAAATACCGCTTCCTCTGATTTTGCGGATTACATACAAGTGAATGGGACAGACCTCCCAGAGAGAGCAGTGCACGGAGGGACTCTGCCGGCGTAAGTATTTCCGCATGCCTTCCGACAGCTTACCGCCAGCCTTCAGCGGGAGATCTCCGCTCTTGCATCGCAGCTGGCAAGATTTTTATGAATTACCACCCAGAAGTCTAAAATACCGCTGCGGTATTTTCCCTCCAGGAGTTTTTTCGCCACAAATGTTTTATGAATAGAGCCCAAAGTGTAAAATACCAGATGAGGTATTTTACCGAACTGCTTATTGTGAATAGAGCCTTGTCTTGCCTCTACAGGTGAAATGTTCCATAGTTCCTGGGAGGAACACTGGTGGACTAATCAGCAACACTTGCATCAGCTGCTCTGTCTATTCCTCCTGATCCTGGGAAGAGGACTGCCCATCCTGAGCAGATCAGCTTTCAGGGAGGCCTATTGGGGGAATGCTGGAAGCTAAAACTACACAGGTATTATATTGCTCTAAAACAATGGCCTCCATTCCACAATAACCAGTGCAGTAATGAATTCTAGTCTGAAAAATGACTTCATCCGTGATTAGATTACCATTTCTTCTCCAAATTCACCTAGAGCGTGCATTAACAGTGGGAAAAAGTTCAGTTAAATGTTAGGTAAAAATGTGGAAATATTGTGTTTTTTTTTTTTCTTGTGCAAAAATTCCAAGGCCCAGCAAACACAGCTCAAAAGGCTCTATATACTACAGGTCAGTACAATCAGATGTGATGTGAATAATAGCGCCCGGTACTTATAGGAGATAAATAATTGGTAATTAACACTAAGGCCTCTTTCACAGTTCGACGTTAAAGTCGCACATTAGAAAATGCGGTACTTCTCCGTTAGCCGGTACTTTTTCGGTACTTATCCGTTAGCCGGGCGCATCCGGCAGGTGGCGCTGTTGTTGCTAATTTCAATCACAAAACTGTGAATGTAAACGCCGGATGCGCCCGGCTAAACTGTATGTAATGCGCCCGGCTAACTGAATGTAAACGCCGTAGGTGGTAACAATATGTATATTAAAGAAGAGAGTTAATTAAATGACAAATAAGCCGGCGGCAATGTAACAGATCAAGCCGCCAGCTTGCTTCGTGTCTCCTCCCCCCTTGCCCTTTTTCGTATAGAGCCCTGGGGAGGGGACTCGTGTCCCCCCAGAGTCGTTTGTCGCGCCAGGGAATCCTGCTTGTTTTATTGCGACGAACGACTCTGGGGGGACAGTTTAGCCGGGCGCATCCGGCGTTTACATTCACAGTTTTGTGATTGAAATTAGCAACAACAGCGCCACCTGCCGGATGCGCCCGGCTAACGGATAAGTACCGAAAATACTTTAACGCAGAGTAACACACAGCAATGCAAAGTCTGTGCGACATTCACAGTGCACACATTGCGTTAGTGTGTATCGTTATTAAAAAATGCTGCATGCTGTGTGTTTAGCAATGTATCTGCTGCGTTGTGTGTTGCACATGCTCAGTAATGTTTTTTGTTTTTTTTTTTAATTTAATGCATGCGCCGTTTTCGTTCCATGAGTATGCGACGAAAACGACGCACCATGAGACACATAACGCAGTGCAAAATAACGTCCAATTTCATAACCTACATGCGCTGCGTTAGGGGCACGTTGTGCGACTTTAAAGTCGCATCAAACGCAACGTCCCACTGTGAAAGAGGCCTTAAAGAGAACCCGAGGTGGGTTTGAAGAATGTTATCTGCATACAGAGGCTGGATCTGCCTATACAGCCCAGCCTCTGTTGGTATTCCAAACCCCCCTAAGGTCCTCCTGCACTCTGCAATCCCTCATAAATCACAGCTGCGCTGTGCAGGCTGTGTTTACATCTGTAGTGTCAGTCTCGGCTGCTCCCCCGCCTCCTGCATAGCTCCGGTCCCTGTCCCAGTCCCTTCTCTCCAATCAGCGGGGAGGGAAGGGATGCAGGCGGGGACTGGAGTTCTGCAGGAGGCGGGGAGAGCAGCAGACTGACACTATAGAGATAAACACAGCCAGCTCTGACAAGCTGTTTGTCAGCAGCACGGCTGTGATTTATGAGAGATTGCAGAGTGCAGGGGGACCTTTAGGGGGGGTTTGGGATAGCAACAGAGGCTGGGCTGTATAGGCAGATCCAGCCTCTGTATGCAGATGACATTCTTCAAACCCACCTCGGGTTCTCTTCAAACAATGCACTCTTTTATTTCATTCCACGTACCGCTAAAATAACGTTTTCATGTACTTTTAACTACATGCTACTGCTCTTTTATCATTTTTTTTTTATTTTTTTTTTATTTATTTTTTTTTTTACTGCATGTTTTACGTAAATAGTAATTTCGGCCAGAGAGTATTGGGAATTTTATCTTGCTCTTACCACCATTAGCAATTCACCAATCTGTGGTTTGCGAATGTGGTAACGCATTGGGAATGGAAGCCATTGTTAACTAAGCTCTTATTGTGTGTTGCTGCAGCTGACAGTATTTTTGCATCCATAGAAGTGGCAGCAGGCAGTAGTATGGCTAGTTGCAGCTCAGCTAGAGAAGTGGCAGTGGGCAGTAGTATGGCTGGTTTGGGCCAGAGAAGTGGCAGTAGTATGATTGGTTGTGGCCAGAGAGGTGGCAGCAGGCAGTAGTATGGCTGGTTGCAGCCAAAGAAGTGGCAGCGGGCAGTAGTATGGTTGGTTGTGGCCAGGGAAGTGGCAGCAGGCAGTAGTATGGCTGGTTGCAGCCAGAGAAGTGGCAGCGGGCAGTACTATGGCTGGTTGCAGCCAGAGAAGTGGCAGTTGGCAGTAGTATGGCTGGTTGCAGCCAGAGAAGTGGCAGCAGGCAGTAGTATGGTTGGTTGTGCCCAGAGAAGTGGCAGCGGGCAGTAGTATGGCTGGTTGCAGCCAGAGAAGTGGCAGCGAGCAGTAGTATGGCTGGTTGTGGCCAGAGAAAGGGCAGCAGGCAGTAGTATGGCTGGTTGTGGCCAGAGAAAGGGCAGCAGGCAGTAGTATGACTGGTAGCGGCCAGAGAAGTGGCAGCGGGCAGTAGTATGACTGGTAGCGGCCAGAGAAGTGGCAGCGGGCAGTAGTATGGCTGGTTGTGGCCAGAGAAGTGGCAGCAGGCAGTAGTATGGCTGGTTGTGGCCAGAGAAGTGGCAGTAGTATGGCTGGTTGCAGCCAGAGAAGTGGCAGCAGGCAGTAGTATGGCTGGTTGCAGCCAGAGAAGTGGCAGCGGGCAGTACTATGGCTGGTAGCAGCCAGAGAAGTGGCAGCAGGCAGTAGTATAGCTGGTTGCAGCCAGAGAAGTGGCAGCAGGCAGTAGTATGGCTGGTTGTGGCCAGAGAAGTGGCAGCGGGCAGTAGTATGGCTGGTAGCGGCCAGAGAAGTGACAGCAGGCAGTAGTATGGCTGGTTGCGGCCAGAGAAGTGGCAGTGGGCAGTAGTATGGCTGGTAGCGGCCAGAGAAGTGGCAGTGGGCAGTAGTATGGCTGGTTGTGGCCAGAGAAGTGGCAGCGGGCAGTAGTATGGCTGGTTGTGGCCAGAGAAGTGGCAGCGGGCAGTAGTATGGCTGGTAGCGGCCAGAGAAGTGACAGCAGGCAGTAGTATGGCTGGTTGCGGCCAGAGAAGTGGCAGTGGGCAGTAGTATGGCTGGTAGCGACCAGAGAAGTGGCAGTGGGCAGTAGTATGGCTGGTTGTGGCCAGAGAAAGGGCAGCAGGCAGTAGTATGACTGGTAGCGGCCAGAGAAGTGGCAGCAGGCAGTAGTATAGCTGGTTGTGGCCAGAGAAGTAGCAGCAGGCAGTAGTATGACTGGTAGCGGCCAGAGAAGTGGCAGCGGGCAGGAGTATGGCTGGTTGCAGCCAGAGAAGTGGCCGCGGGCAGTAGTATGGCTGGTAGCGGCCAGAGAAGTGGCAGCAGGCAGTAGTATGACTGGTAGCGGCCAGAGAAGTGGCAGCAGGCAGTAGTATGGCTGGTTGTGGCCAGAGAAGTAGCAGCAGGCAGTAGTATGACTGGTAGCGGCCAGAGAAGTGGCAGCGGGCAGGAGTATGGCTGGTAGCGGCCAGAGAAGTGGCAGCGGGCAGGAGTATGGCTGGTTGCAGCCAGAGAAGTGGCAGCAGGCAGTAGTATGACTGGTAGCGGCCAGAGAAGTGGCAGCAGGCAGTAGTATGGCTGGTTGTGGCCAGAGAAGTAGCAGCAGGCAGTAGTATGTATGGTTGGTTGTGGCCAGAGAAGTGGCAGCAGGCAGTAGTATGGCTGGTTGCAGCCAGAGAAGTGGCAGCAGGCAGTAGTATAACTGGTTGTGGCCAGAGAAGTGGCAGCAGGCAGTAGTATGGCTGGTTGTGGCCAGAGAAGTAGCAGCAGGCAGTAGTATGACTGGTAGCGGCCAGAGAAGTGGCAGCGGGCAGGAGTATGGCTGGTTGCAGCCAGAGAAGTGGCAGCGGGCAGGAGTATGGCTGGTTGCAGCCAGAGAAGTAGCAGCAGGCAGTAGTATGACTGGTAGCGGCCAGAGAAGTGGCAGCGGGCAGGAGTATGGCTGGTTGCAGCCAGAGAAGTAGCAGCAGGCAGTAGTATGACTGGTAGCGGCCAGAGAAGTGGCAGCAGGCAGTAGTATGGCTGGTTGTGGCCAGAGAAGTGGCAGCAGGCAGTAGTATGGCTGGTTGCAGCCAGAGAAGTGGCAGTGGGCAGTAGTATGGCTGGTTGCAGCCAGAGAAGTGGCAGCGGGCAGTAGTATGGCTGGTTGTGGCCAGAGAAGTAGCAGCAGGCAGTAGTATGTATGGCTGGTTGTGGCCAGAGAAGTGGCAGCGGGCAGTAGTATGGCTGGTTGTGGCCAGAGAAGTGGCAGTGGGCAGTAGTATGGCTGGTTGCAGCCAGAGAAGTGGCGGAAGGCAGTAGTATGGCTGGTAGCGGCCAGAGAAGTGGCAGTGGGCAGTAGTATGGCTGGTTGTGGCCAGAGAAGTGGCAGTGGGCAGTAGTATGGCTGGTTGAGGCCAGAGAAGTGGCAGCGGGCAGTAGTATGGCTGGTTGTGGCCAGAGAAGTGGCAGTGGGCAGTAGTATGGCTAGTTGCAGCCAGAGAAGTGGCAGCAGGCAGTAGTATGGCTGGTAGCGGCCAGAGAAGTGGCAGTGGGCAGTAGTATGGCTGGTTGTGGCCAGAGAAGTAGCAGCAGGCAGTAGTATGTATGGCTGGTTGTGGCCAGAGAAGTGGCAGTAGTATGGCTGGTTGCAGCCAGAGAAGTGGCAGCAGGCAGTAGTATGGCTGGTTGCAGCCAGAGAAGTGGCAGTGGGCAGTAGTATGGCTGGTTGCAGCCAGAGAAGTAGCAGCAGGCAGTAGTATGTATGGCTGGTTGTGGCCAGAGAAGTGGCAGCAGGCAGTAGTATGGCTGGTTGTGGCCAGAGAAGTAGCAGCAGGCAGTAGTATGTATGGCTGGTTGTGGCCAGAGAAGTGGCAGCAGGCAGTAGTATGGCTGGTTGTGGCCAGAGAAGTAGCAGCAGGCAGTAGTATGTATGGCTGGTTGTGGCCAGAGAAGTGGCAGTAGTATGGCTGGTTGCAGCCAGAGAAGTGGCAGCAGGCAGCAGTATGGCTGGTTGCAGCCAGAGAAGTGGCAGTGGGCAGTAGTATGGCTGGTTGAGGCCAGAGAAGTGGCAGTGGGCAGTAGTATGGCTGGTTGAGGCCAGAGAAGTGGCAGCGGGCAGTAGTATGGCTGGTTGTGGCCAGAGAAGTAGCAGCAGGCAGTAGTATGGCTGGTTGTGGCCAGAGAAGTGGCAGCGGGCAGTAGTATGGCTGGTTGTGGCCAGAGAAGTGGCAGCAGGCAGTAGTATGGCTGGTAGCGGCCAGAGAAGTGGCAGTGGGCAGTAGTATGGCTGGTTGTGGCCAGAGAAGTAGCAGCAGGCAGTAGTATGTATGGCTGGTTGTGGCCAGAGAAGTAGCAGCAGGCAGTAGTATGTATGGCTGGTTGTGGCCAGAGAAGTAGCAGCAGGCAGTAGTATGTATGGCTGGTTGTGGCCAGAGAAGTGGCAGTAGTATGGCTGGTTGCAGCCAGAGAAGTGGCAGTGGGCAGTAGTATGGCTGGTTGTGGCCAGAAAAGTGGCAGTGGGCAGTAGTATGGCTGGTTGCAGCCAGAGAAGTGGCAGTGGGCAGTAGTATGGCTGGTTGTGGCCAGAGAAGTAGCAGCAGGCAGTAGTATGTATGGCTGGTTGTGGCCAGAGAAGTGGCAGCGGGCAGTAGTATGGCTGGTTGTGGCCAGAGAAGTGGCAGTGGGCAGTAGTATGGCTGGTTGCAGCCAGAGAAGTGGCAGTGGGCAGTAGTATGGCTGGTTGCAGCCAGAGAAGTGGCAGCAGGCAGTAGTATGGCTGGTAGCGGCCAGAGAAGTGGCAGTGGGCAGTAGTATGGCTGGTTGTGGCCAGAGAAGTAGCAGCAGGCAGTAGTATGTATGGCTGGTTGTGGCCAGAGAAGTGGCAGTAGTATGGCTGGTTGCAGCCAGAGAAGTGGCAGCAGGCAGTAGTATGGCTGGTTGCAGCCAGAGAAGTGGCAGTGGGCAGTAGTATGGCTGGTTGCAGCCAGAGAAGTGGCAGCGGGCAGTAGTATGGCTGGTTGTGGCCAGAGAAGTAGCAGCAGGCAGTGGTATGTATGGCTGGTTGTGGCCAGAGAAGTGGCAGCGGGCAGTAGTATGGCTGGTTGTGGCCAGAGAAGTGGCAGTGGGCAGTAGTATGGCTAGTTGCAGCCAGAGAAGTGGCAGTGGGCAGTAGTATGGCTGGTTGCAGCCAGAGAAGTGGCAGCGGGCAGTAGTATGGCTGGTTGTGGCCAGAGAAGTGGCAGCAGGCAGTAGTATGGCTGGTAGCGGCCAGAGAAGTGGCAGTGGGCAGTAGTATGGCTGGTTGTGGCCAGAGAAGTAGCAGCAGGCAGTAGTATGTATGGCTGGTTGTGGCCAGAGAAGTGGCAGCAGGCAGTAGTATGGCTGGTTGTGGCCAGAGAAGTAGCAGCAGGCAGTAGTATGTATGGCTGGTTGTGGCCAGAGAAGTGGCAGTAGTATGGCTGGTTGCAGCCAGAGAAGTGGCAGCAGGCAGCAGTATGGCTGGTTGCAGCCAGAGAAGTGGCAGTGGGCAGTAGTATGGCTGGTTGAGGCCAGAGAAGTGGCAGTGGGCAGTAGTATGGCTGGTTGAGGCCAGAGAAGTGGCAGCGGGCAGTAGTATGGCTGGTTGTGGCCAGAGAAGTAGCAGCAGGCAGTAGTATGTATGGCTGGTTGTGGCCAGAGAAGTGGCAGCGGGCAGTAGTATGGCTGGTTGCAGCCAGAGAAGTGGCAGTGGGCAGTAGTATAGCTGGTTGTGGCCAGAGAAGTAGCAGCAGGCAGTAGTATGACTGGTAGCGGCCAGAGAAGTGGCAGCGGGCAGGAGTATGGCTGGTTGCAGCCAGAGAAGTGGCCGCGGGCAGTAGTATGGCTGGTAGCGGCCAGAGAAGTGGCAGCAGGCAGTAGTATGACTGGTAGCGGCCAGAGAAGTGGCAGCAGGCAGTAGTATGGCTGGTTGTGGCCAGAGAAGTAGCAGCAGGCAGTAGTATGACTGGTAGCGGCCAGAGAAGTGGCAGCGGGCAGGAGTATGGCTGGTAGCGGCCAGAGAAGTGGCAGCGGGCAGGAGTATGGCTGGTTGCAGCCAGAGAAGTGGCAGCAGGCAGTAGTATGACTGGTAGCGGCCAGAGAAGTGGCAGCAGGCAGTAGTATGGCTGGTTGTGGCCAGAGAAGTAGCAGCAGGCAGTAGTATGTATGGTTGGTTGTGGCCAGAGAAGTGGCAGCAGGCAGTAGTATGGCTGGTTGCAGCCAGAGAAGTGGCAGCAGGCAGTAGTATAACTGGTTGTGGCCAGAGAAGTGGCAGCAGGCAGTAGTATGGCTGGTTGTGGCCAGAGAAGTAGCAGCAGGCAGTAGTATGACTGGTAGCGGCCAGAGAAGTGGCAGCGGGCAGG
Organism: Hyperolius riggenbachi; assembly: GCF_040937935.1. Taxonomy (NCBI): domain Eukaryota; kingdom Metazoa; phylum Chordata; class Amphibia; order Anura; family Hyperoliidae; genus Hyperolius; species Hyperolius riggenbachi. The sequence continues at coordinate 17,818,233 of NC_090656.1, read as the reverse complement.
AGTATGGCTGGTTGCAGCCAGAGAAGTGGCAGCGGGCAGGAGTATGGCTGGTTGCAGCCAGAGAAGTAGCAGCAGGCAGTAGTATGACTGGTAGCGGCCAGAGAAGTGGCAGCGGGCAGGAGTATGGCTGGTTGCAGCCAGAGAAGTGGCAGCAGGCAGTAGTATGGCTGGTTGTGGCCAGAGAAGTGGCAGCAGGCAGTAGTATGGCTGGTTGCAGCCAGAGAAGTGGCAGTGGGCAGTAGTATGGCTGGTTGCAGCCAGAGAAGTGGCAGCGGGCAGTAGTATGGCTGGTTGTGGCCAGAGAAGTAGCAGCAGGCAGTAGTATGTATGGCTGGTTGTGGCCAGAGAAGTGGCAGCGGGCAGTAGTATGGCTGGTTGTGGCCAGAGAAGTGGCAGTGGGCAGTAGTATGGCTGGTTGCAGCCAGAGAAGTGGCGGAAGGCAGTAGTATGGCTGGTAGCGGCCAGAGAAGTGGCAGTGGGCAGTAGTATGGCTGGTTGTGGCCAGAGAAGTGGCAGTGGGCAGTAGTATGGCTGGTTGAGGCCAGAGAAGTGGCAGCGGGCAGTAGTATGGCTGGTTGTGGCCAGAGAAGTGGCAGCAGGCAGTAGTATGGCTAGTTGCAGCCAGAGAAGTGGCAGTGGGCAGTAGTATGGCTGGTTGCAGCCAGAGAAGTGGCAGCAGGCAGTAGTATGGCTGGTAGCGGCCAGAGAAGTGGCAGTGGGCAGTAGTATGGCTGGTTGTGGCCAGAGAAGTAGCAGCAGGCAGTAGTATGTATGGCTGGTTGTGGCCAGAGAAGTGGCAGTAGTATGGCTGGTTGCAGCCAGAGAAGTGGCAGCAGGCAGTAGTATGGCTGGTTGCAGCCAGAGAAGTGGCAGTGGGCAGTAGTATGGCTGGTTGCAGCCAGAGAAGTAGCAGCAGGCAGTAGTATGTATGGCTGGTTGTGGCCAGAGAAGTGGCAGCAGGCAGTAGTATGGCTGGTTGTGGCCAGAGAAGTAGCAGCAGGCAGTAGTATGTATGGCTGGTTGTGGCCAGAGAAGTGGCAGCAGGCAGTAGTATGGCTGGTTGTGGCCAGAGAAGTAGCAGCAGGCAGTAGTATGTATGGCTGGTTGTGGCCAGAGAAGTGGCAGTAGTATGGCTGGTTGCAGCCAGAGAAGTGGCAGCAGGCAGCAGTATGGCTGGTTGCAGCCAGAGAAGTGGCAGTGGGCAGTAGTATGGCTGGTTGAGGCCAGAGAAGTGGCAGTGGGCAGTAGTATGGCTGGTTGAGGCCAGAGAAGTGGCAGCGGGCAGTAGTATGGCTGGTTGTGGCCAGAGAAGTAGCAGCAGGCAGTAGTATGGCTGGTTGTGGCCAGAGAAGTGGCAGCGGGCAGTAGTATGGCTGGTTGTGGCCAGAGAAGTGGCAGCAGGCAGTAGTATGGCTGGTAGCGGCCAGAGAAGTGGCAGTGGGCAGTAGTATGGCTGGTTGTGGCCAGAGAAGTAGCAGCAGGCAGTAGTATGTATGGCTGGTTGTGGCCAGAGAAGTAGCAGCAGGCAGTAGTATGTATGGCTGGTTGTGGCCAGAGAAGTAGCAGCAGGCAGTAGTATGTATGGCTGGTTGTGGCCAGAGAAGTGGCAGTAGTATGGCTGGTTGCAGCCAGAGAAGTGGCAGTGGGCAGTAGTATGGCTGGTTGCAGCCAGAGAAGTGGCAGTGGGCAGTAGTATGGCTGGTTGAGGCCAGAGAAGTGGCAGCGGGCAGTAGTATGGCTGGTTGTGGCCAGAGAAGTAGCAGCAGGCAGTAGTATGTATGGCTGGTTGTGGCCAGAGAAGTGGCAGCGGGCAGTAGTATGGCTGGTTGTGGCCAGAAAAGTGGCAGTGGGCAGTAGTATGGCTGGTTGCAGCCAGAGAAGTGGCAGTGGGCAGTAGTATGGCTGGTTGCAGCCAGAGAAGTGGCAGCAGGCAGTAGTATGGCTGGTTGTGGCCAGAGAAGTAGCAGCAGGCAGTAGTATGTATGGCTGGTTGTGGCCAGAGAAGTGGCAGCGGGCAGTAGTATGGCTGGTTGTGGCCAGAGAAGTGGCAGTGGGCAGTAGTATGGCTGGTTGCAGCCAGAGAAGTGGCAGTGGGCAGTAGTATGGCTGGTTGCAGCCAGAGAAGTGGCAGCAGGCAGTAGTATGGCTGGTAGCGGCCAGAGAAGTGGCAGTGGGCAGTAGTATGGCTGGTTGTGGCCAGAGAAGTAGCAGCAGGCAGAAGTATGTATGGCTGGTTGTGGCCAGAGAAGTGGCAGTAGTATGGCTGGTTGCAGCCAGAGAAGTGGCAGCAGGCAGTAGTATGGCTGGTTGCAGCCAGAGAAGTGGCAGTGGGCAGTAGTATGGCTGGTTGCAGCCAGAGAAGTGGCAGCGGGCAGTAGTATGGCTGGTTGTGGCCAGAGAAGTAGCAGCAGGCAGTGGTATGTATGGCTGGTTGTGGCCAGAGAAGTGGCAGCGGGCAGTAGTATGGCTGGTTGTGGCCAGAGAAGTGGCAGTGGGCAGTAGTATGGCTAGTTGCAGCCAGAGAAGTGGCAGCGGGCAGTAGTATGGCTGGTTGTGGCCAGAGAAGTGGCAGCAGGCAGTAGTATGGCTGGTAGCGGCCAGAGAAGTGGCAGTGGGCAGTAGTATGGCTGGTTGTGGCCAGAGAAGTAGCAGCAGGCAGTAGTATGTATGGCTGGTTGTGGCCAGAGAAGTGGCAGCAGGCAGTAGTATGGCTGGTTGTGGCCAGAGAAGTAGCAGCAGGCAGTAGTATGTATGGCTGGTTGTGGCCAGAGAAGTGGCAGTAGTATGGCTGGTTGTGGCCAGAGAAGTAGCAGCAGGCAGTAGTATGTATGGCTGGTTGTGGCCAGAGAAGTGGCAGTAGTATGGCTGGTTGCAGCCAGAGAAGTGGCAGCAGGCAGCAGTATGGCTGGTTGCAGCCAGAGAAGTGGCAGTGGGCAGTAGTATGGCTGGTTGAGGCCAGAGAAGTGGCAGTGGGCAGTAGTATGGCTGGTTGAGGCCAGAGAAGTGGCAGCGGGCAGTAGTATGGCTGGTTGTGGCCAGAGAAGTAGCAGCAGGCAGTAGTATGTATGGCTGGTTGTGGCCAGAGAAGTGGCAGCGGGCAGTAGTATGGCTGGTTGCAGCCAGAGAAGTGGCAGTGGGCAGTAGTATGGCTGGTTGCAGCCAGAGAAGTGGCAGCGGGCAGTAGTATGGCTGGTTGCAGCCAGAGAAGTGGCAGCAGGCAGTAGTATGGCTGGTTGTGGCCAGAGAAGTAGCAGCAGGCAGTAGTATGTATGGCTGGTTGTGGCCAGAGAAGTAGCAGCAGGCAGTAGTATGTATGGCTGGTTGTGGCCAGAGAAGTGGCAGTGGGCAGTAGTATGGCTGGTTGTGGCGAGAGAAGTAGCAGCAGGCAGTAGTATGTATGGCTGGTTGTGGCCAGAGAAGTGGCAGCGGGCAGTAGTATGGCTGGTTGTGGCCAGAGAAGTAGCAGCAGGCAGTAGTATGTATGGCTGGTTGTGGCCAGAGAAGTGGCAGCAGGCAGTAGTATGGCTGGTTGTGCCCAGAGAAGTGGCAGTGGGCAGTAGTATGGCTGGTTGTGGCCAGAAAAGTGGCAGCAGGCAGTAGTATGGCTGGTTGTGCCCAGAGAAGTGGCAGCAGGCAGTAGTATGGCTGGTTGTGGCCAGAGAAGTGGCAGTGGGCAGTAGTATGGCTGGTTGTGGCCAGAGAAGTGGCAGCAGGCAGTAGTATGGCTGGTTGTGGCGAGAGAAGTGGCAGCAGGCAGTAGTATGGCTGGTAGTGGCCATCTCCAGGCCTGGACATCTGTCCTTTCGATAGCTCTGTGTCAGGGTTATACTGATTTTATATTGTCTAATAACAAGGCAGGAAGCTAGGATGTACTGGGCATCTACATGTATATGTTTTCATTTCATTTTTAGATTTTTGAACATCTTGGAGTGTGGGAGGAGCAGGAGGTTTATGTGAGTTCACTGTAACGTGGGGGCGTGGCTCTGTGGCTCCGTTACATCGATGATGTGCTTGTCGTGTGGAGAGGTTCGGTGGAGGGCTTTGCGGAATTTGTTGCCGATTTAAATAATAATAGACGTAATATACGTCTGACGTTTTCGGTTGATCCAGAGAGAATTACATTTCTGGACATTGAAATTGTGAAGACTGGAAACAGATTGGTTACAAGTACGTTTCGTAAGCCCACCGCGGGGAATACGATTCTGCACGCGGCAAGCCATCATCCGGTGTCGGTAGTTGCGGCCATCCCCACGGGCCAGTTTTTGAGAATCCGGTGAAATTGTGTTGATCTGGATCAGTTTAGGGTGGAGGCGGGGGAGATGCACAGACGCTTTCGGGAGCGTGGGTACTCGGATCGCACTCTACGACGGAGTTACAATAGAGCGCTTCGCACGGATCGCGGATCACTGCTCCGCCCCCGTACTCGTCCCCCGGCTGGTGGAGCGACTGGGGGTTACACTAGAATTGTGACACAATTCAATTCTCACTGGAAGAAACTCAATCAGATTCTGTGTGGGTGTTGGGGAATTTTACAATTGGATCCAAGGATCAAGGAAATAGTAGGTCCTAGACCTTTGTTGACAGCACGCCGAGCTAGAAATTTGAGAGATGTGCTGGTTCAATCTGAACTACCAAGTAATGGGGGCGGTACATGGTTGGACCGTGTTCCGCCTCCAAAAGGAATGTATCGTTGTGGGTCGTGTAGGGCCTGTCCTTTTGTGATGAGATCTGATACCTTTACCTCCCAAGATGGTTTAAGGAATTATAAGTTGAGGAGATTCATGAATTGCAACACAACATGGATTGTCTACCTGATTGTCTGCCCTTGTGGCAAGTACTATGTGGGCATGTCTACACGTGCGTTCAAGACGCGTTTGCTTGAACATCTCTGCAATATTACAAATGGTGAGAAAAAATCACCAATTGCGGAACATTTTAAGGAAATGCACAATTGTTCTATTGTGGGATGAAAGCAATGTGTATTGACTGTGTGGACGTGACCACAAGGACAGAGAGGACAGACGAGATGCTCCTACGCCGAGAGGCAATGTGGATGTACCGACTTAGGTCGAGAAGCCCGCATGGTTTGAATGTTGACTTCTCATTGAAAAGTTTCCTTTGAAAACCAGTTCCCTGTTATACCTCCCCCTTACTCCGCATGGTCCTTTCCCCTCCCTCGCCCCCCCTCCCCCTTTCCTTCCCTATTCTCCTCCCCCTCCCCCCCTCCCCCCCCCCCCCCCCCTCCCCCCTCACTAGGACCAAAGGATGGGTCTGACTTTCTTCTGGGAACCGTTTCTAGTTCTGCCTTTTGGGAAGCGAACTTGGTCAATCGTATATTTGGGAGCTTTATGATTGTTCTCTATTGTGCTTTTTGTGTGCTGCCTGAATGTTCCTCTGTATATATGGAATAATACGGGCCCTCATGTAGTGCAGAAATTGGTCTCTAGCAACCATTGCTCGGGGTACACAGCTTATCCCTTCTTCGCATGTCAGCATGCTAGTCTCATCTGATTATAAGAAGCCACGAATGCGAATGATTAAACTCACGTGGGGTCCTGTTCACTGAAGCCTGTAACTGTTTGGACGCAAGTGTGAGCGCCTGTGCCCGGAGTTGATGTATGCCACTCCCTGTCGTGGAATAACGGCTGGTCTGGCCAGTCAACGAGTAGTAGGTGGAGCCAGGGTGTGCTATGTATGCCTGGCCCGCCGTGTACAATCCACGCCCTGATGAAGAACGGATGTGACGTTCGAAACTAGTCGGCGAATCTGCACACGCAGCCGACGTGACGCCAACTGACATCAGCCATGCTGCCTGTTTGAGAATGCCGGATTCCGTGTTCGGTTTGGCATGCCCTCCCAATGAAAGACGTACATGGTAGCGGACGTGGTTGGTAGCGGAGCCGTTAGGACGCAGCGCGAGAAGGGTGACCACTGATGTATGTCCCGTATTGGGAAAGGGGACGCAGCGTGGATCAAGCACCAACCCTATAGCGCGAGATGAGTCTGGCTCAGAGGAGGATCAGTCCTGTTGCCGTGTCTTCCGGGTGTTTGTGAGTAAGGCTGTGAGGACTATGCACATGCTACTTGGGGGCCCCCCACCGCCATTTCTGTCATAAAACAACTAGCTTCAGTGCTTCGCATGGATCTCTATTGCTAATGCGGACAGTATGTAATGCTTGCTTGAGCCTGTGAATCCTGCTTCGCTCTTGCTATGCATACCTGAGATTTCTGCAGCTGTGGAGTCCCTGAGACTGTTGATTAGTTAGGATCTCTGGAGTGGTGGGAAGGGAAAAAGTTTTTTGACCCCCTTTTTTGTGTGCGGATGCCTGGGTGAGTTGGCTGTCTGCTTGGTGTGACGTGTGGTGGTACTGTACAACAGCGCTGTTGCTTTTAACACTGTGACCTGTTGCACAACCTTTTAAGCTTTGCCTAAACAATAAAACGACCTTTTTCTATTTTTGCAAGACGGTTGTCACGTTTAGTTTGTCTCTAATTACAAGAGTGTGGGTCAAGTCCAAAACTACTAGCAAATCAAGGAACATTAGGATCGTGGTCCCTTTTAACTCCAATCCCCCCCCTTCTCCCACTTTACTATTTCTTGGAAAATTGTCTCTTTGCATTTTGGGAAAATTTAAGGTTGAGCTGAAAATTCAGATGCTAGATGGGATCTTTTTTGAGTTGATGCAAATCTTATGTTCATTTTATACAAATACAGCACGTGTAGCTTGCAACTGGACCCCTCAAAAATCAGCTTGCATCTTATTGGTCCTGTTCTAAGCTACGTAAATATTCCAAAAAAGAAAATTTTTTATCTTTCATGTCTATAAAAGAAGTCTACAAAGCAAATGTGTGCTTTTTTAAAAAAAAATATATATTTTTGGGTGATTTAATTTTACCAAATGAAAATGTAGCTTAGTCTTTTTTTTTTTGTTTGGTTTTATGTGTGTTTGGTCTGTGGTCCCAGCTATGGGAACGCAGGAATATTTTAAAGTTGCTTGTAACTGATTGTTAACTTTGTGGTTTAATTTTCAAGTGGTGTTATTAAAATTAAACGGTATGAAAAATTTCCACTTGTAGGGATACCATTATGGTGTACACTAGAAGAGATCCGCTTCAGGCCTGGAACCCACTAGAGTGTTTTTTGTTTGTTCGTTTTACCTAAACGCTCTGCCAATGTAAATGGATGGGACAGATTCCACTACAGTGTTTGCAATTAGGGAAATCGCAATCGCAGGACATGCGGCATTTTGGGAGCGATTCTATTGTATAGGAGCAGGGAAATCGCTCTCAATTGCTAGCACATCGCTATCACAAATCGCTAGTGATTGCGATGGCGTTTTGCGCTTTCTAGTGGATCCCAGGCCTAAAGAACATCCAAGCTGGGAGGGCACTTTTACATGAATGAATGACATGGTCCAGCGCTTGCGGCGACCACTGCTTGTGCATTTAAACCGGCGTTAACCGGCCCTGAACGCAACATGCAGTGTTCTTTTTTGCTTGTTTGTTTTTTCACTGGGCAGTAATCGCACCGCATGTCCACCTCTGACACACATGTGGTGTGAATGCTCCCATTCATTGCATTGTTTTGCAGCTAAAGGCTGCTTGACCGTGGCAGACGGCGGCTAAATAGTGTGTTTTGTGCCCTTTAGTCATTCATCTGAAACAGCCCTATAAGATCCCTCTTTATAGTGCTGCTGCCTCCTCTAAAAGATCCCCGATCACAGCTGAGGTCACAGGCTACTACATGGGCGCATCAGCCCAGCTCTCTCGATCAAGTCTTTGTGAGCTGCGCAAGCGCGGAACGCTCACAACCACAGGAGCGCAATTGAGGGGAGCGCATGCACAGTAGCAATGGTCAAGTGTATTTCAGAGGGGACAGCGGCACCCTGGAGGGCAACAAAACTACAGCAAGAGACCTGATAGGCTTGGATGTTATTTTTAACACTCAATTTTGGTGAGGTTTTTAGCTGTGCAGGGAAAGAAAGTACTGGGGCTACTGGTATGTTTGCACTATGCATGTTACGGTGCAATATACAACGCAAGTTTTAACTGTATAGGAAGTCTGACCTGTCAGCATGATCAATAAATCAAGGTGTCCGGTAATTACTTATTATCCTTCCACATCCGACCAGCCAGGGGCGTTGCTAACCCCAAAGATCAGTGGCACGTGCCACAGATCTATTCTGGGGTGCCCCGGATGTTCCCCAGGCAGAGCCAGAGCTGTGGAGCATCTATGGGGGCATGCTGGGAGCTGTGGTGCCTCAAAGGCCGGCATGCTAGGAGCTGTGATGCATCAATGGCGGACATGCTGGGAGCTGGGGTCGAGTCTGGAAGGGTCTTGGCCACAAATATGGGCAAATAATTTTAAAATTCAAGACCCAAGGCTTCAATTGATACAATTTAAAACAATTGGTAGATGGTATATCACACCACACCGTATTAGCAAATTTGCAAGACGCAGGGTGTTGTGCTGGAGATGTGGACAGGGGGATGGAGATAACCTACACATGTGGTGGTGGTGCCCGGTAGTCAAAAAATTCTGGGATGATATTTGCCTCCTGGCTGAGAGATTACTAAAAGAAAAATTTGAGCTTACACTAGAAGAAGCAATTTTTAGTTTTATAGACACAAAAAAAAGAAAAAAAAAAGAAAGTCCCGGACACTTATTGATCAAAGAATACGGCACAATAGTGGCCAAAAGTATTATTGCTAATAACTGGAAAAACCCGACCACTTTGGATACAAGGGAATGGTTTGTTGGGATGGATGAACTGTGTAAGAATGCGGGGCCGGGGCATGCAGATAATCTTGAAGAAGTATGGAGAAGCCTCACAACTAACCTTAGTTAGTTTATTTGAAAGAGAGTGACTGGGGAGAAGAGAGGGACATGTGTAAGAGGGTGTGGTTGCATGTGTGTAGGATGTGTTTTTGAGAAGGATAGTGAAAAAATACTAGGCTCAGCAGCAGTCGTTCATTGGGAGGTAGGGTGGGAAAAGGAAGATCGATGAGGCTTGTAAATAGCTACTACCAAACTATGATGACCACACAACTCAGTTTAGGGGCATGGCAAGAAAGGAGTATTGCCAATGCCACATATGACTGACTACCCATGAACTTGGGTCTGTGTGCTGAGTTTAAAAAAAAAAAAAAAAAAAAAACAACGCAAGTTTTAACTGTATAGGAAGTCTGACCTGTCAGCATGATCAATAAATCAAGGTGTCCGGTAATTATTTATTATCCTTCCACATCCGACCAGCCAGGGGCGTTGCTAACCCCAAAGATCAGTGGCACGTGCCACAGATCTATTCTGGGGTGCCCCGGATGTTCCCCAGGCAGAGCCAGAGCTGTGGAGCATCTATGGGGGCATGCTGGGAGCTGTGGTGCCTCAAAGGCCGGCATGCTAGGAGCTGTGATGCATCAATGGCGGACATGCTGGGAGCTGTAATGCATCAATGGCGGGCTTGCTGGGAGCTGTAATGCATCAATGGGGGGGTATGTTGGGTGCTGTGGTGCCTTTATGGGGGGTATGCGGGGAGCTGTGATTATTCTATGGGGGGAGTCGTGGTGCCTCAATGGGATGCCCATGGGAGGGGGGCCACTAGAAGCTCAGGGAATGCTATGGGGGGACTGCCAGATCAACTGGCGACAGGCCAGCCGGCCCAGCAGAAAGCCAGACCAGCCAGCACAGAAGCCCGGCAGTGCTTATGTGATACGCTGCATTTATTTTTTGTATTAATGGAGAGGGGGCTTTCTTCAAACATTTTGCTGGGCAGGCCTACTTAGACTGCTAAGTTCATGTAAATTTGGCTCCACCCATGACCTCATCCACATTCTGGTGCATGGCCCCACCCATTTTTCAGCTGAAGTGCCCCAGATCTCTTAAGATCCTAGCAACGCCCCTGTGCTCAGCTACCGGTATGTGCAAAGATCTGGTTTAATCGCACTAACTCCAGTGAGGGGCCTTTTAGACTAATACGCTGCAGTACCGGTGCAATTCTCCTGAATCCCGCAGAAGAATTTCCATCAGTATTTAGTGTTATATAATCTGGGATGGTGCTTGTTAGCTTGATTCCTTCCGAGGTGGCTGCACGATCACTTTAGCAGCAGTCAGACCTATGGATTCAACTCCCTGGTTTTAGTGAGTAGCCTCTCTCCAGCTGGGAGATGCAATGATCACGACACTTAAGTTGGTGAAAATGCATCTGAAATCTTTATTTACAGGTTAGTCTTATATACACCCTGATGTAGGGGAAAGAACCAGGTTAAACCGGTGTGCCCATGTGAAGTAGTGGAGACAATAGAACAGACATGGTAGAGACAGCAAAAACAATAGCATGTGTTGTTCTGTAAACACTGGCAGAGGTAGGATTTGTGCATGTTAATTTCTCAATAGACCAGGTTTTTTAACAACAATGCGTGACTAGGTCTGAGTCTTCAGATCTCTGTCACAGTGGCTTGTATGGTAATATACCAACTGGGTATTGAAATACAGGTATTGTATTCTGTCTCTCAAAGGTGTCTGGAACTTCTAGAGTGTTAATTATTAATGTATCCGTAAAGCACTGTCTGGAGGAATGTGCTGCTGACTAGTTGGAGCAATGATGTCATTTTAAGATAGATTTGATGTGCTGTATATATTTTAATATCGGGGTGATTTAAGTCGCACATTAATAAAACCTTTCAACCCAACCTTTGATCCCAACCTTTTGTAAAAGGGCGGGATCACCCAGAGAACATCACCATGCGTCCTCCTGAGTATGTTCCCTGTGTGGTTGCTGTGGGTATGCAAGCCCTACACATGGATATGAGATTAGGAATGCACTGTGCACAACAGCATAGAATTATTATACACATGATTACCCCCACTATGGTGATTATCAGCTGTTGGATGAATGCAGTACCAGGCAACCACCCAAAAACCCAGTCCCACCAATTGCTACTGATATCTTCCTTGATTTCCTTTGCTAACTCACTTAGTGTTTTAATATGGCTTTGTATTGATTTGGAGTGATCACTCAGATTGAAACAACACATACCTTCAAAAGAATCACATCCCATGTTGTGCTTAAGCAAGAGGTAATCAATGGTCAGCCTATTTTGTAGTATTGCCTGTCTAGTGCCCTGGAGATCCATTAATAATTCAGCCAGAGCACTAGAGGTGTGGTTTAACCCTTTTGCAAGTGCACAAGCAACCCTACTCAGCTGTCTGTGATTTTCTGTAGCAAGGCCGGGGACTCCAACTAGGGATATGGCCAGAGCAATGTACTCAGCTTCAGAGAGCAACTGTACTGCTGAGTTACAGTCGCTTGGGAGAGTATATCCCAAGGATCTAGGGGATCGTGAGTGGGCAATTGATTTTGGGGGTAGTATCACTGAGAGGCGGGAAAGAGTACACGGTCCCCCTGTTATATTTCCTGGGACATATGTCCAGCTGTGAGCTCCACATGTCAGTAACCATCCCTTCGGGAGCTGGACGTTTTTTACATAGCTGGGTTGAACAATTGTATGGGTACAGGTCATATTGTTGGCAACTGACTTGCACGGGCGAGGCTCTAAACAGGTGGCATTATACTCTTTTGAATATGTAGGCTGGCGACCAGGTTGTGTGCACATGGGGATGTGACTTCTATCGCAGGTCATGTCATAACAAACCTCAGCGGAGGTTACATATCCTGTTTCTACCTCTACCATTGTTCTTGTGACTGCATATGAGGATACATTGCTACAATAAGCGTACAAATTTGGATGTGTGTATACATCAGTGTTCTCCATACTTGAGTCATCCCACACTGTACCATAATGCATTCGTAAAACATCAACTGGAGTGGGAACAGCTAGAAGACAGGTTGAGAATAAATCATGGGAACTGTAGTGGTCAGAAAGGCAAAAATCTGAAGAGTTCAATATGTTGATAGCAATGAATGCCCATATGTTGTCCTTGGTATCTAATAAGTTTGGTTTTAACTCCAAAGTGGAGACGTCAATGTCTCTTGCATTTATCACTTTCTTGGGTAAGGAGGGGCATATCGAGGGTAGGTCCTCAGGGTGGTGAGAACATGCTGCAAACAACCAGACCATGGTTGCCAGCATTGTGCCTGCTGCACAGAGTGCTATTGCTGCTTGAATGGGAACTCTTCCAGGAGTAGAGGTGTACATTGGCATTGTACTGATGCTTCCGTCTGGATCCAACTGGAACTCGTCTGATACCGGTCACTCGCTCTGGTCCGCGCGCGTGGGACCCAGAGGTGGGGCTTCCTTCAATCTCGATGCGTGGATCCACACAGGGGAGTCGTCTGTCAGCACCGCAGTTCTGGTCACTGCCTGGACTGTCGCAGGGGGTCCGTAGGGTGGGTCCAGCGACTTCAACTTATGGAGGGCCTTCACCAGGACTCTGTCTCCAGGTTTGAATGGGTGGGTCGGTGCACCTGTTGGCAAAGGAAACGAGAGCGAAATATCACCATAATCACTATTCAATTTTTCAATCAATTTTGCTACATATTCCTCTTGTATCTGCTGCAAGTCTCCAGGTATCAGAATTAATGGACTCGGTGTCCATGGGGTTGGGAAGGGTCTCCCCATCAAAATTTCGAAAGGAGATAACCTGGTTCTTGGGTCTGGAGTCATTCTGACTTCAGCAAGAATCGCAGGTAAGTACTGGTCCCACTTATGGTAGGTACCCTCCGTTGCCTTCCTCAGTTTGTCCTTCAGTGTGCGATTCATTCTTTCAACAACACCTGCACTCTGGGGGTGATATGGTATGTGGAACTTCCAATCTATAGCCAACTGTTCAGCTATGGACTGTGTTACCTTTGCAGTGAATGGGGTTCCATTGTCAGAGCTGATTCTGACCGGACAACCCCACCTGGGAATAATTTCTTTGCACAAAATCTTTGCTACAGTTTTTGCATCCTCTTTCCTTACCACAAAAGCCTCTGGCCATCTTCTGAATCTGTCAACAATTACCAAAAGAATTTTACACCCGTTTGTTGCCTTTGGCATGTGTGTAAAATCGATTTGTAATTCCTGAAATGGCCCTTGTGGGGGCAGTAAGTGTTCATGGTGGCCTACTTTTTTACCTTGGACATTGTTTCTAGCACAAGTGAGACATCTTGAAATCATACTTTCTGTGACTTGTTTTAAATTTTCTGCACAAAACCTTTTACTTACCTCCTCCATTGTTTGCTTGAGTCCCTTGTGGCCTAAACCATGTATTTGTAGTATAAGAACAGGGGCTGCTACTTGAGGAATTCCTACCACTCCTCCTTTTGACCATAGACCGTTAGCGTCTTTGGTCAACCCTTGGGTCTCCCAATAAGTAATGTCTGCTGGCGTTGCAAATGCTTGGAGTTGGGACAGCATGACGTTATTTTCAGGTGTGAGCGGTACCAGCGGGGCATTTAGAAGAACCTCAGTTGCATGATTAAGTGTGACATGAGAAGCTGCTTTTGCATGCTTGTCTGCTAACCTGTTTCCCTGGGCAACTAGTGTCATTGAGGTTGTGTGCGCCTGGCACTTAATGACTGCAATGGCTTCTGGGAGTTGAATCGCTGCAAGAAGATTTGTAATGAGCTGTGCATGCGCAATTGGTTTACCTGCCGCTGTCGTGAACCCTCTATGCTGCCATATTACCCCAAAGTCGTGACACACTGAAAATGCGAATCTAGAGTCTGTGTACACATTTACTCGCTTGTTAGCCATGATTTCACAAGCTCTGGTGAGTGTGATTAACTCAGCAGCTTGTGCTGATGCTACAGGAGCTGGCATGGCCTCCAGAACTGTATCAGGCAATTGTACAACTGCATAACCAGCATGAAATGTGTGATCATCTGGTCGTGTGCAGGAGCCATCTACAAAAACATCGTCTGCATCAGGAAAGGGGACGCTTTGTAGGGTGGGGCGGGGGCTTGTGGCAATGTGAATTCGTTCTGCACATTCATGTTGTTCTGATATCTCATCTTGTAGCCCCTTGAATCCTAGGAGAGAGTTCAAGAACAACATTGGTGCAGTTGTTGGTGCACAGTAGTGAACCTTGAGCCCTGGAGTGGTGGTAAGGATAACATCATATCCCGCCAACCGTTGGGCAGTCATGTGTTGTGTGGACAGATTTTTTAGGAGGTGAAGGACAGAGTGTGACATGTAGAGTGTTGTATGGAGAGGTGGTGAACTTTAGCACGTTCTGTTTGAGGAATGCCTCAATCATTGGCGCTAGAGCTTCTTCCTTTGCTTTCTGGATGGGATATTTTTTATCTGTGCCTGCTGGGTCTGTGTAGGCATTGGTTGGGCCTGGTCTGGGGGCGGGCAGGGGCAATCTCTAACGAAGTGCCCTGGTTGCTTACACCTGTAGCAGACACGTGAGTTTTGTCTGGACCCTGCATGCTGCTGAAAGCTGCGCTTATCTGTATATCTCCCCCTATTGCCATGGCGGGGGTGGGGCTGGGAGTAATGAATACTATGAGCTGAAGACTTGGTGGTCTGCTTATGAACCTCAAAGCATCCTGCCGAGTCTTTAGCTATAGCCTGCTTCATTGTTTGTGTTGGGGTTAATGTTGGCCAGTTATATTCTGTTGTTAATTTAGTTAAGACAGGGTATAATGGCACATAAGGAGGCGGAGCAGAAGTTGGGGATACAATGGGGGCTTTGATCTGCTGCTTTTCAGTTACACAGCTAAGATCAGTCCAAAAAGTTTGCAATGATAACCATGCCTGCCCACAGGTTTTCATATAAGTTTTATCCCAGTTTGGATCTCCATGATACCATGGAAAAGCACCTATGTCATTTAGACACAACCCCTTTATCATGGTAACATGAAATTCTGAAAAAGATCCCTCTCTTGGAAATGGATCACTACATCTCATTCCCTCAGTCCAATTTGACATATTATCCACCCATGGGTCTGTATAAAATGAACCTAGACACCTCTGGACAAACATTTTAGGTGTTTCCCCAAATTCATTTTTGGGAGACACTTTCACCAGAGAGTGGTTTGCAGCAGACTTAGGAACATGCTTTTCAGTTCTAAACTTAAATTTCAAATTTCCCTTGGGCGTCCCCATACCTTGAGAGTTGCCCATTATACTAAGCTAAAAATACAATAAAAAAAAATAGAGTGAGATTAGCTGAGCTTGAAGGTTTATCTAGGGATGGTGATGTCAGTATTCGACTTTACTGGAAAACCTGGTCTCCAGCTTGTGTGATTCTTCTATACTTCTAATCAAGTTTATCTACATCTGATTTATGGTTTGACTTTTAACTATCCTCTGTGGACAAGATTATACCTTCAATCTCAGCTCAACCTCGCATACAATCTACACAAATCTATACAGTAACATGCAATCTTATATAACAACTAAAATTCACTTAAGCGACTATACAACAATATACAAGGTTTAGAGAGACTATTCACTATTTCACACAGTACTGCTTTCTTAATTGGGGCATCAGACCCGCTATTTACTTTAGGAATATCAGATTCCTGGGAGGCGCTACAGAAGCGCTTTCCGGGTTCTGCTAATCCGCTCTGACAGTATAGGGTGGTAATAATATATATAAAAAAATAGTATTACTCACCCGATACTGTGTATGGCGAATCCCTCTTCTCGACACCAAACTGTTAGCTTGATTCCTTCCGAGGTGGCTGCACGATCACTTTAGCAGCAGTCAGACCTATGGATTCAACTCCCTGGTTTTAGTGAGTAGCCTCTCTCCAGCTGGGAGATGCAATGATCACGACACTTAAGTTGGTGAAAATGCATCTGAAATCTTTATTTACAGGTTAGTCTTATATACACCCTGATGTAGGGGAAAGAACCAGGTTAAACCGGTGTGCCCATGTGAAGTAGTGGAGACAATAGAACAGACATGGTAGAGACAGCAAAAACAATAGCATGTGTTGTTCTGTAAACACTGGCAGAGGTAGGATTTGTGCATGTGTTAATTTCTCAATAGACCAGGTTTTTTAACAACAATGCGTGACTAGGTCTGAGTCTTCAGATCTCTGTCACAGTGGCTTGTATGGTAATATACCAACTGGGTATTGACATACAGGTATTGTATTCTGTCTCTCAAAGGTGTCTGGAACTTCTAGAGTGTTAATTATTAATGTATCCGTAAAGCACTGTCTGGAGGAATGTGCTGCTGACTAGTTGGAGCAATGATGTCATTTTAAGATAGATTTGATGTGCTGTATATATTTTAATATCGGGGTGATTTAAGTCGCACATTAATAAAACCTTTCAGTGCTTACCCATTTGTTTGCTTAAAAATTGCCAACCGATGTCTCTCTGATCAGATTTGATCAGAGAGACATCTGTGATGGTCTATCGAACGGCAAAATCGCTTGATGTATGGTAACCTATAGACTGAGAAGGTAGAAGGTGGTAGATGATAATGCTGGAAGAAGATAGATATAGTAGAGAAGACAGTAGTATGGGGATGAAAAAGCCTATGCATGAAAAAGTACACTTATTATTTTGACTAAAGCTTTTGTCTGCTTTTTCATGTGAACTTTTTATGTTTTGATGCATTGTTCTACGTTGGTAGGAGCCAGACATGACCACCTTTACCTCCTGCAGCTGAATGGAGTCCCACGCAGGGGCGTAACAATAGACCCTGCAAGGGATGCAACCGCAGGGGGCCCCATCCTGAGAGACTGATAACTAAGGGCAAGGAGAGAAAAAACTTCTCTCTGCACATTTGTTCTAATGACTGCATCTGCTCAGCCACTGATAAAGAAATCGTACAACGTTTTGCAGACAAAGATTGTATACAGTCCCTATTCAGTGTGCAGCAGGCTCTTGTGTACAACGGCCCCAACCTCTCTACCCCTCTCCAAGTGCTGTGTACTGTAGTGATGCTGGAAGAGGCTGATGGACAGAGTGGGTGTAATAAGCTGAGGCTGGGAGCACTCTCAACTGTCGGCTTACTGTATGCGTTTTCTGCACACCATGTGTGTCTGTATGTTTGAAAACATGCACATTTTATCACAGAAGCTAATGTACTAATGAAATTGATACCGAAAATGCATGCAGTGCTTCACTGTGGTCTGTTTTTATCTGCAAAACACAAATGTGCACTAGCCAATTGAATAACATTGGTTCTCAGTTCACCTGTGCAAAAAGCAATGGGGGTGGGGGTTGATGCCTGATTTTGCAGGAGGGGGCCCCATCCAAAGTTTCGCAGGGGGGGCCCAGTGATTTGTAGTTGCGCCCCTGGTCCCACGTATAAGAGGTTTCATTCTCGTTTTTATCAGCCACGTGATTTTCACACCACAGAAGCCGACAGGCAGCAACAGGTTCTTATTCTGTTACAATTAAACTTTGGGAGTTTATTTTGGGCTAAAGCCATCAACCACCTCGCTTTACCTGCTGACCAAACTGATCAAATGTTCTGCTGATTAATGAAGTCAGCATGAAAGGTAAATGACGCCGGGGCATTGACAACCAGTCAGATTCCAGCTGCTGTTCTATAGTGCAAGGTATATAATAAGGTCCCATTCACAGTGGGACGTTAGAGTCCCAACGTGTCTGCGTTAAGAGGTAACGCACTGCAAGCAGTGAGCTACCACAGCGCAACATTTTCAACGTGACTTAAAGGGACACTTAAGTCAAACAAAAAAAATGAGTTTTACTCACCTGGGGCTTCCAATAGCCCGCTGCAGCTGTCCGGTGCCCTCGCCGTCTCCCTCCGATCCTCCTGGCCCCGCCGGCAGCCACTTCCTGTTTCGGTGACAGGAGCTGACAGGCTGGGGAACACGAGTGATTCTTCGCGTTCCTGGCCACAATAGCGCCATCTATGCTGCTATAGCATATATCATATACCATATAGCAGCATAGAGGGTGCTAATGTGTCTGGGAACGCGAAGAATCACTCGCATCCCCAGCCTGTCAGCTCCTGTCACCAAAACAGGAAGTGGCTGCCGGCGGGGCCAGGAGGATCGGAGGGAGACGGCGAGGGCACCGGACAGCTGCAGGGGGCTATTGGAAGCCCTAGGTGAGTAAAACTCATTTTTTTTTGTTTGACTTAAGTGTCCCTTTAAACGTCGCACTGTGAACGGTCCATAGGATTAGCATTGCAGCGCGGTAAGCTGCGTTCTAAGACTTTATAACGCAGCTCCGCAACGTGTCACTGTGAATGCGACCTGAATGTTAATGAATGTCAGTATAGGAAGAGCTCAGTTTCTCGCTGGGTCTTTGCTGTTGCTCGGAAGGGTAAGGGGATACTGAGCGATTATACTATGATTGGATGGTTTAAAGGACAACTGAAGCAAGACGAATATGGAAGATTACATATTTATTTCCTTTTAAGAAATACCAGTTCCCTGGTTGTCCTGCTGATCTTCTGCCTCTAATACTTTTAGCCATAGACCCTGAACAAGCATGCAGCAGATCAGGTGTTTCTGGCATTATTGTCAGATCTGACAAGATTAGTTGCATGCTTGTTTCTTTTGTGATTCAGCCACTACTGCAGCCAAAGAGATCAGCAGAGCTGCCAGGTAACTGGTATTGTTTAGTTTAAAGTGTACTCGAGGTGACATGTGACATGATGAGATAAACATGTGTATGTACAGTACTAAACATATTAATAACCAGGCTTTTTTACTTGTTTTATTTTGCTGCCTGAAAGAGTTAATTTTTAAGGATGGAAATGACAGCTTCTGTCTTGTCAGAACCTTATCAGGAATACAGTAAACCTCACTGATAAGCAAATTAAAGCCATAAACGTTTTCCTGGCATAATACATTTTTTACATATTTCTGAGAGCAGAGGGAGAGAAAAGGGTCAATATAGTTCGTGTATTTAAATTTTGCTGGACACTTAATAGACTGCAACTGAGCAGAGACAACAAAACATCCAATCTACTTTCTAAATGTTTGAATATAAAATAAAATCCTGGGATGTCTAAAAAAGTCATATTTTTAGGAGTAGGAGGATAAATATTGTTTATCTCACCAGTTTATTTTCACCTCGGGTTCACTTTAAAAGGAAATATATATGGCAGCCTCCATATTGTTCTCACTTCAGTTGTTCTTTAAAGGAATACTGTAGGGGGGAAAAGAGTTGAACTTACCTGGGACTTCTAATGGTCCCTGCAGCCATCCTGGGCCCACGCAGCAACACGCCGATGCTCCGGTTCACTTCTGGAATTTGCGACTTTAAAGTCCTGAAGAGGTTAAAGTCAGAAACCACTGTGCCTGCATGACCATGCCCTCCCTCCCGCTGGCGTCACCAGGAGTGTATTGCGCAGGCCCAGTATGGTCTGACTTTAACCTCTTCAGGACTCCAGGCTTTACCCCCCCCCCCCCCCCCAAAGACCAGGTCATTTTATGTAAAGTGGGCCACTGCAGCTTTAAGGCCAAGCTGCAGGGCCACACAACACAGCACATAAGTGATTTCTCCCCTCCCCTTTTCTCCCCACTAACAGAGCTCTCTGTTGGTGGGGTCAGATCGCCCCCCGAATGTTTGTTTATGTTTACTTGTTTTTTTTTTATTATAAATTTTGCTGGTTTTTTTTAACATTTAGATATCCCCCCCCCCTCCCTCCCCCCGCCAGCCAATCCCCGTGATCAGCTGTCATAGGCTTCACCGCCGAGACTCAGGAGGGGACAGCCGTGTCACATGGCTGTCCCCAGTACAGCTCTGCTTTAGATTGCATCGCTGTACACGGTATTTAGACGGCGGTTTCGCCGTCTAACAGTCTCTGAGCGGCTTCGCTCCGCCTACCAAGCAGGAAATGTGCGAGCAGCCTTCACGCGATCTCCTGCAAACTGAAGCCCCAGGACTTTACACCGATTGGCGTTAGGCAGTCCTGGGGCTTCCGCTGCGTCAAAGCCCATCAGCGTGACGCGGTCTGCAAGCACTTCAAGTTGGAAATTCCAGAAGTAAACCAGAGGCGGGGACTGGAGCATCGGTGACTGGCTGGCGGGCAAAGGACGTCTGTGGGGAACCATTAGAAGCCCCGGGTAAGTTCAACTCCCCCCCCCCCACCCCTTACAGTAGTCCTTTAAAGATAACCTAAAGGCAAAAAAAAAAAAAAGAGAGATGAACTCACCGTCACCGGCCGACAGGCATGGGAACGCGAGTGATTGTTTGCGTTCCCAGCCTGTATATCGCCCCCTATGCTGCTATTGCGGCCTCCTCACTCGCGTTCCCATGCCTGTCGGCCGGTGACGGCCAAACCGGAAGTGTTCGCCGGCGTGTCCTGGAGCATCGGAGCGGAGCTGCTAGGGCACCGATCGGCTGCAGGGGGCTGAAGGAAGCCCCAGGGGAGTTCAGCTCTTTTTTTTTTTTTTTTTTTTGCCTTTAGGTTCACTTTAAAGAGAGTCTAAAGCGAGAATAGATCTCGCTTCAGACCTCATATATAGCAGGGGCACGTGTGCCCCTGCTAAAACGCCGCTATTCCGCGGCTTAACGGGGGTCCCTGTCCCCCCAAACCCCCTCCGTAATGCGTGGAGCGCTTCCTGGTTGGGGCAGGGCTAACCGCCGCAGCCCTGCCCCACGCGCGTCTGTCAGCGCGTATCTCCGTCTCTCCCCCGGCCCTCTCAGTCTTCCTTCACTGAGAGGGGCGGGGGAGAGGCGGCGATGCGCGTCTGATAGACGCGACTGGAGGCAGGGCTGCAGCCGTTAGCCCTGCCTCCAGGAAGAGTTTTCCCTGCGACCAACTTTCCGACCATCTTTTGCGGGGGTGGGTTGGGGGTGAAGGGACCCCCGTTAATCCGCGGGATAGCGGCGTTTTAGCAGGGGCACACATGCCCCTGCTATATATGACAGCTGAAGCGAGATTTAGTCTCGCTTCAGTGTCTCTTTAAGTAGTCTCTCAAATTACATAGATGTGGTGAAATTGTACAAGATGTTATCACTCGTGGGCACCTTTAAAACTACTGTGAACAGGGCCTTAGCCATCGACTCTGAACAAGCCTGCAGATCAGATGTTTGACTGAAGTGTGACTGGAATAGCCGCATGCTTGTTTCAGGTGTGTGATTCAGACACTACTGCAGCCAATGGTTTTGGTTGTGAGTTACATTTTTGTTTTGCTGTTTATTCTTTGCATTGTATTTAGGTGTAGACTGTTTGCTACACATAAAAGCAGCATAAAAGAATGGAAAAGGTCCCTTTTAGCACAGATCCTACCTTGAGACTGTATTGAGACATTGAAAATTATAATTTAGTAATGGAAAATGTTTGTCCATTTCGCAATGATGATTATTTTCAGTTGTGTCAATCCTGATTTTAAACTATGTAATTGCACTGTATTCTATTCTTTGCATATTTTCACAAAAAAATTGTTAGACACACTACTGCAGCCAAAGAGAACAGCAGGGCTGCCAGGCAACTGGTATTGAAAAATGGCTGCCTCCATATCTCTCTCACTTCAGGTGTGCTTTAACCACTTAACAACCCCTGCCACGCTTATCTACGCCCCTTTAAAATTCACCTGAGTCACAGGGGCGTAGATAGGCAACTCCTGTTTATTTTGCTGCCGTGCGCGATCGCGTTCGCGTGCACGCGGATGTGCATACGCGTCAGGCACCCGCTGGTCCGTGATTGGCTGATGTGAACATGTGTTCACAAAGCCAATTCATGCAGAATGTGTGTAAACATTGTATCAGTCTCTATGCTGTTACAGTTGAGATCACTCCTATGAGAGGATCTCAGATAACTAACACAGCATTAGGGCCCTTTTCCACCAGCGCGTTTGCGCTGGCTGAATCGCAAAAACGCAAACCGCTAGCGATTTTACAATCGCTACGGTTTGCTTTTTAACATAGGAATCGCGGTAGGTCATTTCCACTACCGCGATTCGTTTTTGCCGGGAACGCGAACGCGCGGCGGAGTGATATTTGCCGCGATTTTGCTATGCAGTGCATAGCATAGCAAAATCGCGGCCGCGAACGTCGGGGAATCGCCGGTAATTGCGATTCAGCAATCGCTAGCGTTCAGCGTGAACGCTAGCGATTGCTAGTGGAAAAGGGCCCTTAGTGAGTGATCAGCATCAGTGAGGTTTTTTTTAAATAAATTATACCCCCATTAAGCCCATTAACCCTTGCCTCCCTTAAATGTGAAAATTGCTGTGGTTTTTAGGTGAAAAACCCTGTGGTAGAGAAGTGGTTAAAGGACATCTGAGGTGAAAATAAACTGACGAGAAAAACAATTGTATCTATCCTCCTTCTCCTAAAAATGACTTTTTTTTAGGTATTCCAGTTTTATTTTATATTTAGTAGAAGCGGTAGGGTATTGTACCGTGTTAGCCATCAGTAAAAGCAAGACGTTTTGAATCAGGATGATACCATTTATTGGCTAACTTAGACATCTCTTAAGTTAGCCAATAAATTGTATCATCCTGATTCAAAACTTCTTCTTTTATATTTAAATCTAGTTTTTAGGTTTTTACGGTTTCATTGTCTCTACCTAATGCCACCTTCATTGAAGTATGCCAGAGCTCAAATCTATGAATTAATAACCCTTTTTTTTTATCTCTTTCCTTGTTCAGGAAGCCATTCACTGACAGGAAAGTGTTTTATGGCTGTTATTACTTATCTGTGACGGTTATGTTATAGTGTGACCCAGTCCTGACCTGGACAGAACCTGTCATTTGCATACCTGATGTTTAACTCTTTCAGGCAGAGACAGAAAAAAAGGATCACGGCATACTTATTAGTGTGCTTGGCACTGTACATACACATCTATCTCATTATGTCTCCTAAGCATTGCAACTGTCAGGATATGAGAATGGCCTCAATTCACTAAGCTTATCTCCTGTCTTTAACCACTTCGCATTCCTGGGTTTTTACCCCCTTCAGATTCCTGACAATTTTGATACTCAGCTGTGTTGCTTTTAACCTTCCTGGCGGTAAGCCCGAGCTGAGCTCGGGCTATGCCGCGCAGGAAGATATCTCAGCCCCTGGTGGAGCGATTTGCTCCATTTAAAATGCTGTACGCGCAGCTAGCACTTTGCTAGCCGCGCGTACAGCTTGATCGCCGCCGCTCTGCGGCGATCGCCCGTACGCAGCGGCGCAAGAGGGCCCCCCCCCCCGCCAGAGCCCTGCGCTGCCCGGACCAATGAGTTCCGGGCAGCGCTATGGGCTGAATCGGAGGTGTCTGACGTCAGGACGTCGGCTGACGTCCATGACGTCATTCCGATCGTCGCCATGGCGACAGGAGAAGCCAAACAGGGGAGCGCGTTATATACGCGTTCCCCTGTTTGCTATTGATGCCGGCGACGATCGCACTAGAGGGACACATGCGCCCTCTAGTGGTGTTTCATGTAGCTACCACTCTGGTAGCTTTACATGAAACACAAAAAAAAAAAATTTAAAAAAAAAGGATTTTTGCCATTTTGGCAAAAAAAATTAACCGCCAGGAGGGTTAATACAGTAATAACTTTTTAATTACTTATGCTATCTAATTGAAACATGTGGTGTTTTTTTCAGGACAATCTAGGCTATCTCTCAGTAATATTGTTTCCAAGCAATTATTTTATTTCATATGCATATGACAAGGAAAAACAGATGTAAAAGCAGAAAATATACATTTTTGTCACATTTCACCCTGCCTAATTTTCACATGACAAGTGATTTTAATATAAAACACTTCAAAAAATGTTTTTTGGCCCTTCCTGGTTAAAATGATGTGCCATAGGCCTTGTTTTGTTACTAGCTGACCACGTAGTGGGCCTTTATAAGAGACCTGCGTATTTGGATTTTTGAAGGGCATTTTTTTTGCTTTCCTTTTTATAGCGTCACGCTTCCTTCACAGAGTCCTATGTGTGTCAGAACAGAAAATAAGTACTACAAGTGTCACCATTTTGAAAAGTAGAGATCCAGGGCTATACAAAGATGGGTATATTGTGTCCGTTACATTTTTGTGGTTTTGCTAAAAATTGCACAAGTGTGACCACTTGTTTGAAAATAAATATTTTTTTGACTGTTGGTGACAGTTTGTCGCTAAGCATTTTGAAAGTGACAGGTGCCACTGAAATAAAACACTGGAAAATGTATTCTTCAGCTTCTCACGATGAAAATGATGTGCCATAGGCCTTATTTTGTTACTAGATGATCATGTAGTTGACCATTATATTCAGCCTGTGCAGGAGCAGCAGAAAGAATTTGTGGCCCCTTCATCCGCCATTGTCAATATAGTATCCTATGCAGGGCAAATGGCAACATCCACCGCAGAGACTGCATAGCCACTAAGTGCTGATAAATCAAATATAAAATGAAATGAAATATCCACTGCATTTTGCCAGCTTTCGCTGTTCCCACCAGGCACCACGTGGAGGTAGCAGCAATGCCTAGCTCTTTTTTTTTTTTTTTACTTTTTTTGTCTTTTTACTTTTCTTTTACACTTTTTTTATTGTTTGATATTCATTTATGTGTATAACTGCAACATAAAAAAAAAACATGAACAAAATACAGTCATAAACAATGACCAACTGTAAAAATAAGAATATAATGTGGTGGCCCGCTGGGAATGGTGGCCCTTAATTAATGGCACATGCCTTAGGCTGCCCCTGGTCTATTTTCTTTATTTTTGGAAACCTTTTTTTTTTTCAAATAGAGCTGGTGGCTGTCACAAGAGCCCTCAGTGGCTGACCGCACTTAGCCTTCTAAACGGTGCCAGCGCACAGATCGTGCGAACTCTGGTCGCAGTCAATGCGCAGGAACCGTTAAGAATTAGCCGCAGACAACTCAGAAGGGAGCCTGTGAGACACGGGTAATTACAACGTCACCTACTGGTTCAGAGTAAACTGCCACCACCGCGGTTACTATGGGACCGTGGGGCCCACTAACTGACTGACTAATCCTGCGAATAAAACGGTTAAACACACGATATTCTGTCTAGCCAACAACAGACAAACAGTAGCATATCTTCAGAGACCCGGGATCATTTCTGTGTGTGCTGATAAGCAGGGTAGTGAAACAGTGAATGACTTGGGGAAAGTCGTTTATTCACGCAATATAAATAATTAATATATACAGACAATTATGAAAATCAACAATTATTAAAACAGTAATAGCCAGTATGAAAAATAAAAGAAGGGAGAAAAATACTTAGTTCCTGGAAAGATGTCCTTATTGTGGGAAGAATCATAAAGTTCTTGGTTTCAAAGTCCAGAGTTCAGAGTTCAGACCAGGTGGATGCCAGCATATCCTCAAGCTGGCATCTGATGAGTGCAAGATGGTTCAGTGTGGAGGACACTGAGTTTGGGTCCTCAGCCATTCTTATGCCCCTGCTTCAGTAGGAGGGAGTGAGGGCGGGGAGCCATACACCCCCTTCAAAGATGAGATGAGCCCTCCCCTTGTACTGGGGCTAGAAATCATATCTACCCATATATGGGCTCTATCTCACAGAACCGTACAGGTCAGGGCAGATTTATTAACATTTTCAGGTCTGTCTCGATTTACCCAGCACCCTGATACCAGACATGAGGGGTGGGACCCCTGTGGTATCATCAGGGCACTTTGAAACTGCCTAGCTGGCAGTCCTTACCTCCGAAGGTTCTGAAACTTCCTCAGAACCAGCACTGGGGCTCATGCTACACTTCCCCCACGTTTGGTGAAGCTGCCATCTCAGGAACCCCAGAAATATGACAGATCTGGGAAGTTATGGATTTGCTATGAGACTCAGGTTATTCCCAGGCAAAGGCTCTTTGAAGTTTGGAGCAGCCAGCGAGGTGTCGCCTCCCCTGCTGGGAATGAGCCAGTGGGTCTGGCTTTTAGCCCAACTAGATTGCTTCTGCCATGATGCTTGTCACCTTATACCTGATGGATGGGCCATCAGCACAGCTTGAAGCCAGGGACTCTCTGGGGCAGATTAGGCTCAGGCTCATTAGCATATCAAAAGAGCCACCCAGCCTTTAGGATGGTGCTCTCTTTGCTAAGAAAAGGACTTCAGCTGTCCCTACACACTCAACCCAGATTGTACCGTTTTGAAGCGCAATCGATGCAGGAATCGAGTGCGATCGTTCTTTTCTTCACGGGCGGTTCCAGGACGCGCCTGCGTCCCCGCAATCGTCCGTGACAGCCCTCCCCCTTGTCCGTGGCTTAGCCACTCATCCGCAAGATGTGTGGCGGCGCCGCTAACCTGGCTGACGGGCCTCGAGTTGCCGGTACGGCGGGAAAACCTATTGGAGCCTGTGGCTCGGTTCCCCTGGACCGGTCGCAGTCTGCTACCCTCAGGGTTGACCCAACATGGACCGTTCTGGACAGGGCGTTTGCGCCACTGCAGTCGGACGTGGTGTCTGCCGGGACTGCTGACAACGGGCAGTGGGTTGGTTAGGTCAACAGCCAGCCCACGCAGGGTTCCCCTGCTGAGTGGCTGTGGACCTAAGGGAACCCCGCGGGAATCCCTGGACCTTCCCAGCTCCTGACAGACGGCACATGCCCTGCAGTAGTTGGCTACATCCCTGTTCATCCGGGGCCAATAAAACTGTTTCCGAATACCGGCGAGTGTCTTGCGGACACCCGAGTGCCCTGTCAGAGGATTACCATGTGCGGATTTCAGCACATGTCCCCTGAACGCACTCGGGACCACAAGCCACTTGGTATCCGCGTGGGATCTACCTGTAGGGGGCTGTACAGACTCACTGTACAGTCTCCCACCTTCCCAGTACACCTTGAAAGCGGCCCCGTCTGCGAGGGGCTCAGCGGCTTGCTGCCTGAGCACCTCCAGGCTTGGGTCACTTTGTAGTGCGGCTGAGAATATGGCGCTGTCAGTTTCAGCCAACTGGCTCATGTCACACGAGGCCAGCGGCTGAAAGGTCTCATCCCTGCGGTCAGAGGAGGGGGAGGAGGCCGGAACCCCCTCCACCTGTTCTGAGCTCGGGTTCTGAGCAGTGCAGCTGCGCGGTACTGCTAGCACAGGTACACTGTCAGAATGGCACAGACGGGCATTACTCAAATCATCATTGCATGCAGTAATGACATTGACAGGTATAGACATTTTTTCATTACAGACAGGTTGTACAAGAAACTCAGGTACAGTTACAGCATCATCACAACAGACAGCCTGTACATCAAACTCAGGTGCCTTTGAAGCAGGCACTATTGAACCTGGTACCCTTGAACTGGGCACATTCAACCCACCTCCCCCTGGTGCTCCCCCAAGTGTATAAAGTACCTGGTGGTGGGTGGAGAGTCCGTCTCCTTCCGTGAGCGACAAGGCGGTCGTGGCAGGTTCATAGTAGGACACAAGCTTGCCCAAATCAGTCCCCAGCAACACAGGGACTGGGAGATCCTTCATAACCCCAACAACCCTTTCGTGGACCCCTCCCACTCCCCAATCCAGCTTCACTCTTGCGTGGGCTATGTGGAAAAGGGTGCCCTCTACTCCAGTAAGGGCAAGGGATCGGCTGGAGCTGATGCTCTCCTTTGGCACAAGATGTGAGTGAACTAACGTGATGTCAGCTCCGGTGTCTCGAAATCCGGTGACAACTTTGCCGTTCACTCTAACAAGTTGCTGCTGGTCGGTTCGGTCGCGGATTTCCTGTCCGCGTGCAAACAGGACAAAATCTGATGATCCAGGCTGTGGTTCGCTGGCGGGTTGCCTCTGCTGTGGGTGAGGTGCAGGTGATGCAGATGATCCAGGTGCTGGTGGTGTCTGTCTCCGCTCCGGACAGTCGAATTTCATGTGTCCGGGCTGGCGGCAGTAGTGACAGGTGACCTCTCCAGGCGCTGCAGGCCTGGGTGCAGCAGCTGCGCTGGGTGGCCTCTGTGGCGGACGGCTCACAGGGGCAGGAGGGTCTGCCGAGGTATTGGGCTGACCTCCTCTCCAGCTGGATGGGACAGTTCTGCGGGTATCAGCCACCCGGGTAGTTGCAAAAGTCTCAGCAAGGTCTGCAGCGACAGTGGCTGAAGCCGGCCTGCGTTCTAACACAAACTGTCGTACATCAGCAGGGCAAATGTTCAGAAATTGTTCGAGGACTATCAAGTCCTCCAGGACGCCATAAGACCCTTTGGTGAGGCCTAGCGTCCACTGGCGGAGTGTGGTGAGCAAGCTGCTGGCCATATCTCGGTACGAATCAGAAGACTTTTTCTGCCAGGCCCTAAACTTTTTCCGATAGGCTTCTGGCGTCAGCTGGTACTTAGTAATGATAGCGTCTTTTATAGCAGCATAATCATTATCCTTCTCCGCAGGCAATTCTGCGAAGGCATCAAGCGCTTTGTAGCGCAGCAAAGGTGTCAGATGTCTGGCCCACTGGTCTTGGGACAGACGATACTGACGGCATGCTTTTTCAAAAGACCGCAAAAACAAGTCAATGTCTGTGTCTTTTTCAATATTAGCAAATTTAAATTTTGCACTTACGGGTGGTGCAGCTCCTTCAGCAGGGAGGCTGGGCGGTGAACTCCGGCTGGCCTGTTGCACTTTTGCCATGTTTAGCTCATGCTGTCGTTGGCGCTCCCGTTCTCGCTCAGCGGCATCCCTCTCCGCGTGGCGTTCTGCAGATTGGCGTTCCCGCTCCTCGCGGGCTTCCATGTACTGCATGTACTTGTCCAGGTCAGTCTCCATCAGCTTTTGTAATGCCTGCTGCATTACCGGGTCAGCACCCCTGGACAGTCCAGTACTGGCCAGTTCCGGGCGAGTATTTTCAGAAACTTTGGGGTTGGGGTCCACACTGACATTCTCCTGCGTAACTGTTGATGCAGGGCCCTCAGGATGCACAACCTCTGTACGGTCAGGAGTCTCAGTCTCTGGTTCCCCTTGCCTTGAGTCAGATGGGTCAGCGTCTACCTCAGCAGACACATCCAGCTCCTGCAGTTGCTGGGTATCCCATTGAAACAATTCCGTTACCAGGTCCCCTTGTTTCTTGCGGCCGACATCAATGCCTCTCTCTTGGCAAAGATTTTGCAGGTCCGCCAGGCACATTTTCTTGTAGTTCCCGGACATTTCCACGCCAAATAAAATAAAACTTTTGGGGAGGGGTACTGGCTACACAGTCTCTCTGTATATATAAAAAATATATTG
This sequence comes from Hyperolius riggenbachi, assembly GCF_040937935.1. Lineage (NCBI taxonomy): Eukaryota > Metazoa > Chordata > Amphibia > Anura > Hyperoliidae > Hyperolius > Hyperolius riggenbachi. The sequence continues at coordinate 17,789,273 of NC_090656.1, read as the reverse complement.
CCTTCCAGCTACACCAACGAATTAGTTCGTTTCTCGATAGCGCTAGCGCTATCGCAGATACTTTCAGCACAACACAGGTCCCAACCGCTGCCTAACACTGTCACAAGAGCCCTCAGTGGCTGACCGCACTTAGCCTTCTAAACGGTGCCAGCGCACAGATCGTGCGAACTCTGGTCGCAGTCAATGCGCAGGAACCGTTAAGAATTAGCCGCAGACAACTCAGAAGGGAGCCTGTGAGACACGGGTAATTACAACGTCACCTACTGGTTCAGAGTAAACTGCCACCACCGCGGTTACTATGGGACCGTGGGGCCCACTAACTGACTGACTAATCCTGCGAATAAAACGGTTAAACACACGATATTCTGTCTAGCCAACAACAGACAAACAGTAGCGTATCTTCAGAGACCCGGGATCATTTCTGTGTGTGCTGATAAGCAGGGTAGTGAAACAGTGAATGACTTGAGGAAAGTCGTTTATTCACGCAATATAAATAATTAATATATACAGACAATTATGAAAATCAACAATTATTAAAACAGTAATAGCCAGTATGAAAAATAAAAGAAGGGAGAAAAATACTTAGTTCCTGGAAAGATGTCCTTATTGTGGGAAGAATCATAAAGTTCTTGGTTTCAAAGTCCAGAGTTCAGAGTTCAGACCAGGTGGATGCCAGCATATCCTCAAGCTGGCATCTGATGAGTGCAAGATGGTTCAGTGTGGAGGACACTGAGTTTGGGTCCTCAGCCATTCTTATGCCCCTGCTTCAGTAGGAGGGAGTGAGGGCGGGGAGCCATACACCCCCTTCAAAGATGAGATGAGCCCTCCCCTTGTACTGGGGCTAGAAATCATATCTACCCATAAATGGGCTCTATCTCACAGAACCGTACAGGTCAGGGCAGATTTATTAACATTTTCAGGTCTGTCTCGATTTACCCAGCACCCTGATACCAGACATGAGGGGTGGGACCCCTGTGGTATCATCAGGGCACTTTGAAACTGCCTAGCTGGCAGTCCTTACCTCCGAAGGTTCTGAAACTTCCTCAGAACCAGCACCGGGGCTCATGCTACACTTCCCCCACGTTTGGTGAAGCTGCCATCTCAGGAACCCCAGAAATATGACAGATCTGGGAAGTTATGGATTTGCTATGAGACTCAGGTTATTCCCAGGCAAAGGCTCTTTGAAGTTTGGAGCAGCCAGCGAGGTGTCGCCTCCCCTGCTGGGAATGAGCCAGTGGGTCTGGCTTTTAGCCCAACTAGATTGCTTCTGCCATGATGCTTGTCACCTTATACCTGATGGATGGGCCATCAGCACAGCTTGAAGCCAGGGACTCTCTGGGGCAGATTAGGCTCAGGCTCATTAGCATATCAAAAGAGCCACCCAGCCTTTAGGATGGTGCTCTCTTTGCTAAGAAAAGGACTTCAGCTGTCCCTACACACTCAACCCAGATTGTACCGTTTTGAAGCGCAATCGATGCAGGAATCGAGTGCGATCGTTCTTTTCTTCACGGGCGGTTCCAGGACGCGCCTGCGTCCCCGCAATCGTCCGTGACAGCCCTCCCCCTTGTCCGTGGCTTAGCCACTCATCCGCAAGATGTGTGGCGGCGCCGCTAACCTGGCTGACGGGCCTCGAGTTGCCGGTACGGCGGGAAAACCTATTGGAGCCTGTGGCTCGGTTCCCCTGGACCGGTCGCAGTCTGCTACCCTCAGGGTTGACCCAACATGGACCGTTCTGGACAGGGCGTTTGCGCCACTGCAGTCGGACGTGGTGTCTGCCGGGACTGCTGACAACGGGCAGTGGGTTGGTTAGGTCAACAGCCAGCCCACGCAGGGTTCCCCTGCTGAGTGGCTGTGGACCTAAGGGAACCCCGCGGGAATCCCTGGACCTTCCCAGCTCCTGACAGACGGCACATGCCCTGCAGTAGTTGGCTACATCCCTGTTCATCCGGGGCCAATAAAACTGTTTCCGAATACCGGCGAGTGTCTTGCGGACACCCGAGTGCCCTGTCAGAGGATTACCATGTGCGGATTTCAGCACATGTCCCCTGAACGCACTCGGGACCACAAGCCACTTGGTATCCGCGTGGGATCTACCTGTAGGGGGCTGTACAGACTCACTGTACAGTCTCCCACCTTCCCAGTACACCTTGAAAGCGGCCCCGTCTGCGAGGGGCTCAGCGGCTTGCTGCCTGAGCACCTCCAGGCTTGGGTCACTTTGTAGTGCGGCTGAGAATATGGCGCTGTCAGTTTCAGCCAACTGGCTCATGTCACACGAGGCCAGCGGCTGAAAGGTCTCATCCCTGCGGTCAGAGGAGGGGGAGGAGGCCGGAACCCCCTCCACCTGTTCTGAGCTCGGGTTCTGAGCAGTGCAGCTGCGCGGTACTGCTAGCACAGGTACACTGTCAGAATGGCACAGACGGGCATTACTCAAATCATCATTGCATGCAGTAATGACATTGACAGGTATAGACATTTTTTCATTACAGACAGGTTGTACAAGAAACTCAGGTACAGTTACAGCATCATCACAACAGACAGCCTGTACATCAAACTCAGGTGCCTTTGAAGCAGGCACTATTGAACCTGGTACCCTTGAACTGGGCACATTCAACCCACCTCCCCCTGGTGCTCCCCCAAGTGTATAAAGTACCTGGTGGTGGGTGGAGAGTCCGTCTCCTTCCGTGAGCGACAAGGCGGTCGTGGCAGGTTCATAGTAGGACACAAGCTTGCCCAAATCAGTCCCCAGCAACACAGGGACTGGGAGATCCTTCATAACCCCAACAACCCTTTCGTGGACCCCTCCCACTCCCCAATCCAGCTTCACTCTTGCGTGGGCTATGTGGAAAAGGGTGCCCTCTACTCCAGTAAGGGCAAGGGATCGGCTGGAGCTGATGCTCTCCTTTGGCACAAGATGTGAGTGAACTAACGTGATGTCAGCTCCGGTGTCTCGAAATCCGGTGACAACTTTGCCGTTCACTCTAACAAGTTGCTGCTGGTCGGTTCGGTCGCGGATTTCCTGTCCGCGTGCAAACAGGACAAAATCTGATGATCCAGGCTGTGGTTCGCTGGCGGGTTGCCTCTGCTGTGGGTGAGGTGCAGGTGATGCAGATGATCCAGGTGCTGGTGGTGTCTGTCTCCGCTCCGGACAGTCGAATTTCATGTGTCCGGGCTGGCGGCAGTAGTGACAGGTGACCTCTCCAGGCGCTGCAGGCCTGGGTGCAGCAGCTGCGCTGGGTGGCCTCTGTGGCGGACGGCTCACAGGGGCAGGAGGGTCTGCCGAGGTATTGGGCTGACCTCCTCTCCAGCTGGATGGGACAGTTCTGCGGGTATCAGCCACCCGGGTAGTTGCAAAAGTCTCAGCAAGGTCTGCAGCGACAGTGGCTGAAGCCGGCCTGCGTTCTAACACAAACTGTCGTACATCAGCAGGGCAAATGTTCAGAAATTGTTCGAGGACTATCAAGTCCTCCAGGACGCCATAAGACCCTTTGGTGAGGCCTAGCGTCCACTGGCGGAGTGTGGTGAGCAAGCTGCTGGCCATATCTCGGTACGAATCAGAAGACTTTTTCTGCCAGGCCCTAAACTTTTTCCGATAGGCTTCTGGCGTCAGCTGGTACTTAGTAATGATAGCGTCTTTTATAGCAGCATAATCATTATCCTTCTCCGCAGGCAATTCTGCGAAGGCATCAAGCGCTTTGTAGCGCAGCAAAGGTGTCAGATGTCTGGCCCACTGGTCTTGGGACAGACGATACTGACGGCATGCTTTTTCAAAAGACCGCAAAAACAAGTCAATGTCTGTGTCTTTTTCAATATTAGCAAATTTAAATTTTGCACTTACGGGTGGTGCAGCTCCTTCAGCAGGGAGGCTGGGCGGTGAACTCCGGCTGGCCTGTTGCACTTTTGCCATGTTTAGCTCATGCTGTCGTTGGCGCTCCCGTTCTCGCTCAGCGGCATCCCTCTCCGCGTGGCGTTCTGCAGATTGGCGTTCCCGCTCCTCGCGGGCTTCCATGTACTGCATGTACTTGTCCAGGTCAGTCTCCATCAGCTTTTGTAATGCCTGCTGCATTACCGGGTCAGCACCCCTGGACAGTCCAGTACTGGCCAGTTCCGGGCGAGTATTTTCAGAAACTTTGGGGTTGGGGTCCACACTGACATTCTCCTGCGTAACTGTTGATGCAGGGCCCTCAGGATGCACAACCTCTGTACGGTCAGGAGTCTCAGTCTCTGGTTCCCCTTGCCTTGAGTCAGATGGGTCAGCGTCTACCTCAGCAGACACATCCAGCTCCTGCAGTTGCTGGGTATCCCATTGAAACAATTCCGTTACCAGGTCCCCTTGTTTCTTGCGGCCGACATCAATGCCTCTCTCTTGGCAAAGATTTTGCAGGTCCGCCAGGCACATTTTCTTGTAGTTCCCGGACATTTCCACGCCAAATAAAATAAAACTTTTGGGGAGGGGTACTGGCTACACAGTCTCTCTGTATATATAAAAAATATATTGCCTTCCAGCTACACCAACGAATTAGTTCGTTTCTCGATAGCGCTAGCGCTATCGCAGATACTTTCAGCACAACACAGGTCCCAACCGCTGCCTAACACTGTCACAAGAGCCCTCAGTGGCTGACCGCACTTAGCCTTCTAAACGGTGCCAGCGCACAGATCGTGCGAACTCTGGTCGCAGTCAATGCGCAGGAACCGTTAAGAATTAGCCGCAGACAACTCAGAAGGGAGCCTGTGAGACACGGGTAATTACAACGTCACCTACTGGTTCAGAGTAAACTGCCACCACCGCGGTTACTATGGGACCGTGGGGCCCACTAACTGACTGACTAATCCTGCGAATAAAACGGTTAAACACACGATATTCTGTCTAGCCAACAACAGACAAACAGTAGCGTATCTTCAGAGACCCGGGATCATTTCTGTGTGTGCTGATAAGCAGGGTAGTGAAACAGTGAATGACTTGAGGAAAGTCGTTTATTCACGCAATATAAATAATTAATATATACAGACAATTATGAAAATCAACAATTATTAAAACAGTAATAGCCAGTATGAAAAATAAAAGAAGGGAGAAAAATACTTAGTTCCTGGAAAGATGTCCTTATTGTGGGAAGAATCATAAAGTTCTTGGTTTCAAAGTCCAGAGTTCAGAGTTCAGACCAGGTGGATGCCAGCATATCCTCAAGCTGGCATCTGATGAGTGCAAGATGGTTCAGTGTGGAGGACACTGAGTTTGGGTCCTCAGCCATTCTTATGCCCCTGCTTCAGTAGGAGGGAGTGAGGGCGGGGAGCCATACACCCCCTTCAAAGATGAGATGAGCCCTCCCCTTGTACTGGGGCTAGAAATCATATCTACCCATAAATGGGCTCTATCTCACAGAACCGTACAGGTCAGGGCAGATTTATTAACATTTTCAGGTCTGTCTCGATTTACCCAGCACCCTGATACCAGACATGAGGGGTGGGACCCCTGTGGTATCATCAGGGCACTTTGAAACTGCCTAGCTGGCAGTCCTTACCTCCGAAGGTTCTGAAACTTCCTCAGAACCAGCACCGGGGCTCATGCTACACTTCCCCCACGTTTGGTGAAGCTGCCATCTCAGGAACCCCAGAAATATGACAGATCTGGGAAGTTATGGATTTGCTATGAGACTCAGGTTATTCCCAGGCAAAGGCTCTTTGAAGTTTGGAGCAGCCAGCGAGGTGTCGCCTCCCCTGCTGGGAATGAGCCAGTGGGTCTGGCTTTTAGCCCAACTAGATTGCTTCTGCCATGATGCTTGTCACCTTATACCTGATGGATGGGCCATCAGCACAGCTTGAAGCCAGGGACTCTCTGGGGCAGATTAGGCTCAGGCTCATTAGCATATCAAAAGAGCCACCCAGCCTTTAGGATGGTGCTCTCTTTGCTAAGAAAAGGACTTCAGCTGTCCCTACACACTCAACCCAGATTGTACCGTTTTGAAGCGCAATCGATGCAGGAATCGAGTGCGATCGTTCTTTTCTTCACGGGCGGTTCCAGGACGCGCCTGCGTCCCCGCAATCGTCCGTGACAGTGGCTACAGAATTTTTTTTGGGAGATAGGCATGGTTCTAATAATTGGTGACCGTATGGTATATTTTATAACACGGAGTAAAGCAGAGGCCTGGGTGGGAGGGACAATCTGGACAGTAATATCTTGTGTCCTTTCTTATTTGATGTTTGGCACACACTTTGCACCTCTTCTGAGGATATTTTTTCAGGGGATTAGGAGGGAGTGCTTCCATAAAGTGCCTGTCGCAGAGTCTGATGATGTCTTCGCATTGGGATTGGTCACTGCGTACTGGTATTGTGCCAGATCCAAAAAGGAAAGATGCAATGATCTGTTCCTGGAACTGCAGGTATGACCCGGTATTGCCTGCTTTTCTGTATGTCACATGGGCGTTGAACATTGCCATTTGTAGCAAATAAATCCCTACCTTCTTGTACCAGGATTTAGTTTTTCTAGCTACCAAATATGGGGCCAACATCTGGTCGGACAGATCCACTGCTCCCATATGCTTGTTGTAGTCATCTATCACAATAGGCTTGACAGTCTCTGATCGGCGAGACGTCACTAGCACTGTGCCCTCTGTGTGCATGGTGGAAAGCATAAGCACATCTTTTTTGTCCTTGTATTTTAGTGCCAGGACTTCATTGCTGCGCAGACTACAAGTCTCCCCCTTTTTCAATTTTTTTTCAGGACTTCTTGCGGAAAGCCTTTTCGGTTTGCCCTGATGGTACCACAGGCAACGGTGTCAGCCGAAAAAAGAAATTTAAAAAGTGGCAAGCTGGTGTAGAAATTGTCTACAAATAGATGATACCCCTTATTTAGTAAGGGGGTCATGAGGTCCACCACAATTTTTCCATTGGCTCCCATATCTGCTGGGCACCCCTCTGGCTGTAGCAGGCTATCTCGCCCCTCATAGATGCGAAATGCAAAGGTGTACCCTGATCCGCTTTCGCAAAGCTTATAGAGCTTTACCCCATACCTGGCTCGTTTACTGGGGATGAACTGTTTGAATCCAAGCCGGCCATGAAATGGCATTAGAGATTCGTCAATTGCAATTTCTCTTCCAGGCACACACATTTCACTGAATTTTAAATTAAGGTGATTTATAAGCGGCCTTAATTTAAAAAGCCGGTCTCTGCCTGCATTGTCTGGACTCTTGTTTTGACTATTGTCATTGAAATGCAGAAATCTCATGATCATCTGATAACGCAGCTTTGGCATAGTTGATGAGTACAGAGGGGTGTGGTGTATGGGATTTGTACTCCAGTACATTGCCAGCTGCGATTTTTTTTGTTAGCCCCATGTTGAAAGTTAGGCCTAGAAACACTTTCAACTCCGACAAGTTTGTTGGTGTCCATTTCCGGGTATAAGTGGACCTGGGGTGGGACTCAATGAATTGAGCGGCATACAAATTTGTCTGCTCGACAATAAATTGCAAAAAATCGCCATTGACGAATTGCTGGAAAACATCGACTGGTGACATATTCCCTGTCATGTCAACCATTAAGCCACTGTTTGCAATGAAAGCAGGGATTTGGGGTGCTTGCATGTTTGGCGGTACCCACAGTAGGTGTGACATGTCCAGTGGTACCTGCTGACTTTGCTGCTGGCTACTAGCCCCTGGAGCACTAGTGCCATCTAAAATGTCCATGGGTTCCTGAGGACTTTGCTGCTGGCTGCCTGCCCCTGGAGCACTAGTGCCTGCTGTGCTCCCTCCTCTGCGATCTGATGACGCCTGTGTCTCAGAGTCGCTGCCACTGGGAACTGATGCAGTGACAACAGGATACACAGTAGCAACTCTTGCCTGCTCTGATGGCCCTTCACCTTCATCAGAGCTGGAGTCACCGTCTGACAGCGGGTCGGAATGTTCAACCGGCAGCCATTCTTCGCCGTCAGATTCGCAGTCAAGATTCTTCGTCGCTGCCGCTGATTTCCATCAAGGCAACGATCTCCTGTTCTGTGTATCGCCTTTTTGCCATTTTTTATAAATAGGGTACAGAACAAGATAAAGAGATAATAGATAGAAAGATTTTTTTTTTTTTTTTTTTTTTTTTAAATGAGGATGAGGAAAGTGCTGGGGATGGAAGTAGAAGAGAGGACGGTGATGTGAGGGGGAGAGAGATGAGATCAGAAGATCAGATGATCATATGACGATCAACTGATCAATAAGGGGTCAGCAAACTAAAACACTAATAGGGGGAGGAGGGGGGCAGTATAAAAAGGGCCTAGGACAGCTAGATCAGCTAGATTAGTACAGTGTGATCAGTACAGTGTACTGAACACACAAGGGATAGTTAGGCTGGGAAGGGGTTAAAAACAGCAATCAAATATAATTTATTTTCACTAGTGGATCACACAGCTCACACAGCTCTGCACACAAGCTGCTCCACCTCAGATCTCACACTGACGAGAGATCTGAGGCTTCAGCAGCTTTAGGTGGCAACAATGTAATGTTTACATTGTCACAGTGTGAATGAGAGCTGCCATTGGCTATGGCAGCTGTCATTCACAGGAAAAACGATCTCATTGGTTCTGTGAACTTCTGTTCACATGCACCAATGAGAGGATCGCGCGGGCGCGCACAGCGCTGCTTAGACTGCAGGACGTGAGTTTCATGTCTGGGAATGCAGGCAGGGACAGAGCATGACGTGAAACTCACGTCCAGGAATGCTAATTGGTTAATAACTCTTCTAGAGTTGTTACCATGGTGATAAGGCATGTAGTATTCAGGAAACATTTTACCTCAGGCAAACCTAAAGTTAACTCTTCAATCCTTAAAATAACTCCAGAGTTAAAGACAGGCTGTTTATTAAGTTACAGAGGAGGTAACTTAACTACAGAGGAGGTAACTTAACTACAGAGGAGGTAACTTAACTACAGAGGAGGTAACTTAACTACAGAGGAGGTAACTTAACTACAGAGGAGGTAACTTAAGGAATGAAGAGATAAGATAACTCTCTCTTATGTGGACGTAAGTTTTCTCTTGCCTTATTATCTCCAGCATGATCTTAGTGAATTGAGGCCAATGTCTTCAGAATCCGCACATATTTGGGTTCGCTCAGTATTTCCCCTTTTCCAGATTTCTTCTCTAGGACTTTTTTTTTAAGGTAATATGTAAAAAGGTGGCTGATAGGGTGTCCCCCTGTCTTTTTTTTTTTTTTTTTTTCTTAGGTGTTTAGGGAGGTTTTCAAATCTCTAGCATTTTCCCTAATCTCTCAGCTAATGTTAATGGATGGGCCAAATTCCACTGGAGCGATTGCGATTACCAAAATTGCAAACACAGGACATGCAGCATTTCTGAGCGTTAGCGTTTTGTGTTAGCATTTCTGCAATGTAAAGTATATAAACGCTGGCGTAATCGCTCGTGAAAACCTACACAGAGCAATTTGCTAGCGTTTTTACATTACTGCACACTGTAAAAAATAAATAAAGAAAAAAGAAAATGAATTGGAAGGACCAATCAGAAATAAAATCGCAAATGGCTATCACAATCGCTGGCAAAAAGCTGACACCTTTTTAAAATCGCTACCAAAATCGCCAGAAAACGCTCATGAAATCGCTTACAAAACGCTCATTAAAAACACCAGCGATTGCGAATTGTAGTGAGTTCCAGGCCTAACTACTCTGTCTGGACAATGAAGATCCTTTACCAATTTTTTTTTCGTGTCTGGTATTTGGGGAACAGTAGACTCCTCTTCTACCCCTCCGTCCTGTCAGCCATTCGTTGGCCATTAACAGGCGATATAAAAGCTGGAGGCAGAAAACTGGATACATTTCCACCCGCCTGATCAGACCGTAACAAAGATACCAGTCAGTGAACAAAGCTTCCATAAACTACAGAAAATCTCATAAATGTAGCAGCCGACTCTCCAGTTGTCCAATAAAATCCTCCCTGACCACGTGTGGTGACTGATCTTGTGGTGCCACATGTGGCTTGCATTGGTTGTACCTGTCAGGGATGGTTTCATGGTGATGCCCGTTGTGGTAAATCCTTTGCTGTGAGATCCTCTATGGCTTCTTCTGAAGTCTCCTCAGGGCTGCTGGACGGAAGAATGTTTCTGGGCTCCATCACTAAATGTGAAGCCATTCCCAGCAGACCTCCAGAAGTAACAGATGGTAACTGGCTGTCAGAATATTCTGTACTGGCCGGATGTGATGCCGTTACAGCTTGTTTCAGATAGAAAAGAGAAGTACATTTTAGTCTGTAGATAAGATGGGCATCATCAGGAAGCCGCTGTCCACACACTGGAATATTGGCAGAGCAGAGGTGGCCCTCATCCAAGAACCGACTAGCGCAGGGGTAGGGAACCTGTGGCTCTTTTGATGGCTACATATGACTCACATACAAATCAGTACGGGTTGATTCACTAAGCTGCATTGCTCAAGCAGCGCAACTTAGTGTGGCAGCGCAAGTAACCTTTTCACTGCTGTAGCATGCACTACTAACTTACTCGCGCTCCCCCCAAAACAAACAGCTGCTCCAATTGTCCCACTCTGGACCCTGTCAGGTCCAGTGACTTTGTAGGACAAGATCCCCGCACTTTGATTGGCCCATTAGGCTGTCTGTCACTTGACAGGCAGCCTATTGGGCCGAAGTGCAGGGATCTCATCCTACAAAGTGAATCAACCCCCAAGTCAGCTACCTAATTGCACAAGCTGTTAGTCGGTATTTCTCCTGTCTGGCTCTCGGGGAAATTGCTGATGTTGCTGAAGCCCAAGAGAAGCTGAAGACGTGTCTGACACTTTCGCTGCCCGGAGGTTCAACTGTATACACATCACCATGGCAACAGAGACGTGAGCCCTACTGCCCCAGTTTGAAACATTGTATGGCTCTCCCAGAACTACATTTTAAAATATGGGGCGTTTATGGTTCTCTCAGACAAAAAGGTTCCTGACCCCTGATCTAGCACGTGTGTACAAGGCCTTTTAGCGTAGGCATCAGTTCTAAGAAGGGATCCATATTGAGGCGAACTGCCTTTATATGGAAACGCTGACGTTTTATTAGGAAACAAATATTTTCCATCTTATCAATTTTTAACCCCATCTGTGAAGCAGGTTGCTGTATGTGTAATTGAGTGCAAAGCAATTTTAGGCCTGGAACTACAAATCGCAAGCGCTATCACTGCATTTTTATTTAGCGTTTTTGCAAGCGATTCCAGTGATTTTTTTTTTCTTTTATTTTTGTAGCGATTGTGACAGCGATTTGCGATTAGTGATTTTAATTCTTATTGGTCATTTCAATCTATTGTCATTTTTTTTTTAGTGTGCAGTAATTTACCATCGCACACAAATCGCTATGTGTAGCGATTCATGAGCGATTTGCCATCGCTTTAATACTTTACATTGAAGTGCAAACGCTCCCAAAATGCTGCACGTCCTGCGATGGCGATTTTGCTAATCCCAATCGCTACTGTGGAATTAACATTGGCAGAGCGTTCAGGGAAATCGCTAGCAATTTAAAGCGCTCCCTAAACGCTCAAAAAAGCGCTCTAGTGGGTTCCAGCCCTAACTGGTGTGATTAAATTTGGCCACACCCCTGTAGGAACTACCCTTGCCCCCTAGTTACCCTTTAGCAGCCTCATTTAGCAAAACTATATGTGTGCTGCAGGGCCGTTTTTGTTTGTTTGTTTGTTTGTTTTTTCTTTTCTGCCCTGGGGAAGTGTGCCTCCCCCAGCCTGGCAGGGTATGCAGAGCAGCGCAGGGAGCTTTCAGATTTACCTGTTGCAGGTGGCTAGATCGGCCTCTCCTCCACTCCACTCGTGGTGCGTGATCATAACCCACGGGATGGTGTCAATGTTGCAGCGCCGCCCGGTGGTGGAAGAGGCGTGATGGAACAAATGGCGATCCAGCCGCCCGAAACGGGTAAATATGACTGCTCCCTGCGCTGCTCTGCATTATGCTGGGCATACACGGAATAGATAATGCGCCGGATCGAGCCGCTGGCTTGATTCCGGCGCGTCCTCTCATGCGCCCGGATTGATTCCCGCTCGTCACCGCAGGCGCTTCTTATCTTCCGCTCGTTTTTGTCCCATTGTCCGCCCGCGGGGATCGAGCGGGCAATCGATCTGGCAGGGTATTGGACACGTCGGAAATTATCAATCGAGCCATCAGCGACTCGATTAATAAGAATCCATCCGTGTATGCCCAGCATTAGGCAGCTAAAT